>NC_059381.1:7585816-7902959 GCF_019703515.2 Myxocyprinus asiaticus
GAATTATTGAGGCTTAATGCCATATTCTGATTTATAATTTGTCAGCTGAAGGCACTGTTTCGCTACTGTTGTGTTTGACAACCATGGGAACATGCTTTGTATCAGTTTCAACGGTATTAGTGCAGTGTTTTGGAAAGAGAGGGCGTGGCTAAACCAACAGCTCAGTCACATGGAAGTTAGAACGGGTAAAATCGCTTACAGCACCTTTAAACTGGAGCAATCTGTTTTACACTGTCATTTACAAGCTTTACTTGATAACTTATGTAATGTTTTTAAAGAAAAGCACACAGCACCACAGGACAATTGCATTTGAAAAATGGCGAACTGTAATGTGTGGTTTCACAACGAATGTTTCGGTTCACACAAAACGTGTTTTTAGCATTATGTAAACATGCCGCGTCAAGTTAAAAAGAACTTCAACTTTTGAAAATGTGTCTTGAAACCTGCGATCTGTTCCAGTCGTTGCAGTTCACCTAGCTTTTTTTAGCGTAATAACGCGTTCAGTCTGAACAAACCATAACTCTGTCCTCCTGTCCACAGGGGGCGCTCTAGCAAGCCCATATTTGTGCAGATCGCCAAGCAGGTAGTGAATCTGAACCCCACGGAATTGCGTCTACCCTCCAGAGCGTGGAAGGTGAAGCTGGTTGGAGAGGGGGCGGACGATGCCGGGGGCGTATTTGATGACACCATCACAGAGATGTGCCAGGTGAGTCAAAACTCAAGAGGTATGTCTGAAAAAATAACATCTCTGGTTTTGTTCCTCAATAGATTATAGAGTTCTTTCTTCCTCACTTGGTCACATGAGAGAGTTTCACTTTTCATTCAAACATTCAAAACTGTATTTCTTTTTCTCAGGAGTTGCAGTCTGGTGTGGTCGACCTGCTCATTCACACTCCAAACAACACTGCAGATGTTGGTAGCAACACGGACAGGTACATTGCAGACTCTTGCTATGTTTACATGCAGCCTAAAAATGCCTTAAAGGGATGGTTTACCTAAAAATTATGTCAACATTTACTCAACCTCATGTTGTTTCAAACCTGTATGACTTTCTTCTGTGAAAAACACAAAAGCAGAATTTTAGCCTCAGTCACCATTCACTTTCATTATATGGAAAAAAGATGCAATGAATGTGAATGGTAACTGAGGCTAACATTCTGTCTAACATCATCATTTGTGTTTTTCACAGAAGAAAGAGAGTCATACAGGTATGGAACAACATCGTTTGGATTTAATTTATTCGGATTGATGAAAATATGTACATGTAAACACAGTCAATGAGATTTACATTTGTGTAAGCAAAATGTAATACAATAGACTATTTCTATTCACCTCTACTGTCTGACTGTCTGCTGCAGGTTTTTGCTGAATCCAGCTGCAGTTTCAGAAGATCACATGGTGCAGTTTCGTTTCCTGGGTATTTTAATGGCAGTGGCCATTCGAACTAAGAAGCCTCTGGATCTGCACCTGGCTCCATGGGTGTGGAAGCAGATGTGCTGTATTCCTCTGGGAGCCGCTGACCTGGAGGAGGTCGACCTGCTCACATACCGCTCTCTTCAGGGAATCTTACACCTGGACAACAGTGTGATCAATGAAGAGAACTTCACAGTGGTGAGCCGCACAGCCCAGAGAGAGGAGCATGTTGTAGATATTATTACACCAGTTCATATTATCAGTTCCATGTTCAAAACAAGTTCTCATACATAATTTCTCATAAACAAACAAATATCGCATTTTTATTAAATTGCTCTTACAATGAAAGTCTATGGGGCAAAACTTTATGTAGCGTTTAACAGAAATGTGCATCTCATATTTTTTTAAGCACTTTTATTAATTCTTCTGTTCGAAAATGTGTGTTATTTTAGAATCTGAATCAGCCCTTTAATGCATGGATTCCTGTTCTAGGCAGATCATCACACACTAGTCTTATGTTTACATGTATAATGTTTAAAGTCTTTTTTGTTTAATTTATTTTAACATTTATTCTGTTGGAACACCTTATCCCATGGATTTCTATTGCAAGTGCATTACTGTAAACATGATTTTTGCTTGCTTTTACGCACTGAGTGTCAATGTCACAGATGCAGGGTTGAATTTAACTTGGTTTGATCCGAGAACATTCCTTTAAAGACTGTAATTTCTCATTGTCTGTTCCCACCTCTACATATTTCTCTGTATGCGTAGATGATCCCTCTGGACTCATTTGTGGCTCACAGTGCGGATGGCACACTGGTTCCTGTGGTTCCTGGTGGACACAACTTCCCCTTGAATTTCTCCAACAGGAACGAATATGTGGAGAGAGCTCTGCACTACAGACTACATGAGATGGATCGACAGGTACGTGAATAACACAAACTTGTTTTATATACATTTAACCTTGTGCATTTAAAGAGATTTGAATTTTTTGACAGTTGGAGTTTTGAGAATAGTCTTGGTCCGTTTGATCATTCCGTCAATGTAACTCTATGGGATTGCTTTCGGATTTGTGATCGGCAGACAACACAGTGCATTCTAACATTCTAAACGATTGGTTTCTATGAATGTATGCACACCGCCACTCTGTTTGTCGGCAGCGCCCAGCTACGAATCCAGAGGATGCTCAAAATGCTGCAGCAAAATTCTTTCATACACTAACCTACAAACTCATCAATGTCACTTTGTTCATTCTTGAAAAAGTACAAAAACCTTTGTAACTTTTGTGTGAATGGTGACTAGATTCACAACTTTGGACTGCCACCTGCACCGCATCGACGCGTCTTGTCTGCAATACCTGTGCCTGCGCTTCTCGTCTGGTGTTTTAGTGTGGATGAGTGGCGTAAACGTAGTGAAATTACTTGTATTATTGTGTACGTGGCCTAAGTTAGAACAGTCTGTACCATGTTTGGTGGATGTAGCATAAAACCTCTAGTAGGAGTTACACTTGATCATTTTGGTCTTGGTGTAGGGATTTTTGAAAAACCCTAAACCATGTCTGTTCAATAACAGTAGGCTTTTTAAAGCCAACATAATGACTGAATTGTGTGTTCCTGTAGGTGTCAGCAGTGAGGGAGGGCATGTCCTCCATCATTCCGGTCCCACTGCTCTCACTGCTAACAGCTCGACAGCTGGAACAGTTGGTGTGTGGCCTGCCTGAGGTTTCCGTGGAGATGCTCAAGAAGGTGGTGCGTTACCGTGACATTACCGACTGCCACCAGCTCATTGGCTGGCTGTGGCAGAGCCTTGAGGAATTCACCAATGAGGAGAGAGTCCTTTTCTTGCGCTTCGTGTCTGGCCGTTCCAGACTGCCATCCAATCCAGCCGACATCACACAAAAGTTTCAGATCATCAAAGTTGACCGGGTAAGTTAACACGGCCAGGTACAGAATATGATTTATCTTTAATCTAAAGACAAAATATTTAGTCGCTATGAATATAATGAACATTTAAGATTGAGTTTAGGTGTGTGTGAAGATCAGATCCACGCAATCCATTTGTCATTGAATAATGTCTCTTTTAATACCCTTTCTGTTCTTTACAGTCAATTGTCGAACAAAACAACAAAAAAAATAAACATTTAATTCCAATAAAACACAGCACAGATGCAGTAAAGAAGCCATTTGACTCCAGTTTCGTTAATATGCACTTTCCCGAAACATGTTCACTGAACTGGTGCTATTCTTAAAGAGACAGTACCATTTTAGCACTTGTTTTACATGTCAGTATAAATACTTATACATAGTACAAATTATGCATGTAAAAATAAAACATGTAACAATATACAGTGAATATATATACTATACATACAGTGTGTGTGTGTGTGTGTATATATATATATATAAAGCAATATCACAGGAGCAAGAATGCGATATGGCGATATACATCAGCACTGCTGTGATTCGGCCGCAGGCACAATGCTGCAATCTGGAATCTGGTTACAGATTATAGATAGTTTTAGTGCTGTACTATACATACAATATATATATATATATATATATATATATACTGTATGTGTTGTATATATATTTACTGCCTAGAGTTTGTGTAAATCAGTCTGTTGTGTCTCTCAGCTGTGATGAGCCTTAATGCTGAAGTTGTTAGTTTAAAGCCATTTAAAGCTATTTCCTAGATTTAGTAGTGTAGTAATAATACGAGTGATCAGGGAGTGCTGTTGAATATAAACACTGAGTGACGCTGACTCACTTCACGTCACTAACTGGCTCATATTACACACAAAAATGGTCTTTTGTCGCCACCTGCTGACTAAAATATGTAATGTCAAAAAATGTAATGTAAAGAGACATATACAGAAGCTCTGAACACATCTGCACTGCTCTTACACTTTAGTTTAGAACAGCACGAACACATGCGGAGTGATACAGTGAAGCGTTGGAGTGCTGATGGTGTGAGACTATCAGTACTCATAGAACATACCTCGTCCAATCAGATTTGAGGTCCAGAACTAACTGTTGTGTGTATATATATATATATATATATATATATATATTAGAGCCTGACCGATATGGGATTTTAGTGACCAATACCGATTTTAGAGGGGGGAAGTTCACTGATTACTGATATGGTGGCCGATATAGTTAATTTCTGAGCTGGAATGAAAACAGACCTTTTCTATGTGGATTGTGCACTGATTTTGCACCGATATGACTATAAAAAGGTACTCAGAAGGCGGCTTTCTTAAACAAATATTTTTATCAAAGAACATTGTCAACATTGGAAAAAGTACAATATTTCCCTCTGAAATGTAGTGGAGTGGAAGTATAAAGTAATAGAAAATGCCATGGTAATACTCAAGTAAAGTACAAGTACCTCTAAATTGTACTAAAGTACAGTTTTCTTGCTTATCAAAACATCATCAGCAATATTTCGCTGTTAATGTATAACAAAACAGTCACAAACAATAACTTATGGCTCGCTGCTGCCGAGTCAAGAGATAAACAGCATCAGCGGTGTTACACTGTATTCTGGTGGAAAACCAGACTTTTAAATATTACATTTTGTAAATGCAGCGACTGGAATTGTTCAGTTGAAGGGGGTACCAAACTGCGAATCATGAACAAAACCATTTGGTGAATACATGTTTACACATTAGCTTCCACTCAGCTGACAAGGTATGAAAGTAGCTACGTGGTTAGCTAGTTAGCTATAAGCTCGTTGTCACGGAGAGTAAAAGATGGACGTTGTTTATTTACTTTCCAGCATTGCGTCTCACCAACTAGGTAACAATGTAGCATGAAATCAACACTTAACAGACACAATCCACCACTGCATCGTTGTCTGCTGAGCTGCAAAAAGATGCTCTGCTTACCTTTCAATCTGTTATGTTACTGACTGCACTGACAAACTATAGCTGGCTAACAGCAAACAGGTGTGATAAACATGGTATATATTAGTTATATTGAAAAGGGAAAATGATTGAGTCATTGTTTATTAACTTTCCAGTTTGTGTTTCACAAACTAGTTAGAAACTTACCGAGAAGACACCACTTAACACTGCACCTCTTAACTCCGCCCTGTCTGCAGAACCACGTCAGCTCAGCTCTGTAAACAATGGAGTCGGAGCATGCTCTGCTGGACAAACTACGTTATGACACCAACTCTGAATCACCCCAAGCATTGTTTTCTGCATTATATGTTCTGAAAAAAAGTTTTAATATCTGCGCATATCAGAAAACATATATGCTGATACCAATATATCTGTGAAAGTCTAATATCGATAAATCGGTCGGGCAATAATATATATATATATATATATATAGATATATATATATATAGGGGACCTTTTAAATTGGTACATTATGAAAATATTGATTTTAAAAATTTTATTTCTTCATAAGTCTTTTTTTTTTTTTTTGGTCACATTTTACCATGATTCATGTTCAATCAATAAATATGATGTCTTGAGATTGCATATGCCTGAATATACTGTATGTTTATGCTGTATATATATATATAATAGCCTTAACATTAGAGATTATTTATTTCATATGTAAGCAAAATGGACATTATAACTAGCATATCCTAACCCTAACTGTATTATGCCTTATTTTGCTTAGTGCATTCCAAATCATAGAAGTATGGGAAAGGTTCTCAGATGACATATATGCATCCATGCATGTTTTAGGTTTAATACTATCCACAAATAAATGAGCACTCTGATGTGGATTTATGTGATTATGTGACAAAGTGGTTTGTTGTGTCGAGAAACAAATTTATGACATACTGGCTTACTACATACTACAAAGTTTCTACTTCACAGACACACAACAGCCAGCACTGTATGTATTTCTGTACTTAATAAAAAAATATGTGAATTGGGATGCAGCCCAGGTTTTATCCCCTCTATATGTTCTCTCAACAGCCAGTGAACGGCCTTCCTACGGCCCAGACGTGCTTCTTTCAGCTCCGCCTTCCTCCCTATACGAGCCAGGCAATACTAGCTGAGCGCCTACGCTACTCTATTCACAACTGCCCCTCCATAGACATGGACAACTACATGCTGTCTCGCAACACTGATCCGGCCGACGGCTCTGATACGGAGTACTGACATGGCACTCGCAAAATAGATGCTGTTACACTAGAAAGCACAAAAAAATTACAACAAAATAACAGTGTTTGTCTAAAACTCATATATGTCTCTGGTTGGTCTTTTTCCTCGCACATGCAATACATTTCTCACTCATAAATCCTCTTATATTTGCTGTCAGCAGTATAAAGATTGCACTGCAGCAGCCAGTTCTTCCACCAGGTCAAAAGCAATTCATTTGTTTATTTATTCATTTTTATATTGTATTCTTGTCTCTGAATGGTTCCGGATACTTCCTAAAGCTAAAAATACACCATATTATTTGTAAAAACTGACAAAAATTTGTATAAATGTTGAAATATTAAATATTACCACACAAGCTATGTGCCTGGAATGGTCACAAGGTTGCTTGTGAAGTTACTGACGCAAATTGGGGTGATTCATAAGTAAGCACTTGGCAGCTAGCTTATGTCCCAGTTTATGCCAAAAGCTTTTAAAGCAATATAACACCATAAAATAGAAAATTCTGTCATTATTTACTCTCCCTCAAACATGTATGGATTGATTTCTTTCTTTCGTGGAACACAAAAGGAGATTTCAGGTTCGACACAAGTTGAGCTTAGCATTTGTGGCATACTGTTGATTACCAAAAAATGTTTTTTTTACAACGGAAACTTACAACGGAAGTGAATGGGGCCATTTTTTGGTGGGTTTAAAGGCAGAAATGAGAAGCTTATAATTTTATAAAAGCACTTACATTAATTATTCTATTAAAATGCGTCTATTATATGAGCTGTAAAGTTGTTTAAATCGTCATTTTTACAGTCTTTATGGTTTATGGCGTTACGTCGTCATGCAAAATTTGGTTATAACTTTACACAGAAAAGGTTTGTTTTTATCTAAACTTTATCACACTGAAATCATGTCAACACTCATTGTTTACGTCTTGTGGCTATACTTTTGAAATAGTGAGTATTTTAACGTTTACGGATTGGCCCCATTCACTTCCATTGCAAGTGCCTCACTGTAACTTAGATTTTTTTTTTTTTTTTTTAAGAAGATGGACAAGTCGAAATTAATTTTTGTGGTCAACATTGACACAAATGCTGTTGATTGAGCTTAACTTGACTAGTTGCTATTCTCTATGCAATTAAAATGAATGGGGACTAAAGCTTTCAAGCTTAAAAAAAAAAAAAAGTACACAAAAGCATCACAAAATGGATCACATGGCTTGTGCGCTATATTCAGTCTTCTGAAGCCATACGATAGCTTTGTGTGATTTAAAGACAGAAATTTAAGTTGTTATACACTTTTAGTCTCCCCCTCTAATTAGCTTCTAATGCTGTTTTGAACTCGAGAACCGGTTCAACTGATTCATTTAAAAGATCTGAGACAAAAGAATGATTCATTCATGAATTGGTCATTGCAATTTCTCTCATAAACTTTCCTGGATGTCCTAAGAACATAAGTCAAGATTTTCAGAGAATAACAGCTACAATTTTGGTCTGTTTCTCAGACAAAGCTATCATATGGCTTCAGAGAAGTCATATGGATCACTTTAATGATACTTTTATGATTATTTTGTGTTCTTTTTTTAAGCTTTAAAGCTACAGTCTCCATTCATTGTAAATGCATGGAAAACAATCTTCAAAACATCCTTTTTGTTTTCCACAGAAAGAAATGGGGAAGAAAGAAAGTCATAAGGGTTTGGAACAATATGAAAGTACTGTATATGATGACAGAATTTACATATTTTGGTGAAATACTCCTTAAACTACTGTACTGTACACTATATCTTCTGGCTCAGTGGGAAAAGTGCTATAAGTCTGAGAAAAAAGCCCCTAAGCAGTCACGGGGTCGTTCGGGGGCTTCATATTTGTGTTCATGAATGACATGTTAATCGATAGTTCTCAGTAAATTCTATCTTAAATGAATGTATACTTGCAAATGCCATGCACGTGTGCACTCAGAACATACTTTTATTTGCCAAATACTGTACTAATGTTCTACATTACATAGGGTTTAATGAATTTTAGCCCTTTTTTTGCAACTGTGAAAAAACGTGTGCATACTTTTTGGTGATTTTTGTGTCTCGCATTCTCTCCAGGAAGAGAGTGCAGGTTTGTTACACAATGCTATGCTGGAATGTAAAACTTGTTTTGACTGTTTTTACTGTGGAGAAGTGTGTTTGACATAGGAGAGACTCTCCCACTTTACTGTAGAAGCTTCAATGACTTCTGTATGTGGTGGTTTACAGTATTGCTAAATTATATATATATATATAAAAAAAAAAATGTTTTCTTTTTCATTGTTCTTAAAAATATTTACCTGAGTGAGCTCCATGGGCTGGAAGGGAAAAGGATCCCATTTGGATGAGGAATATGGTAATATATGGCTGCTGCGCTATTTTGCACTTTAGAACTGTATGCATTGCGCTTAAGCATAAGAAAAATCCTTATTCATTACAATATTTACAGCTTACAAACTGCTTCATCTAGAGATCCTTGTGTTTCTCTTGACCTGAGCCACAATGGCTGATTTTCTATCAAAGTATTCAGAACTAACTTAAAGTCTAAAGTTCCATATCGTACCAGTACACTTCCCTGGCACGATATAGTAGTGTTTTAAAATACTCTTGTTTTCAGAATAAGCCATAAACTAAGAACGCTGAAGAAGTCTCATAAACTGTATGATATCTTTTGGCAATGACCTCTCAGATGAGATGCTCTGTACTCTAAATTAAATTGTGTGTACAGACTTTTGTGTCAGCATTTTTAAATCATTGTAAAGAGCATTTTGTTGTTTATTTCAGCCATTTTTTTTATTTTATTTTTTTTTATGCCAGCTCTCCTAGATAGTTTACCCAAGCATGCTGTTCTTATTTACTCAGTCGCCATTTATTGTATGGAAAAAAAATAAAAAAGATGAAATGAAAGTGAATGGTGACTGAAGCTTACATTCTGCTTAACATTTCCTTTTGTGTTCCACTGAGGAAAGAATGTCATACAGGTTTGAAACAACATACAGTAAGTAGGTGACAGAATTTTCATTTTGGCTGAACTATCCCTTTAAGTTTAAGACAGGAAAAGAGTACTGGCTTTACCATCTAAAAAATAAAACATTTTCTATCTTAAACCATTTTCTGTGGCATCCTTTTAAAGACAGTGAAGGAATTTATTTTCTGAAATAGTTTTGCGTCCTCTCACAATAATTGTTGAGTTCCCTCTCAATTATTTTGGGTTCCCTTGCTGTAGTTTTACCCATCTCTTACAAAAATTAACTTTTGCAAGAGAATTTACCAAATTTACTACAGGTTACTACATTGTTGAACTATGGTATTTTAGTAAAACCATAATAACCACAGAATTTATCATGGTTTTACTACAGTATAGTTCAACTATGTTATTTGTTGTAAAACCATAACCATAAAGTTTACCATGGTTGTCATATTATAAACATGATATTTGTGATCAAACCATAGTAATAATACAGAAAACCAAAACAAATTTTGCTCATTCTGAAAAAAATAAAATAAAAATAAAAAATTTCTACAGTTTTTGCTATAGGTAAGTTTTGGTGCATTTTTAAAAACAATGGTAGAAAAAAAGGTTATTACAGTCATGGTTACTGCATTTTTACCATAGTGAAACCATGGTTAATTTATTAGAACTAATGGTGTGACTATAGTAAAATGTCTCCGGTTACACATGTAACATCGGTTCACTGAGATGAAGGGAATGAGACATTGCTAAGCACTATGGGGAGTGTCCTTCAACACGACCTTGCTGAAAAAAGACATTCACGCCCCTTCAGGCGGGCAGTTGGCCTACAGTTGCAATCAAAATTATTCAACCCCCCTGACCAGCAATACATTCTGGTGATGTGAATTTAAACACATCAACTAAAACATCAGTAAACAGTCAAAGTAAGTTTTTAATACACATTTGAGTGATTTTGAGAACAAAGAGTTCAGTTTACCCAAATATTAAAATAAAAAATAAATAATTCTCTCCACAAATGTCATGTCAAAAATATTCAACCCCCAAAGTCAATCATTTGTGGAGCATCCTTTATCCTTAATAACAGCAAATAAATGTTTCAAGTAAGTGTTCTCAGGCTTCAGACACCTCTCTATTAGAATTTTTATACATTTCTCATGAGCAAAAGCTTCCAGCTCATTGACATTCTTTGGTTTCTGTGCTGCCACTGCTTCCTTGAAATCCCAACAAAGGCTTGCAATGGGATTTTAATGATGGACTGAAAGGGCCATTTAAGGATATTCCACAACCTATCCCTGACAGATTTTGGACAACTTGGATGTATCCTTGGTGTTATTGTCTTGCTGGAAGGTCTAGTGATCACGAGCTTCAATTTACACACTGAAGGCATCACATTTTTCATGCCAAAATGGCCTGATACCTGAAAGAATCCTGAATGTCAGTCAGGATAGCCGTTTCCTGCAGCTGCAAAACACCCCCATAACAGGACTGACACACCCCCATGCTTGACCGTGTCATCACCTTGTCATCTTACTCCAGACGTACTGCTGACCCATGGGTCTAAAACTCATTTTCAGTTTAGTGTCATACATCTATAAAACCTTCTTCCAGGACTCCACAGTTCTTTCCTAATTCTTGAATATTCAATCAACTAGAGTCAACATTTCCTTTGGTGAAGTTTTGCTTTCTTCCACACCCCAAGAAGGTTGCTGTTGTACCATATTTAAAAAAATGTATGAATGGTGCTGTCAGCTTTGTCTATTAGAAATTGAAGTGCCTTGGAAATGTACTTTTAGCCATGACCTTTCTTGTGTAATGAAATAATCTCCTCTATTAGCTTTTGAGACAGCTTATTTTTAAATGCATTTTTTGCATAGAAATACATTTTTTTTCTTAAAACGCTAAACTTAAATTTTAAAACTTAAATAAGTGCCATTGCAGATTGATCACTTAATTTTGTTTAAAAACAATTACTTGTGTAGCCTTATATATTTAAGAAACAGCTACATGCAATAGGGGTTGAATAATCATGACATTTTTAAAAAATCCTGCTATTTAGAAATATTAGGTTATATATTCACATTATGACTTTGAATGTGTCACTCAACTGATATAGATGTAAAGTTTAAAAATCCTGGGTCATCAGAAAAGCTTACCATTGTAAATTCTTACTGTCTTGGGGGGGGGGTTGAATAATTTCGATTGCAACTGTATATAAGTGGGCGCTCAGTCACCATTTCTTCAGAATTCTGACTGAGGGACAAGAGTGAGTCACTCGTATTATGAAACTCTGTAGTAATAGTGCAGCCAGCTTTCGCAATGTCTCGTTCCCTTAGTCTCAGGGAACCAAGGTTACATGTGTAACCGGAGACGTTCCCTTTCGATTCAGTACACTCGACATTGCTGTAAGCACTATGGGAAATTATATCCCATCTCACCACACTATGTGACATCACACTTCCAGAGTTATAATACTAAATAGAGATATTCATAAGGAGTCACAGGCCGAGGACTTATAAGTCATGTTTAAGTGTATAGTCCCACGTGGCGGACGCCAGATGGAAATTAATATAGTCTGAGATTTATATGAACCATATAGATATACACAGTATGATTTATCAACCTTCTCACAACATGATTGGAAAAGTAGGTTTTATTTCTTATGGGAGTGCTTATGACTTTTAAAGGGGCAGTTCAACAGCATACAATTAGGTGGCTGTATTGATTATAGTTGTCAGCCCACCCGTAATAAGGGCTTGGGCTCACCGGCTTGAAGGTAAGAAGCGCTTTATACAGAGAGGACTTGTTAGGAGATGGACGCCACATCCAGGATATAAAATCTCGCGAACGTGTTTTGTGAGGACCGTCCTCCTGCCAAACATATGTCCTGTAAAGACACACCATTTGTTCACGCCCCATGATGAGGCCATGCCTCTGGTTGAATGTGACACTAATAGAGCAACTTGCGCCCTGTGATTCGTAAGCGAAGCTGATCGCCCTTTTCATCACCAACTGAGCCAATTCTCGTCCGATGTGCTCCGTTCAAGGGCCACACATGTAGGTTCCACACCTTTGACTGGGGATGCCAAATAGTGCCTTGTGCTTGAGAGAGAAGGTCTCGCCTCAGTGGTATTTCCCATGGAGGGCCGTCTAATATTTCTATCATCTCCGGAAACCAGGACTGATTGGGCCATTTCGGCGCAATTAACAGAACTGTTTCCATGTCTACTCAGACTTTGCTGAAGACAGAATGGCGGCGGTGCATCGGGGGAAAGCATACTTGTGTGTTGCCAGCCATTTGTGAGCCAGGGCGTCCACGGCCAGCGGGGCTTGGGACATGGAGTACCAAAGGGCAATGTGGGCATTCTCCACGGAGGCAAATAGGTCGACTTCCGCTGAATATTTCCCAAATCCTCATCACTGTCTGTGGATGAAGTCTTCATAACCCTGGTTATGCTCCCTGGCGTGACAACAGATCCACTCCGAAATTCAGATGGCCTGGGACATATGTCGCACCCAATAAGAGGAGATGATGCCCGCTCCATTGGAGGAGACATGGTGTCATGCTCGTTAATTGTGGCGATCGGAGTCTGCCCTGGAAATTTATGTACACCACTACTGTTGTGTTGTCTGAACAAATCAGAACGTAGTGATTCACAATGTCGGAATGAAAAGCTCTCAAAGCTAGAAAGACAGCCAGTAGTTCTAGGCGGTTGATGTGCCATTCCCGTTTCGCACCTGTCCAGGTGCCGAAAGTCGGGCATCCATCACACACCGTGCCCCAACCTGTGTTGGATGCATCTGTGGTCACCACTTTTCTTCTGAAAATTTGATCCAGAATAACACCCTGCTGGTAGAAGGCCGGCACTGTCCATGGTGCTAGAGCAGCCAGGTAGCAGCGAGTCACCATGATGCGCATGTGCCCGTGGCTCCAGGCGCAATGTGGAATGTGTCGTTTGAGCCAGTACTGGAGAAGTCTCATGTGTAACAGACATAACGGTATGACGGCGGATGCTGACACCATAAAACCTAGTATTCTCTGAAATTACTTCAGTAGCAAGGCAGACACCGAAGAATGGTCTGTACGCAATTCGTGAGGTGCGCACGTATGTTGACTCCTAAAAGGAGATTTGCTGGCTGGGAAAAAGTGTGCTTTTCGGCCCAGTTGACATTCAGACCCAGATTTTAGACACCATTCATTTTCAATGGGGCGAGCGCCGCCTCGATACATTTCGTGAACATGCGGGGAGCCAGAGACAGACCGAAAGGAAGGACTTTGAATTGATACGCAGTTCCCTCGAATGCAAATCTCAAAAACCACCTGTGACGTGGTGCAATTGGTACATGAAAGTACACGTCCTTCAGATCTAAGCCAGTCCTGAGGACGGATGTGTGATAAGATCTGTTTCTGAGTTAACATTTTGAATGAGTGCATCGGATACCTGTGAGTATAAAGGGGGGTACATATCAAGCCTTGGTGGATTCAGGTTGTAATCAAACCTCCATTCACCAAAGCTTGATTCAGTCAAAGGCTTTGGATACAAGCCGGTGGGTGAAGGTAAGGTGTGTGCACAGGGATGTTATCAATTACCCATTAGTGACGGTCAGTATTCAGTTTCGGGGACCAAAGCATTGTGAAGAGGCTGCGGTTAGTCCCCACCTCACCCATCCACTAATCTTGGGTATGAATTGGCCGGCATTTACTGCTTTATTGAAGGAAATTTGTGTGGGTGGGTCCTGTAACATAGTGTCTCATGTGTGGTTTGCGATTCACTGTCTGGGGAGGCAGAGCCGGGGCCATCTACATCAGCTCCGCGTCAGAATGACGTAAGGCTGCGGGAAGTTCCGGCTTCTCCATAACATTTCAGCACGTAGTGTTGCTGAGGCACTCTTCAAAATAATCTCCCAAGTGGGGAGTCCGAAAGAAATCCTCACTGATCAAGGCATGAGGTTTGTCCCGCACACTACGTGGACTAAATTAAATTGATTCGGACCAGCATGTATCACCCCCAAATGGACGGTTTGGTCTGGCGATTTAATTATACACTAAAAAATATGATTCGTATGTTTGTGCACGAAGATGCTCGAAATTGGGACAAGTGGCTCGAGCCCCTATTATTTGCAGTTTGAGAGGTCCCGCAAACCTCCACAGGGTTCTCCCCATTTGAATTATTGTACGGGTGTCAACCGCACAGCATGCTCGACGTCCTACGGGAAAATTGGGAGGAGGAGGGACCTTCAAACAGCAAAAATGAAATTCAATATGTTCTTGACCTGAGAGAAAAACTCCACAAACTGGGGCAATTAACAGAGGAGAATTTGCTCCAGGCTCAAGAATGTCAAATCCGGCTGTATAATAGGGGTACTCGGCTATGGTAATTTGCTCCGGGAGATACAGTTCTTGTATTACTCCCCACAGTGAGCTCTAAATTTCTCGCCAAGTGGCAAGGGCCCTTTGAGGTCACACGGTGAGTCGGGGAAATCGATTATGAGGACAAGTGAACGGATAGAGGCGGAGCACGTCAGATTTACCACCTCAACCCCCTAAAACCATGGAGAGAGGCGGTCCCCGTGACTTTGGTGATGGTGGTTCTGGAGAGGGAGGAGCTAGGACCGATCGTGTCACCCCAGTTATTTGCAGAGTCCACCTTTCACCGTCACAAGTCAGGGAGGTTGCCAGGTTGCAAGGATAATGATCCGACATGTTCTCGCCTCTTCCAGGTTGTACGAATCTCATAGAGCACCATATCAAAATGACCCCAGGGGTAGTGGTACGCAGTCGTCCCTACCGATTACCTGAGCACAAAAAAAAGTCGCTCAAAGAATTAAAGACCATGCTAGATATGAGGGTAATAGAAGAATCCCACAGTGACTGGGCCAGTCCGGTGGAGTTGGTTCCGAAGAGTGCTGGCTCGGTCCGGATCTGTGTGGATTATAGAAAAGTCAATGCGGTGTCTAAATTTGATGCATACCCGATGCCTCCAAATGATGAACCGTTCGATTGGTTAGGTGCGATAGTTAACATGTTAGGTTAATTTTATTCAACACTGGATTTAACAAAGGGATATTGGCAGATCCCCTTAACTCCCATGTCTGGTGAAAAAATGGCATTTTCCACACCGTTTGGCTTTCATCAACTTGTCACTCTTCTTTTCGGTTTGTTCGGGGCCCGGCTACATTTGAGCGGCTCATGGACCAAATACTCAGACCGCACGCCGCTTACACCAGACCTGGATAACATCATTATTTACAGTAATGATTGGCAGTGGCACCTCTGTAGCATCTGACGTCTGTCCTGAAGTTGTGGAGATGGGCGGGTTCACGACAAACCCTAAGAAGTGTGCAATTGGACGGGTGGAAGTACGGTATCTGGGCTTCCACTTGGGTCATGGACAGGTGCGGCCCTAAATTGATAAGACCGCAGCGATTGCAGCCTGCCCGAGACCTAAGACCAAAAAGGAGGTGAGACAGTTCCTGGGGCTGGCTGGCTATTATCGTAGGTTTGTGGCTAATTATTTGACCGTCACCAGCCCGCTGACTGATCTTATTAAAAAGGGGGGCACCAGATCCGGTCCAGTGAATGGAGCCGTGTCTGCAGGCGTTCACGCAAGTGAAAGCTGCACTTTGTGGTGGGCCGTTATTGCACCCTCCTGACTTCTCTCTCCCTTTTATCTTGCAGACGGATGCATCGGACAGGTGGTTGGGAGTGGTACTGTCCCAGATGGTGGAGGGGGAGGAGCGCCCTGTGCCCTGTGCTGTACATTAGTCGCAAGCTTTCGATGAGAGAGACTAAGTACAGCATAATTAAGAAGGAGTGTTTGGCCATCAAGTGGGTGATACTCACCCTCCGGTACTATCTGTTGGGATGTGCTTTCACCCTCTGTTCGGACCACGACCCGCCCTAGTGGCTCCATTGCATGAAGGATACCAACGCGTGGATCACCTGTTGGTATCTAGCTCTCCAGCCATTAAAGTTCGAGGTGGTCCACAGGACGGGGGTGCAGATGGCTATTGCAGATTTCCTCTCCAGGAATGGGGGGGGGGGGGAGTAAGTGACAGGCAGGCTCCCTAGCCTGAGTCAGGCGATGGGGGTATGTGGTGATGAGGGCATGGCCGAGCAACATCTGTGGAGAGCGAAGCGGAGAGAGTGAGTACAGTAAGGATTGACACCTGTGGCTAATCACCTCTAACAGCTGTTTTGTGTTTGCAGTGAGAGCAGAGAGGAATTTAAAGGGCAATCCAGACCGCCGGAGGGGAGAGAGAGTTGCACGCAGCACTGTGTTCATGTGTGTGGTCATTGTGTTGAAGCTGGAAAGCATTCTGAAGTTTGTGTGGGAAATAAAAAAACATGTTGAATTGTTACCTGTCTCCCTATTCCTCCTCGAGAGATTTGAAAGAACCTTTTCACAGTAGTTAACGTTTTTTGTTTAGTTTTTTGGCAAAATGATTGTTTTAGTAGCAGTTTTGGTTTTCCTCTATTAATACTATGGTTTTACTACGAATATCATGGTTAAAATATAGTTACTGTAGTAAAACCATGGTAAATTTTGTGGTTATGATTTAACTACAATTACCAAAGTTAAACTATAGTTACTGTAGTAAAACCATAGGTAATTTTCGTAAGGGATTGATAAAGCTATTTCGAGGGAACCTAAATTAATTACAAAACTTACTGCGAGGGAAAACAAAATTATTTCAGAAAATAAATTCCCTCCCTGCCCTCTAAGGGGCTCATATAATTTGCATATTTGAAGGATGTGAATTTATACCTGTTCTGTAGTAACACTTGCACTACTGTTGCGGTAACAAATATCTATACTCAAGGGGGCGATAGAGTTACCTTCAAATGTGCCATTTAAGTAAACGTGTTTTATTTTTCAGCTATTAACATGTCAACAGTTTAACTTGCTCAACAAGATTCACTTCAAACCTTTGCAAGCAGTGGACCTGAAAAAGAAAACTGACCATAGAGGAAGAACGTTTACTTGTTTTGCATTGTGCCATTGTGCATGGCACATTTCAGATCGCATCACTGCGTAAAATTGAGCTTGTGTAGCTATAAGCATTTGCATTCACATACTTGTGTAGAGTATGTTTCAATCTTTTGCTGTTACCTGTAGACACATGCTTGCACAAAAATATATCAACAATATACCAGCACATATACCAGCACAGTTTCAGCTCTGCACTTTGAGTTTTAGTTTCTACAACAACAGATCCCTAGCTTTTCTTATTATATAATTTCAAGCCTCATCCTCCAATAGTTGTTTGGAAAATGGGGTTGTAAAAACACCCTCTACCACTGATCGTACACTATATTCAATTAGCCTTGAGGTCTATCAGTTGACCTCACGTAATCGAGCTGGGTATTGTCTGATCATGTGGAGATAATTCAGTTGAGCGCAAGCTTCTTTTTGGATTCTTTACTCAATTACAATCCTATTTTTAGACAAACAATCATTTGTCTCATCATTCTCCATGAGCACACCATAACAACAGGGTTTGCACAAGGTCCTTAAAGTGCTTGAATTTAGCTTTTCAAAATTTAAGATCTGGAAGACCTAAAAAATCGGCTTGTTTTGTGGAAAAGTGCTTAAAAGTGCTTGAAATTAAAAATGGAATGTGTATGCGGTTTGTACAAATTATAAAAAAGTCAATAATGATATTCGTAATATTCCCCGCAGGTAGGACACAAACCGTCCTTGATTGGAAGGGCTGTGTACAGATAGCCTGCCTTCTACCTTGAATTAGTTGTTAACAGTGGAGTCCCCCTCCCCCACCCTTTTACAACTACCACTATGGTGGATGAATTTTATAAAAATGTAGTGACATTTTCACACTCAGATTCAGTTGATTTTGTGTGCTCATTTTTGTTAATTGGCTAATTAGAACCTTAGTAATGGTCATGGTTTAGATAACTATCATGCCTGGTCAGTGTAAATTCAATCCAGCATGGCTGGACATTGACACTTATCATGGTTGGCTCTTGCCAGACACAAGCAATGTACATAGAGCTCATTGTAAGTTGTGCAAAAAGAACTTTGGGCTGGCAAGTATGGGGGAAGCGGCCCTGAAGAGCCACATGAAGGGGGCGAAACATTTGGCGGCAATTTCTCAAGTTGGATCATCTTCAATTCGTGACTTTGTGGGACTTCCATCACTTGTGAGAGTACAGGTAAGAATGCGGAACAAAGTTAATACTGTGGGTGCTTTAGTAGTGTGACACGTCTATACTCTTAAAGTTGTGCAGCTTTTTCAACAAGTAGCGGAGTACCATCAGTGTAAAATCACTACATCACGTTTAAGTGAACTTAATTTATAATGCATTCTTAGTGACGGAGCATTCATGAATGATTCGTTCATTTTGAACTAATCTTTTATATGACTTTATATTAAATTAGTAGTCTCAATGAATAAATAGTGAATTAAGAAAAAACATGTATTGTGTCAGGTCCTTGAAAATAAAAAATTGGTGCTGGAAAAAGTGCTTAAAATTCTTGGATTTTCACTCAGTGATGCCTGTATGAACCGTGTAACAAAATCCTAATCAAATTATACTAATTATCGAAGTGCTACAATCAAGCTAAATATGACAGAAATCTCGGTTAAAAGAGGCAAAACTTCTTTAAAGTTGCAGCGACCAATGATTACATTAATAGCAGTTTGACAAGGGGCGTTCAGTGCCCCTCCTGAGATGCTATCATTTTGATAAATTGTGCATGGCACCAGTCCTATGAGACGAGAGGAAAGCTATTGTGATAATGAGCATCCTTGACTTGCTCTAATGAATTATAGGAGGAAGTGAAAGCCGCCATTGATGACTGAGAGGATGAAAGCGAGAATAAAGGATGAGGAGACACCCATCTCAGCTGCTTTGATGTATTAGAGAGCTTCTGTTGATATGGGTCTAAGAGAGTGCTTTCAAACCATCAGACTACAAGGACAAGGACAATACCAGGATTGGAGAATCAATCCAAACTACTTAAGAGCTGCTATCAGCATCTCAGTTGGTGCTGATGGCATGGACTCAAGACCTCAACTCACATCATGTAATAGGAACCTCTTGGAAGATTTCAAGTGTTCTGATGAAGAACTTCTATTAGCATAAAGTCTAGTCCACTTTACACTTTATTCTGGCAAAAAATCGCCAACTTGGACAGGAAGAGGCAGTCTATCTGATTTGTAAATAAAGCAATGTGTTTGTTTGCATGGCATTTAGGGTTCAATGATACCACAGTAATAGACTGGTATGTTAAAAGCGTTAACTTGCATAATGATGCAGTCCCTCTCTCCGTTTACCTCAGGGCACCAATTATGGAATTTCACCTTTACAGTATAAGAATGACCCAAATGGACAATTCGATGAGTTGGTCATCTGAATAATCTGAAGGATTTCGTAAAACCTTTAGAGCCTCTTATTCTATTATCAACACAAGGAAGAAACGTTTATTAAGTTGTAATAAAATTTATTTTACTTCTGAAAATATAAACAAGAATAACTAACAACAACTTCTAAATGCAACTAATATGCTAAAGGAGACTAAAAATGGATAAGAAAATAAAGTGCATAAGATGGAAAAATGCAAGTGGTTGAACTGGAGCTATGGCAGAGTATGGCTGTTATCTTCTGAAAAGATAAACTGTTCTCTGTTAACTAGGTGAAGACGTTATTTCTAATTAAACAAATAACTCAAAATTATTTGCTGAATACACTGAATACATAAGCTATTCGATCTAAAGAACATAATATAATCATACACTGGTAGGATACACTAATGCCAAGGTTTCCGGAAAGAGGTTTGGATACTAATATTAACATTCCACTTAATTGAGTGATAAGCTCGGTGGTGGCGACGTCTTTCACTGGTTGTCTTGGGGTGCATTGCAGTGGAAAAGGCTGGATTCCATTTCAACAGCCTTGAACATGAAGCGCTGAGAAATGCTGATCTCCTGGAGCACCGAGAGGGTCCTCGTAATCTGGAACACACAGATGAAGCCCTGAGGTCGGCGCAGAATTTCCTTGATCTGCAACATGTAAGACTTAAACACCTTTTTACAGGTGTTTCTGTTATTGTCTCCCATTGTTCAGGCCGGAGACATGGAACCAAAGACTGTTTGGCCCAAAACGGACCACTTGTATTAAAATGAATAGGACAAATTGGAACGCCCAATATGGCAGATGTAGAAAGGAAGTTCCACCTTACAGGTAAAATAGCCAATCACCTTTTAGATATAGACCTCTTGTAAGGGGGTTCAGTGGAAAGGAGGAGGCGAGAACCGGCTTAATAATATAAATAATAATTTAATAAACAATCCAAACAAAACACACAACCAAAAACACACAGCACAGCTGCCTGCAATTCTCTCTCTCTCGAACTGTCGTCCCCGGCCGCCTTTAACCCTCGCGTGCCCCATCAGGCTGATTGGGGACTGAGTGTGTCTCATTCCAGCCCGACCCCGCCCTCCTCGGCTCTACACCTCTCCTGTCAGTCAGCCTGAGAATGTGCATTTGCTGGACCAGCCTGAAAACTTTTCTTTTAAGCGTGATCTGAGCTAAAGCAGTAAATGTTATGATACCATTGTTGTCAGATTTAAATGCTGATTTGAAATGTGTTCTTTGATCGCAATCTTTGATTGAAATCTCCAACCATTTTGGAGATTTTGTTTTTTCCCCATTCAAGTAGATAGAAGCTGTACTTTTATGCCGCTTGTATCCATAGAACATAGCTGCCCAGGAGTGTTCCAAAGATGGCCGCTGAGTGGAGTGACTTGTCTTGAAAAGGACTTTGCTCATAACTTGGGCGATCTATTATTGTTTCCCTCTTCTCTGTGTATTTGATACTCAGGACCTGGTGTGGCTTATTCTGTTAGTGTTTCTCGACAAGAGCATCAGAACAGGGAGTGTCTGTTAAAAGGGTACTTTTATCCCTTCTTATGAGGAGGAGATTGCAGTTTGGTGCCTTTCTGTTACAGTGTTCTTACTGGCGGTCCACATCACAGGTGGCACACACATTGTGGCCTACACTTCTCGTGTGGAACTCATTTGCATAGTCTAAAGTTCATAGTTAGAACAGTGTTAAGGTTTTACCTATGCATTGTTTACTTTTCAAACCATTTCCAAAATACTCTTGGTGATATGCTAAACAAATAGAGTCCAAATATTGTAAAAAAATTGTTGAACTATCAGCCATACATTCATTAACATTATATGTTAATACGTCAACTTCTGTAAATTATTGTTAATCAAATAACTGCTATTAACATAAACAGTTCTGTGAATGAACATGGAGTGGATGTGTTGCTGTTGATGTCCATTTTAAGGATTCCAAGCATATGTACGGATGAATTTGTCTTTATGACCTCTCTGTTTCAGCCACTGCTGCAAAATAGGCAGTTAATTAACACGCTGCATCTGGAGGCCCTAAGGTTTTTTTTGGCCATCTTGGCTTAAAACTTAAGATGTGTCAAAGGATTTTGGCACTTAGAAACCACATGTAGACCAATAATAAGTTCCTTCCAATGTGGAGGTGTATCCGGGGTCTTCCTTCCTGCACTATAAGAGGTGTCTGGCAGTTGTTTGATCATCTTTACCTAATGGCTGCTTGGCCATAAACTGGGGCCCCTGAAATGTCATCTTGTCCGTTGTTCAGTATACACCAAATGGCACAAACTTTCTGCAGAAAGGTGGTTACCATCTAGACACGACCATTTTGAGAAAGTCTGCCATTTTTGTGTGCAGTTTGCATCAGATGGTCTGTTAATGATCTTTGAATGTGCCGCCTGGAGCTCAAAATACTTTTGAAGTATCTGAAATTTCAGATAAGGGAGATAAAATAGTTTAGCTTACTGTACAGCTCTGTTAGTAGCTCATCTACTATCTTTTCAGTTCAGTGAATTCTTGTTTACTGATCGCCCGCACAACACCTAATTGTACTGTTATCACTGTAACTTACTGTATGCCCTATTTGATGAATAAGCATCAGTGAAAACCATTTCTCAGGAATGTTTGTCTGCGAAGGGAAAACATTCTGCTTTCTGACCTTATTAGGCATCTGTTTTATGCACATACCTGTGTGAGATTCCTGCAGCAGTCAGCAGCCCTGCAGCTGGTCCAGGGCTGGTGGACTCATCAGCTCTGTGCTGTTTTTATAGGGTCATTCATCTATCACGGGCAGGGCGCACAGATTTAGAAAAGGCTTTGGAGAATGTCCAACCAAAATGTAACTGTTGAGATGAAACAAGAAAGAAAAAAAGGAGAGAGAAAGACAGCAAAAACACAAGGAAGAAAAGAAAGGAAGGAAGGAAATACAAAAAGATGAAACAGCCAAGGAAGGAAGGAAGGAAGAAAAGACAGGAAATAGACAAGGAAGTAGGGGAAGGAAGGGAAAGATGGTGAGACAGGAAATAAATGAGGGAGGAAGGATTTTGAGAAAGGAAAGAGATGAGGAAGGATGGATGGTGAGACAGGAAAGAGATGGAAGGAAGGAAGGACAGAAAAAACAGGAAGGAGCAAAGGAAGAAAGAAAAGACAGGAAAAAGACAAGGAAGGAAGGAAAGACAGGAAAAAGACAAGGAAGGAAGGATGGTGAGACAGGAAAGAAAGCGAAGGAAGGAAGGGTGGTGAGACAGAAAAGAGACGAGGAAGGAAGGATGGTGAGACAGGAGATAGACAAGGAAGGAAGGATGGTGAGACAGGAAATAGACGAGGAAGGAAGGATGGTGAGACAGGAAATAGACGAGGAAGGAAGGATGGTGAGACAGGAAAGAGATGAGGAAGGAAGGATGATGAGACAGGAAATAGACGAGGAAGGAATGATGGTGAGACAGGAAAGAGATGAGGAAGAAAGGACAGTAAGACAGGAAAGAAAGCAAAGGAAGGAAGAAAAGACAGGGAAAAGACAAGGAAGGAAGGATGGTGAGAGAGGAAAGAAAGCCAAGAAAGGAAAAAGAGGGAAGGAAAAATGAATGGATGGGTGGGTGGATGAATGAATGAAAGTAAGTATATTATTAATAAAAGTTTATTAGTATACCTGGATCAAATTTGTGTTTTCTGGCACTGCATAGCCTACATCTAACCCACCTGACAATCAGCACCCACCCCACATCTTTCTCTGAAAGAGAACATGTAACGTAAAACGGTGTATAATGCTGAGGTATAACAAAACACGGAAATCTCACGGGAAAATATAAATGGGTGAGTTCCCATTTATACAGATGAGAAAAAACTGGGTTGCACTTTATTTTACTGTACGTGTACTTTCAGTATACTTAAAGTATACTTACCCAAGAAAGTACTGAGTAATAGTAGGTAACTACATGTACTATGGGTTAAGTTTAGGGTTAGGTTCAGGGTTGGGAAGGTTGCTTTTGAAAAGTATTCCGCAACAGATTACAAAATACATGCTGTAAAATGTAATTTTTAACATATTTCGTTAAATTACTCAAGGTCAGTAATGTAATCTAAATACTTTGGATTACTTCTTCAGTGCAAATGTTTTTACTTGTTTTGACTATAAAAATAATGTAAATAAAGAAAATTCACTTGTACAGTATATACAGCATATAAAACTCAGCAAAAAAAGAAATGTCCCTTTTTCAGGACACTGTATTTTAAAGATAGTTTTGTAAAAATCCAAATAACTTTACAGATCTTTATTGTAAAGGGTTTAAACAATGTTTTCCTTGCTTGTTCAATGAACCATAAACAATTAATGAACATGCACCTGTGGAACGGTCGTTAAGACACTAACAGCTTACAGACGGTAGGCAATTAAGGTCACAGTTTTAAAAACTTAGGACACTAAAGAGACCTTTCTTCTGACTCTGAAAAACACCAAAAGAAAGATGCCCAGGGTCCCTGCTCATCTGCGTGAACGTGCCTTAGGCATGCTGCATGAAGGCATGAGGAATGCAGATGTGGCCAGGGCAATAAATTGCAATATCCCTGTGAGACGCTTAAGACAGCACTACAGGGAGACAGGAAGGACAGCTGATCATCCTTGCAGTGGCAGACCATATGTAACAACACCTGCACAGGATCAGTACATCCGAATATCACACCTGCGGGACAGGTACAGGATGGTGACAAAAACTGCCCGAGTTACACCAGGAATGCACAATCCCTCCATCAGTGCTAAATGTTTTCCAAATAGACTAAATATTAAATGGAACAATGACAATAAAATGCAAAGTAATCTCTTCAGTTATCAAAATACTTTTTGAATGTAACTGTATTCTGATTACCAACTATTTACAGTTACCATTATTTTGTATTTTAAATATGTAATCCCGTTTCATATATTCCTTTACTCCCCAACCCTGGTAAGGTTTAGGGTTAGTACCTTGTAATTACTGTGTTGTAATTATATAGTACATAAATGTAGAACAGTACTGTAAAATAAAGTTCTACCAAAAAATGTATTCCCTCCATCATGTCAAGTTAATTCATAACTCAAACAAACCACAGAATCTAAGTTAGCCTTTATTACAACAGAAAAGGGGATTTGAAGAGTTTGCTTTACTTTGAATGGGGAGAACATCCTGAATGGATCCAGGATCCTGCACTTATAAAGTACAAAGTACAAAGTTAATCCCATATATATATATATATATATATATATATATATATATATATATATATATATATATATTTTTTAAACACGTTAATTATACTAAGGTTTTTGGACACAACATAATTTTTCAATACCACCTTTACAATAAAGTACTGTGGTGGTACTGTGGTGCAGTGATTGTATCAGATGGTAATACGTATCATGTATGTAAAACCCATAGTACATGAACATGTTAATCATACAGTTCCATGATATTACCAAATGATACCATAACTGTACCATGGTACTACCACAGTACTTTTTCTAAGGTTGGTATTGAATCTTATTGTAAATCATATTGCAGCTACATCAGTTAATTCCAATGGGTCACAATTCCAAAACAATGACTTAAACAAAACATTGGTAAACATTTATTTTTTTATAGTTCTTTCTGAAATGCAGAACACTGGGTCTCTAATATTTTTAAATCTCACAGCACTAAACTACCTTAAAACTAGTTTTAAACTATTGTTGTGATTTAGTTTTTTTATTTGTGTGGATGGGATTATGATATAAAGTTGTGTGCATTGGTAATTTGTACTATGGCTCCTAATGTTATGTGATTTGAAAACACGACCCAACTGGACAGTGCTATGACCGTTCACTGAATGAACTGTGAGGTCTTTGTGACATCATCATTCTCACTGTTTCCAAGGCAACAAGGCCATCTGTGACGCAGGTGATTTGATACTCTCTCTGGTCACACAGGCTAAATGTTTACTTGCTGCAGAAGATGCTTTAAAAATGCAGACTGTTTCATCATCTCTGCCACACGCAGTGAATAACAAGCTCCCCATGCAATGCGGCATGTATTGCACACTTAAATTTACAAGAGTGCTCAGACATGCATAGGCATAATAAAGAACAAACACTTAAGTGTAATAATAGACACACTTGAGCATGCAGAAAAGATGTTCCGTCTTGCATTTGCACTGTTGCATGCTCTGTTAAGTGCACTGTAAGAAACTGTACTCAAACACATTAGTATTTTACAATGGGTGCATTATAACTGACCTGTACACAAAGTAAATTGCGTGTGTGCCAACGTGTCACTCTAAGTCTGTAGGAATGCGATGATTTTTGGTCTTGGCGTTGTGCACCAGTGAATCATGGTTATAGATCCAAGTATGCCCGTGGTTGTTACTTAAATTGACATAATGTAATATAAAACAAAATATAAAAAATGTTGCAATGTGCTGCTTTGCTGATAATTAATTTCTTTATACTTCATATCTAAATAAAATGTTATAAACTTTACATACTCTACAAGACCCCTGAAGGTGACCTGTTGTATCTGGCACCAAGGCATTAGCAGCAGATCCTTCAAATCCTGTAAGTTGCAAGGTGGAGCCGGAGTGATTCTGGCTTGTTGGTCCAGCACATCCCATAGATGCTCAATTGGATTGAGACCTGGGGATTTTGGAGGCCAGGGCAACACCTTGAACTCTTCATAATGTTCCTCAAACCATTCCCTAACAATGTGTGCAGTGTGGCAGGGCACATTATCCTGCTGAAAGAGGCCACTGCCATCAGGGAATACCATTGCCATGAAGGGGTGTACCTGGTCTGGAATGATGTTTATGTAGGTGGAACGTGTCAAATTGATGTCTGCATGAATGGCCGGACCCAGTGTTTCCCAGCAGAACATTGCCCAGAGCATCACACTCCCTGCACCGGCTTGTCATTTTCCCACAGTTCATCCTGGTGCCATCATTTCCCCAGGTAAATGGCGCACACGTACACGACCGACCACGTGATGTAAAAGAAAACTGGACTCATCGGACCAGGCGACCTTCTTCCACTCCTCCAAAGTCCAGTTCTGACGCTCACGTGCCCATTGTAGGCACTTTTGGCGGTGGACAGGGGTCATCATGGGTACTGACCGGTCTAAGGCTACGCAGCCCCATACGCAGCAGGGTGTGATGCACTTTGTGTTGTGACATATTCCTCCCGTAACCATCATTAACATTTTCTGTGACTTGAGCCACAGTAGACCTTCTGTCAGTTCGGAGCAGACGGGATAGCCTTTGTTGCCCTTGCGTATTGATGAGCCTTGGGCGCCTAACACCCTGTCACAGGTTTGTGGTATGTCCCTCCTCAGACCACAGTCAGTAGGTGGTGACCGTAAGCACCACACAAGCCTTGCCGTTTCAGAGATGCTTTGACCCAGTAATCTGGCAATAACAATTTGGCCCTTGTCAAAGTCACTCAAGTCTTTACTCCTGCCCATTTCTCCTGCATTCAACATGTTGACTACGAGAACCAATTGTTCGCTTACCATCTAATCTACCCAGACCTTGACATGTGGCCTTGTTAGGAGATGATCAACGTTATTCGCTTCACCAGTGAGTGGTCATTATGTTTTGGCTCATCAGTGTGTATACAGTATATAAAGTGTATATATATATATATATACACACACACACACACACACACACACACAGTGCATTCAGAAAGTATTCAGACCCTTTCATTTTTTTCACATTTTGTTATGTTGCAGCCTTATGCTAAAATGCTTTAAAAAAAAAACTTTTTCACATAAATCTACACTCCATACCCCATAATAACAAAGCAAAAATATGTATTAAAAAGAAAGAACTGAAATAGCAAGTCAAGTCTTTTTTATTTGTATAGCACTTTCCACAAAACACATTGTTTCAAAGCAGCTTTAAAGGAAATCATGCATTAACAATATATATATATATATATATATATATATATATATATATATATATATATATATATATATATCTTCACTGACCCTCCTCGAGAGCCTTCCAAAAAGGCCAAATAGCTGCCCCATTTTTATTAAATAAATCCAAATTGCCCAGCCTTCTATATGACATTTCTTCGAATGCTGCCACCCTGCCCATCTCTGTGCACTGCTCCTGAAATGAAGGTGCTCCAGCTGACTTCCATCCCCTAAGGATGACCTGTCTGCAGATCATAACACTGGCTAGGACCCAATTTTTTATGTATTTATCCCCTATATGAATGACAGCCCCATTGCCTAAAATACAGAGTCTGGGGCAAAATGAAATTTGAGTGTCCAATACGTCACACATAAAACTCTGAACCCTCAAGCAAAATCTTGGATCTTAACACACCACCAAAAAATATAGGTTGTGTCCCCATCTTCTAATTGGCATCGCCAGCAGGTGGGTGTGTCTTTAAGACCAAGCCTATACAATCTAGAGGGGGTCCAACAGAATCGATGTAAAATCTTAAATTGCATAAGGCGCACCCTTGCATCTCTAGATGTAGACTTGATGTTTTTTTTAATCCTAGCCCACACTCCCTCCTCCAATACCAAGTTTAAATCTTTCTCCCATAATCTCTTGAGAGAAGTTGAATTAAATAAATGTTTGAATTAAACACTCTGGACACTTTTGTCCATACTGCGTGCAAATGTGAGATAAAGGGGTGGAACTTAACTTCTCCAGTTAGTTTGATAGAAAGGCTTTGCAATGGTGAAATAGGGGCAAGAACTTCCTGTTCATTAAAAAACCAGTGACCGAATGCATAATAATAAAACAAAATCTTGGGTAGGCCTAGCCCACCTTTGTCAGTCGGCCTATTTAATTTACTGAAGTGTAATCTGGGACATTTACCATTCCAAATGAAGGACTTCGCTATGCTATCAAATTGCTTGAAATAAGAGAGGGGGACATCTATAGGGAGAGATTGTAGCAGGTAGTTGAATTTTGGAATACAATTCATTTTAATAACATTAACCTTCCCAATCATAGATAAATGTAATGAAGCCCACCTGCCCACATCGCTTGACATTTTTTTATTAAAGGGTCAAAATTAACTTACACAAATTTGCTGGGAAGAAAATCCCCAAATACTTAATGCCTTGTTTGGGCCACTGGAAGGCACCCGGCTGAAAAGCCGTTACCGGGCCGTACACTGTCAGAGCCAAAGCTTCAGATTTAGACCAATTAACTCTGTATCCTGAGAACTTCGAAAAGGAATTAATAATTCTGTGGAGGCAAGGCATAGATCTAGTATGGTCGGAGACGAATAATAAAATATCATCTGCATAAAGCAAAAGCTTATGCGCCACACCTCCCGCCATCACCCCTGGAAAATCATCCTCGTTTCTTATCGCGGCTTCTAATTGTTCCAGAGCAAGACAGAACAATAATGGGGAAAGAGGGCAACCCTGCCGGGTGCCCCTACCCAGAGTAAAATAATCGGAAATTAATCCATTTGTTTGTACCGCCGCTACCGGGATTAAGTAACTTAACCATCCAATAAAATTATTCCTGAACCCGTACATTTCCAAAATCTCTCCACCGACCACATGATATTGATGAAATGCCTAATGTTATCAGAAAAGCTACAGCCCCGAATAAACCCCACCTGATCTATATGTATAAGAGATGTCATAACTTTACTTAATCGGTTGTGATATTTCAGTTTTTTATTTTTAATAAATTTGCAAAGTTATAAAAAATCTGGTTTTGCTTTGTCATTATGGTGTATGTAGTGTGGATTGATGTGAAAAAATAAAATAAAATAATTTAAAGCTTTTTCGCATAAGGCTGCAACATAAAATGTGTAGAAAAGGAATTCCTGCCTTATAGGTAAAAGAGCCAATCGCTGTTTACATAGACACATCACCTGTCAGTGAACACTCTAGAACACACATGCGCATTAGCTGGACCAGCCTGATTTTTTTTTCTGAGCTAAAGAAGCACAAATTATGATACCACTGTCATTAGATTTTACTGTTTATTTGAAATATGTCATAATCTTAACCAACCATTTTGGAGATTTCTGTCTTTCCCAATTCAAGTAGATAGTAGCTATACTTGTATGCCGCTTGTATCCATAGAAAATAGCTGCCCGGCAATTTTACCAAGATGGTTGCTGAATGGACTGACTTGACTTGAAAGGAACTTTGCTTTTGATTTTTCCAGACTGATCTCACAGTGAATTCAAAAACAGCAGGTTTACTTTTCCTGAGTCTGTGTACCCTTTCTGTCTGTGCTTACCGAAATTAGAAGCACTCTCCCCAGTGGCCGAAACAGGAAGTGTTTTTTGAATGCAAGGGTACATGTGAGCTCAAGTTTCTGGGTGAAATGCCTGCAGAGGGGCACCAAAAGCAAGTTGTTTTTAGCTGTAAAGAATGTAATACAGTTAATACAGTGAATGCATATTTTGTTGTGTGTAAAAATTTATTCTAAGAGTGAAAATGGGACCTCCAAATCATGCTTGTCATTGTTTATGCGATCGCAATTCTTTCCTGATTTCAACGAAGGATGAGAACCCTGGTCTCACACACAGCTTACGCAACATGCTCTTAGTCATACCATAGGAGAAAGTAAACAGGTCTGAACTGATGCAAAAATACCTGATATGAGATGCCACTTGTTAGTAACTCAGCACAATGATGTCAATGTCAGGGTACAGGAACATTTAGAAGCAACATTCCATGTGATCATGTTGGGTTTTTGCCTTGGGTACAATAAAACAAGGGTAAAAATCCTATAGATGATTGAAGGAGGGGCCCAAGTCATATCTAGTAATATCATAGAAACTTAGGGATGGGCTTTCTTTCTTCTGCTGAACAAAAATCAATATTTCATCACAGATCAATATTAATGTACTTTTTTTATGATAAATTCTTCTCCCAGCCCAGTAGGTGGTGATATGCAAGAAGAATGCGAATTGGCAAAAACAAAATAAGAAAAATGTGAAAATAAAAGTGGAGATTGATATATATATATTATATTATATATACACTTTTATTTTCAATTTGCATTCTTCTTGCATATCACCACCTACTGGGCTTGGAGAAGAATTTATCATAAAAAAAGTACATAAATATTGATCTGCTTCTCACCCACACTTATCATATCGCTTCTGAAGATATGGATTTACCACTGGATATGGATTACTTTTACACTGCCTTTATGTGCTTTTTGGAGCTTTAAAATTTGGGCACCAATTCACTTGCATTGTATGGACCTACAGAGCTGAGATATTCTTCTAAAAATCTTTGTTTGTGTTCAGCAGAAGAAAGACAGTCATTCACATCTGGGATTGCATGAGGGTGGTAAATGATGAGAGAATTTTCATTTTTTGTTGAACTATCCCTTTAAGTCCCAACTGGGGATGGATGGTTCTAGAGATTGTTTTATTTGGGTTTCCTGAATCTCTGATGTGTTACTTTTAGACTAATTAATTCCCTTAAGCTGTAGCATGCCTGAATTTCCCAGTGGAGCACAGCAGAAAGTTTCAGATCACTAAAAATATTTGCTGCCTTAAGAGGAAGAACATAAGTTAATATCCTCATCTGATATTCTGAAATGATAACAAAACTCTGAAAGAAGAGAAGTCTTGAATTTGTATCAAATTCACCGATCAGCTTTTTCCTGAACGTGGAAGTGTTCTACAATTCATAACAGAAGCTGTTAGTTGTCTGGTCTCCAGGGATTTCACTCGTATTAGTGTATGTTTTTAGCCGATAATGTAATAATTAGCTTATTATATTGCCAAATATTACATTTTTTTTTAAAACAGGTTGCACCATAGTGCTAATACTTTACAGAGTCGTGAAGACCGTGTTTTAATCTAAAAGTAACACATCAGAGATTCAGGAAACCCAAATAAAACAATCTCTAGAGCCATCCATCCCCAGTTGGGATTTAAAGGGATAGTTCACCAAAAAAGGAAAATTCTCTCATCATTTACCACCCTCATGCCATCCCAGATGTGTATGGCATTTCTTTCTTCTGCTGAACACAAACAACATTTTTTAAAGAATATCTTGGCTCTGTAGGTCCTTACAATGCAAGTGCTTCACCGAAAAGGGTAGATGACATGAAGCGATGGCCCAGGGGTTAGTTAAGTTGATATAATTTACTACTTCGAGTTGAGCCTGAACCAATTTTTACTTCAACTTTTACTTCAACTAATGGTTGTTTTTCTCTGTCTGGATCATTCTTTTCAGTAGTTTTTACATAGAAAACAGTCCAGTTGGAATCAAAATCATCATGTGCCACCCAGTGGTTGGTCAGGAATACTGTAGAAATGTTTAGAGCTGCAGTGTGCCCTACGCTGGCATTTTACTTGGCAACTTTATACATTTTGGTTGCATTTAACCATTGACAGATACAGTGGAGCTCGTCAGGAAATTCATACGTACAGTACACAAAAAAGTTAGATCCTCTTAAAAATCTTATTATCTTACATAATTTTGTTTTTCAAATATTTTTTTTTTTTTTTTAAGGATGTTTAGATATTTTTTTTACTGGAAAACAAAACAAAAATACTGATTAAGAAAATTATTGGTAACACTTTACAATAAAGTTGCATCGTTCACATTTCGTAACACAATAGTTAACATTAACAATGAACAATACAGCATTTATTTGTCTTGTTTCATGTTAATTTCTACATTCTGTATACCAATGCATTTTTTACATTAAAATGTGCTAATATTAGTTAATGCATTACGAACTAACCTAGACAAATAAAGAACATTAGTATTTTGCTAAATTAACATTAAACAAGATTAATAATATTAAAAAAAAAAGAAAAAAATGTGTTTATCGTTAGTTCATTAACTAATGTTAACTTACAGATCCTTATTCTAAAGTGTTACCAAATTGTTTTGTGTGTGTGTGTGTGTGTAAATACCCCTTACCCATGGTAAAATCACTGTATTTCATGACCTTTTGTGGCTTATTGCATTTTTTTCTCTCACCCATGTCTCTTTATTATCTTTGATTTCTTCAGCATTATCCTCTGGACTGTGTCTATCATGCTTACTGTGATGTCATTAGAATTCCTTCAGTGTGTCCCTCTGCCGTTCACTGAATGATGTCTGACCTCAGCAAACACCAGAGTCAGGCACAGATCACACAGCTGTGTGTTTAAAGGTGAAGTCAGAGGCTTTATACCCACCTCTAGTTCAGTTTGCATGTCTTTGACCCAAAACCTTATTTTGTGTTTAGTTGTGGAAGAGTAGGAGTATAAAGCTATAAACCACTGAATTCTATTAGGAAATGTCACTGAATTACAATTATGTGTGTGTATGAAAGAGAAAGTGTATTTTGAGTGTGTGTCTGTTGTTGTTATTGGCATATATATAGGTGTGCAGTCTTGCTGTTTTAAAGGTGAACTTGATTTCTATCCTGCTGGGACTATAAGAGGGGAGGAGAGGAAAAAGGGAAGGAGAGAATATCAAAATTAAAAAAAAAAAGATATTGGGACAGAGATCTCCCCTTCCGAGTTCTTTCAATTGCCAGGACACCGTTCAATAAACGGTTGAGTGTTGTCCTTGAGAAAGTGATTCCTCGCTCTGTCTCTCTCTTTTGGTCACCCTAAAACTAGTCATACTTTACTGACAAATCCAAACCTAACCATTAAGTCAAATCCCTTACACAAACCCTAAACCTAATCGCTATTTTAACAGGAAAATAACTTTTCTCGGAAGAAAAAAAAACATTGGGTTTTGGAACGAGTCGAGGTAAGCGTATTAAAGGTTAATGACATACATTAGTCATTTGGAATGCAGAAATATGGAATGAGTAAAAAAATTAGTTCACAGACGTTTCCATTCTGAAAATAAAGTGTTGGAAAGGAGAAAATATTAGATGCCTGTATTGTTTCCTTTGGCAAATCCAATGATTAGTTCTTCCTAACAAGCGTTGATAGCCAACACAACTTTATTTCCAGTTGGACACCTGGAAGTTTCATAGTGCCATCCAATCAGATTAAAGCTGGTGACTTCAGACTAATTTCTGCCATTTTGTGTGCAATATACATTGGATGTTATGTAAACGGGCTATGGGTGGTACAGGGGCATGCCGTCAGAGAATAAGACAACAATAAAACTCGCTTTGCAGTGGTTCTGGAATTTTAATCCTGTGATAACCTGAGTGATTTCATCAATCACCGCATGGCACTGTACACACTCACAGACAAAGTGTGTGTTGTGAGCGTTTGTTATCTATAACTTTTTGGAGTGTGATGGTGCTGTCAGTTCGAGGGTGACAAAGTTCTGACCCCTGTGGGTCTGATGTAACTCCACTGATGATTCCTCTGTCTGACTGAAAATTGGACACATCAATCGCGGTCAAACGCATGGTTGTTTCTGTCCTTTCTTTGGTCCATTTAAAATACAGCTTCCTAAAGAGCTGATGTGAACTTATGTGAGCTTTAGCAGGAGTGCTGGTCACACATTTCCTTTTATATTCCTCTATATAGTATGCCACAGTAGGATTCCCAACGTTCCCAATTTTGAATTGCGTTCAAAATGTTTAGCATTAACGTATGGAGACAGATTTCCAAAACAGACCTTTAGCACGGAGTTTGTTCAGTGGTGGTACTGTATAGTGTAGAAGCCACACATTTTTTTTTTTATTTTTTTTTTTTTTACGTGTTTAATGTCCAAATTCCCAATAAAGTACAACACTACCCACAATCTTAAAGCAATTATTACTATTGAAACAGGAATCACTGCAAGCGGTTGTGGTGAATTTTGCACACTAGCGGAGGCTAGCAAGGTAATATTAGCTAGCTACCTGCCTAACATTAGTTAAAGTCCCCATGAAATGGTATGATGAGTGCAATTTGTTTCATTTGTTGTCTTATTTACTATTTTTTTTTTCATGTTTTAACATAAATCTACAAAATTTAGTGGTGTATATAATAATAATAATAATAATAATAATAATAATATTAATTTGCCCGTGGTGTGAAATAAGCACATATAATTCAGGATATATTTTCTGAAAACAAGACTTTTTATCTTACACAATACAGAAATCTGATACTGAATATGGCAATATACAATATGTAAAATATATCATGTATATGTTCATACATGGTTTTCACTGATATAAAAAGTCACATAGCCTACTTGTACATATATGCACCATGTCTCACAAAAATGGCATTGGTCTATAGTGGTTTGAATATGTACACATATGCCCAAATTTATGAACTAGAATTTTACATATACAGAATGTTCATATATGGCCATATCAGATTTATGAATGGGATGTTGCTTCTAAAGTGAATTTATTGTATTTCAAGGATGAATTTTATATATTTTAACTTTAAAAAAAGAAGGAAAAAAATACTGATTAAGAAAGTATTTTTCTTTCCAGTGCTCATTTTTTCTTTTCTTTTTTACGTTTGCCTATTAGCTGCCTCAGAATGCATTAATGACGTATTTTTGGAAATCCCTGTGGAAAAAAATAATAATGGGAAAAATACTTCCAGAAGTTAAACCTGGTTGCAGTCTATAGCCCCTCATCTTTAAACCCTGACATCAGTGACTGCTCTCTGACAGGTCAGATGCCATTTAAAATTTACCCACAACCCCCAGGTTTCTATTTATCGAAGACCTTATTGAGTAAAATTGCTTTGTGATTGCAGTCAGCATTTTCTGCTGTTCCATCTTCTGTTATTTTACCTGCAGACTAATTGAAAAAGGCATTGAATATTTCTTCCTCAGCATGATAACATTTCCAGGATGGAAAAAGCACTGTTAACAGCCCCTCCGTGAGATCTTCTTTCGTTTGATGTACATTGTGCCAAGGCAGATCTCTGCTGCAGATATGCTTCATCCCAAATTGTTTTTAAGTGTCGTATTTTCAGTTCATAAGTGTGAGCCGGCTTCCTACAGCTGTTGTTTCTTAGTTTACTGTTTAGTTGGAGGGCTAAGACTGCTCCCTAATTTCTTGCTCTGCCGATGTTTATTTGAGTATCTGCCATGAAATCTTTATTGATTTTATTCTCACAAACACTCTCTCACTTGCACATTTAATTTTTACTCTCTTGTAGTCTTTTTTATGTCCTCAGTCACCCAGTCTTTCATCCTTTATTATTATTATTATTATTATTATTATTAGTTATTTATTTATTTATTTATTTTCTCCCCAATTTGGAATGCCCAATTCCCACTACTTAGTAGGTCCTCATGGTGTCGCGGTTACTCGCCTCAATCCGGGTGGCGGAGGACAAGTCTCAGATGCCTCCGCTTCTGAGACAGTCAATCCGCGCATCTTATCACGTGGCTCATTGTGCATGATATCACGGAGACTCCCAAAATGTGGAGGCAATCCATGCACAATTTACCACCCGCCCCATTGAGAGCGAGAACCACTAATCATGACCACAAGGAGGTTACCCTATATGACTCTACCCTCCCTAGCAACCGGGCCAATTTGGTTTCTTAGGAGACCTGGCTGGAGTCACTCAGCACACCCTGGATTTGAACTCGCAACTCCAGGGGTGGTAGTCAGCGTCAATACTCGCTGAGCTACCCAGCCCCCCCCAACCCCCCTTTCTTTATTATTAAGCGATACAGGCTGTTGTCCATCATACTGTGTGAATTTATGCATAGTGTTGAGTAAAGGACATTTTATTAACCTGTACCAGTAAAGGAACTTCACTGTGTCTTGCTGAGATTGTCTGTACAGTGTTCTCTGTGACAGGAATTGGCTCATTGCACTGAAATACATCTTTTTAGAACAGCACTTGCAAATCAAGAAGAAAAATAAGGGAGAAGAAGGTAGAGAGAGGGAAGACAAAGGTAAAAAGCACAAAAAATCCCTGTCACTTCCTCCCCCTTGCTACAATGTGATCAAAGAATATTTGTCATCGCTTTCTGGTTATTAAATAATCGTAGCCATGGAAGTACAATGTAATAACATATACCAACACAAAACCTGCAATGCACTGGGATTAATCATTTACCTGTATAATACTTACAATGAAATGGCACTATGATCATACTTTATTAAATTGTGGAGTATATTTTCTATAAATATTAAACAAATAAAGCTAGAAACAGCACATGAATTCTAATTTGGTCACAAGAAAATAACAGACTGCAAAGCCGACAGAAACACGGGAAGTCACACCTTCCTTTGGCCTTATTTTTTTTTTGTGTGTGTGTGGTTGTTTATTAATGCACCCTGCAGAGTGATCATATGTTCCCTAGAGAGAGTGAAAGACAGAGAGAGAAAGGGACCTAAATGCCTTTGCAGTGGAAGTACTGACAAAAATACACTTTTTTTTTTGGCCATCGGGAGTTGAGTGGACCATGAAAAGTGGACATTATATACCAGAATGGAGCCATGTGTTTGGAGGGGAGGGGTTTAAAAATATGTAGGTGATATGAGCCAAAAAGAAAAGCCATTTTGGAAGAGAAGCAAATATATATTTTTACATTTTAATGAAAGATTACAAAGACAACCTTTATTTATTTTTTTATATCATGTACAATAAGCCCAAGAAATGTAAGCATAAGCCTAGTTCTAGTGGGAGACACCGCTGGCTGTCATCATCACGCCATTATCTAGTTAGCTCCTAGCCAATCATACATTAGCCATTGCTTAAAAGCCTGCTTTCAATCCTTACTGCAGCACACATCTGCAATTTCTGGAATCTCAGTGGGATCGCGGCCCTCTTGGAATGATAATAGGAAGGGTAAACAGGCATCTCCATCAACCCTGTTCTCTCCATGCCACAGGTGAACCAGCTCATACCTAACATCTTGGGAGGCCCGCATCAAACCTACGGGGGCGTAAATGATCAGCAAATCCAGATCTTCATCCAGATCTCAGTCACGTAGGAGACCTCCCTCTATCGAGCCACCACATCTACTGTAACTGGAATGCATGACCCAGTGCTAGAAGGCGCACGTTCCTCGCCATGTCCGTCAAAATCATCGCCTCAAGGCAGCAGCTGGTCCCCATCAGAAATATGCTAAGTTCTCAATCGTCTTCATCAAATGCATCTAGAGGATGGTTTATGGGTCTTAGGCTTTTTGCAGCCAGTGTTGTGTGTTCATCATAACCCTCATCTGTATCAATATCAAATTCACGTGACAATATTTCATTTCAATAGAGCATTCGGTTCTCGTAGTTCATGGTAAGCGATCACGTGTTTCACAGCGTGACGGCCGCACCATGTGGGTAACTGAGTATAAGGTTTACAATGCTGATTCATTCACTGTGTTGCATGCCCGAGTGTACCCCTATCTGGGAATCAAGACCTGTTATTCATGCATGTCATGATGCAATGCAAATTATGCATCAGATGCATAAGTACTTATAGTACGGGGTCTTATTACTCCATTCAGTTAATATGATGCTTTGACTTGTTGGTCACTCCTATCACATGTTATATGAATAAGTGTTTCTTACTTCATATGTCTACTTCTGCGTTCTCCAAATAAGGAAGCACCACTTGTTGTTGTGCGACTCTGACATCTAGCGGTAGGCTCCGCTCATTACATTTCCCTTTTTCAACAGCATATTTCATTACCAGCGCAATGCATTTTGCTGCCTTACATGATCAAATCAAACAGGGGTCTAATAATTTGTATTATATGGATCTCCATAAATAATTTATTCTTTTATCACTGTTCGGACCATGTTTTGATCAATGGGGACTTTCTAAGCACTGGGGCTTTATCAGTGTTCCAAATTTTAAAGCTCATTACGAGTTTAACAACTATGTTAGCCTAACTACATTACATTTTTATTTGAAGTATCAATGCATTTCAGTCTTTGCTTCTTTCACTTTTAATGTGCTTGTGGTTGGGGCAGTTACTTTTAATAACAGGTTAAGTAAGGTTTTGTTTACTCATTGGAAAAAACAGTGTTTGAATTTCCAAAGCTCATTATTTCAATTCCACTACAGTTAATTTTCTGTATCTGCTGGTAAGACATAAGCTTCCTCATAATGCTTCTACATTAGTTCTACAACTATGTTTGTCTAAACGCATTACATTTTTATTATTAGTTACCAATGCATTTTGCTCTCCACTCCGTTCACTGTAAACAGGGCAGCTACATTTAGCAGCAGGTAAGTAAGGTTTGTTCACTCTTGGATAAAACCTGTGCCGGATTAGCATTTCTTGTGAAGCAGATACCGAATATTCAGTTGACTGAAGCATTACATGTCATGGACCAGCTTCAGCTTCAAACATCACATCTTTCGCACCTACATACTTTAACACCATCCAAGGCTGGGCACGGCGCCCTCCTCACCAAAGCAGACATCAAGACGCTTCCAAAAGTCATGTCCATTCACCCCACTGACTTCACTGTCCGGCTCACAATTGAGTTTAGAAGTAGTCCGCACATTTAATTCTCTGTCGGAAGGCTTCTGCTGTATCCTTCCCATATTTTAAGCTCACGTCCATACGCGCCCGCTCCCATTCTCTGCTCCTCCTGAACCATGCCTCTCACAGCTCCACTCTGGACATTTTCAAAAAATTCTCACAAGCTGAGCATTCCCTTTCCAGTGAAAAAAAAAACCATAAGCCCATCTATGCCTCTCAAATTTTCCGGCATCATGCTCTATTTCCCCCAAGACACAAGCTTCTCCGCCTCTCTATAATTTAGACAGATCATTAGTTTGCAATTCCTCCCACCAGTTTCAGTTTCCATATGCAATCTCCTGTCCCTTTGGGTCACCTTATTTCACCATGAGCATCATTCATCAAGGCCGCACCATCTCTCGCCTCCTCATGCTAGCCCATTCCGTTGATAACTCTCTGACAACGTATCTATTGACGACGGCTGCCAATCAAACCTCCAATTTTGGTTCCCATTCTAAATCACTGGAACATAATTTCCCTTTTCCATAACGAAAACCCCGAAACCATAGACGGCATGTCCTTTTTAACGGACACGCCCTCCGTAGGTCTTGGAGGCTACTTTATAGGAACAAGGTTTGCAGGGAAATGGCCAGACTAATTTCTCAGCTCCCCTTCATCCGCATCTTCAAAATTTACCCCATCGTTGTCGCCAGCGTATTATGGGGTCCCCTCTGGGCATGCAAATGTGCCATAATTTTTGCAACAACACCACTACCATCACGATCATCTATAAGGCCGGTCCTCCTCCAGGCTCATTATGCCCCTACTGAGAAGTTTGACATGGCAGAGCATCAACTGCACTTCATTCTCTCAGCCGAGCACATTCCCGGGTTTTTCAATTCAATCACTACTCTCTATCTCGTTTTCAAGAGTTTCATCTTCTATGTCCCTCCGCCAGAATACTTCCAATCCCCTGCCTGCACCTTTTGGACTTTCTGCCAGACTAAGCCCCTCAATCCTCCCCCTTTTAGATTCCACTAAATTTCATGCAGAAAGGATTCACCAGTCCATGCTCATTCTCCCATTTTCTCAAACATTCCAAAACAAACCACTTGGGGTGCGGCCGTAGCATAATGATATCATGTTATATATCTGAAAACTAGTTCACATTTCACATCTGACCCCTCAAACATTGCGGTCCCCTCCCATAGTCTCATGGGGTACGGCAACTACTGCTGCTCATCAAGGACTATCAGATTCCACAATAAAGATGCTTGGCCACTGGCCTTCCTCATCATACCAGAAATATATTTGACACAACCCTCAAATCATCACTCACGCTAAACTCTCCATCAGCCGTAAGTTTCATGCCTATCTGGTGGCGGCCTGGGGCCACTCACTGTTACATCCACACATTCCATATCATAAAATTATCAAATTCAAGCATGTCTATCATCCTGCAAGGATGACAAGCATCCTCACCAAGGCTTCCACAATCACAAGCATGGTTTTCCTTCGCATAAGTACTGCACAAGCCTAGCTCACCCTTATCAAAAAGCTCATGCGTAAATGTTGTTTATCTTTTGACAAAAGGTATTACATAACAACATCGCCCTTATCGTAGGGCTTTCCGCTACGCTGTTCATCTTTTGGCAAAGATATTCCACAAACAACGTTCACCCTCGTTGGAGGGCTCATAACCAAACGTTGTTTATCTTTCAACAAAGGGTATTGCACAACAACGCCACCCTTATCGTAGGGCTTTATGTATGTTGTTCGTCATCTGGCAAAGATATCATGCAAGCAACAGTCACCCTCATCGGAGGACTCATAATCATATATCATCAATCTTCGGCAATAACCACCCTCATCGGAGGGCTCATACCATACATTAATTATCTTCAGCAAAGGGATCGCACAACAATGTCGCCCCATCACAGGGCCAAACGAAATTTGGGTAGCAATATCATCGGACCCCCAGATGGGCCTTATGCCAAAAGAGAAAATATATTCTGTGGTTCAATATCATTTCATCAAATAAATGTCATTAAACATTTATTCATCAGTCATTAAACAAAAAAACAAAACAAAAAAAAAACAAAACAAAAAAAATTCCTGTTGCACTTTATTCTGCTTTGAATACTATTATAATGCTAGTGAAACTTTGTAATACAGCACTTTTCATACCACTGTCTCCTTAAGATGATTCGCTTATGTTTTTCTCTTTTGTAAGTCGCTTTGGATAAAAGCGTCTGCCAAATGAATAAATGTAAATGTAAATGTCATGTCAACTTTACCAAGCCTGTGATTATTTCTGAAAGAAATGTAAGCATAAGCATAGATCTAGTGAGAGACTCGCAGCTGTACATCATCACGCCATTATCTAGTTAGCACCTAGCCAATCATACATCAGCCATTGCTTTAGAAGCCTGCTTTCAATCTACCTCTTTGTGTTTCAGTGTGCCAACACGGCAACATTGCCGCCACCAGTCGAGTCCTGTCCTGCACGGGGATAGGCTCCTCGCCCCCTGCCTCCTATCCCCGGCAGGATCTGATGGTTCTAGTAGCAATACCATCGGACTGCCAGATGGGGATTACGCCAAAAGAGAAAATATATTCTGTGGTTCAATATAATTTCATCAAATAAATGTCATGTCAACTTTACCAAGCCTGCAAGTCTTTCTGATAGAACATGCATTAAGAAAGTTAATTGGGTCCATTCTGATTTTATGTTAACTTTTATTTCTTCCTAAAAAAATTCATACAATTTTCTTAAATGTTCACACATACACACATATGCTTTAAGTTTTACCAAGAAAAAAAAATACTGATTTAATCAAAGCTTAAGTAATAAAGGGAATCCTTTGATGTGAGAAGGTGGTTAGAAAAAGAGGTGAAATTTGGAGCCGCTGGGTTTGCACTCTCATCCTCATTCTTCTCCCTCTCTTCCTCTGATTATGCAATGTTAATGTTTTCACCAAACCCTGTGTTATCATTTTTTAATGTGTCTCTCTGAGGTGAATTTGTAACACAGCTGAAACTTCACACCACACTCTGACAGCTCTCTAAATGTGCCTCAGAAGGAGCAGACAGTCCAAAATACATATTACATCTGTGACTATTATAAGCCAGAGATAACGAAAGGATAAGAGAGAGGGAGAAATGTCAGATTAAGCTGTTTTTGAAATGCTTAGAGTGTATAGTCAGAGGTCACAACAAAAAAAGATATACTAAAGATATTAAGATACAGTACATTTACCCTTGTAGACTATTTCAAGTAGTGGCAGATCCTGGAATAGGTGATATAGGCAGCCGCCTAGGAAGTCATCACTCACTGGGGTGGCACGACAGGGTACCTGCTCAGCCGCGGCCGCACCCATACAGAGCTGTAAAGCGATGGGAGAAAGGTGCCCCAAACTGTGCCACCCTGCCCCCACCCTGAGCTTGCAAGTTCGCGATGGGAGAAAGATGCCCCGAGTTGTTCCTGACAGTCTTCTCAGCCTTAAAGGCTCTGTATTGTTAGGATTATGGATGTTCATAATGCATTCTTACATTCTGAATGAACAAGATAACCATGATCAACAGTATTTGATTTGTTTTTTGTTTTTTTATTTGTGTTTGGTTTGAGTCTGATTTGTCTCCTTAGTGGGTGTCATGGTGGCATGTCAACTTTTAAGAAAAAATTAGTTTTGGGGATCTTTGTGGGCTACTGGAGTGACCACAGTGCAGGCTGTAACAAAGGTTACATATGTCTAAACATTCTTGTTGCAAAATGTGGTAAAAAGTGACATGAAGCTGAAGTCAGAAGCCAGAAGCCAGAGTCCTGCCTCAAACTCATACCATTGTTTGAGAAAATATTGTGTCTGGCTGACTGGGATGCTCAAACAGAGCAATGTTTCGACACTAGGGGTCACTCTTGGGAGCCCAAAACACCTCTGGTCTTTGAAAAAAGGCCAATGAACATACGGGTATAAAAGGAGCTGGTATGCAACCACTCATTCAGATTTTCTCTTCGGAGCCGAACGGTTGATGCTCACTGGGCTGAATTCTCACGACTGTTCATTCACCTCTGCTGGATCTGATGGCACATTTCAGCGGCTTCTCCCCCCTCTGCACTGGTGCATTGCAGAGAACGCCCCTGGGCGCTTTGGCAGAAATAAAAGAGTATATTCTAAAAGAGTATATTTCTCTAAAAGAGCGGCACACACAGAACGTCTTTTTAAAGATGCCCTTCTGTTTATGTGTTATTCCTGGTTGCGGTCCTTATCTCTCGCCTTCTGACGGTCATGATCGCTGTCTTTCGTGTCTGGGCGCTACCCACGCAGAGACAGCATTCCTGGATGGATCATTTACTCATTGCGAGAACATGACCATGGCAACGTTGCGGTTGCGGCTTGCCTTCGTAAGAAAGCAAGCCGCCCCAGTGACTCCCCGCCTCGATCCTTCTACCTATGGGTATGAGGCCAGCGCGGCTAGCACTGGGGGCAATTTGGGGACCCCAATGGGACCACCTCCACCGGGTATCCCCCCACGGACCTCCCATTCCCCAGCACGCTCGTCTGCCCTGATCGGGCTTCCAGATGAGTCCGCCGGCTCGTCTCATGGCGAGTTTGACCTCTTGTTCGGAACCCGCGAAGGTGATGAGCTTTCGAGCGCAGCATCGGAGAGCGGGCTCGTCCAGTCAGACGCGGAAGTCTCAGCTGGGCTCCCCCCCTCGGGTACGGTTGCCCAGTCACAGGCTGACGCGGAGAAGACAGACATGCTTTCCTGGGCAGCCGCGAGCGTCGGGCTAGAGTGGAAACCTCACAGCTCGATGATTGGTTCCTGGGCTCGCGGCGCTGCTCACAGCCACGCCCCACCCCAGTTCCTTTCTTCCCGGAAGTGCACAAGGAGCTGACGAGGTCGTGGGAGGCACCTTTTACTGCCCGGTCCCGATCTCACTACCCTCGATGGTTGGGTGGCCAAGGGCTATTCGCAGAGCGCCGCCACTTGGCACGGGCGTCCACCCCGGGATTGATGCAGGAGCTGTGCTCGGCGACCGACCTCGCTCTCCGGGTGACGAAGGTCACAGCACGGTCTCTCAGGTGGGCGATGTCCACCTTGGTGGTCCAGGAGCACCACCTTTGGCTCAACCTGGTCGAGATGGGAGAGGCCGACAAGGCACGGTTCCTTGGCGCCTCCATTTCCCAGGTTGGCCTGTTCGGCAACACCGTCGAGGACTTTGCCCAGCAGTTCTTGGCGGTGAAGCAGCAGACGGAGGCTATCCGGCACATCCTGCCCCGGCACGGCTCAAGATCCCGCACCCCGTCTGCTCGTCGCCAAGGGCGTCCCCCTGCGGTGACTGCACCGGCTCCATCGCAGCCCACCCCTGCGGACCAGCCCCGGTGTGGAGCCCACCACAGGAAGCAAACGCCACCCATCTCATGGCTGGCCACCAAGAACCCGCAAAAGGCTTCGAAGCGCCCCTGAGATGGGCGACCCAGGGATGATGAAACCCGCTGCTCTGGAGTGGTAAGCAGACCACTCCATCCCCTAGTGGAGGGCCGGGAGGAGAATCTTTTGTTACCTTTTCATTTAATTTTGCCGCATGCCCAAGTGGCTGCGGTACCCAAGAGTTCAGCAAAAGAGCGGTTTCCTTGTTCCCTGGGTCACATACCCAGTGCGCATGGCCGTCATCACAACCACCGTCCACCATTCCATTTTGGCAGGTTTGGCGCACCAGCGGTGGTCTCCCCGCCCCTGCGTGCCCAGCTGTGGCACAAATCCGCCCCCAATGTGACGGTCTCCACAGGTCACGAGGACAGGCCTCTTCCTCACCCGTCCCAGGCTGTTCCGGGGGTTATCACAAGGAGCCAGGTAAGTGCTTCGATGTCCCTGAACTCAGCACGGCCACAACACGGCGTGGCACTTCAGGCTCCGCCCCGCCACGAGGCCCCACCCACCGGTACGTCCGACAAGATTGTCCCCTTGGTCCCCCTCGCCCAGAGCTTGGATGCGTGGCTTGCGCTTTCCAACTCATTGCGATGGCTTGTCCGGACCATCTGACTTGGCTACGCCATTCAGTTCGCCAGGCGTCCGCCCAGGTTCAGCGGCGTCCACTTCACCTCGGTGAAGGGCGAGAACACTGCTACCTTGCGCGAGAAAATCGCTACCCTCCTATGGAAGGGTGCGATAGAGCCTGTCCCTCCGACCGAGATGAAGAAGGGGTTTTACAGCCCCTACTTCATTGTACCGAAGAAAGGCAGTGGGTTGCGGCCAATCTTGGACCTGCGAGTACTGAACCGGGCTTTACGCAAAAACGCATTCTAGCGAGTGTCCGGCATCAAGATTGGTTCGCGGCGGTAGACCTGAAGGATGTCTCGATTCTGCCTTGACACAGACCCTTCCTGCGGTTTGCCTTCGAGGGTCGGACGTATCAGTACAAGGTCCTCCCTTTCAGCCTGTCCTTGTCCCCTCGTGTCTTCACGAAGGTCGCAGAGGCAGCCTTTGCCCCGTTAAGGGAAGTGGGCATTCGCATCCTCAACTATCTCAACGATTGGCTAATCCTAGCTCACTCTCGGGATGTGTTGTGTGCACACAGGGACCTGGTGCTCTCGCACCTCAGCCGACTAGGGCTTCGGGTCAACTGGGGAAAGAGCAAGCTCCTCCCGGTTCAGAGCATCTCTTTTCTCGGCTTGGAATTGGACTCAGTCTCGATGACGGCGTGCCTCACGAACGAGCACACACAGTCGGTGCTTACCTGTTTGAAGGAATTCAGACAGAAGACAGCGGTTCCACTGAAAATGTTTCAGAGGCTCCTGGGACATATGGCATCCTCAGCAGTGGCCACTCCGCTCAGGTTGATGCATATGAGACCGCTTCAGCACTGGCTCCAGACTCGAGTCCCGAGATGGGCATGGTGCCGCGGGACACATCGTGTGGCCATCACGCCGGTCTGTTACCGCCTCTTCAGCCCTTGGACTGACCTCACATTTCTACAGGCAGGCGTTCCCCTAGAGCAGGTCTCCAGGCGCGTCGTGGTTACAACAGACACCTCCAAAACGCGTATGCAGTGGGTACGCGGCGCTGTATGCAAGGGGTACGCAGCCGCCGGCTCCTGGATGGGCCCGCGGCTGCGTTGGCACATCAATTGCCTTGAGTTGTTGGCAATTCTGATCGCCCTGCGGAGGTTTTGGCCGTTGATCCAGGGCAAGCATGTGTTAGTTCGGACAGACAACACGGCAACGGTGGCATACATCAACCGTCAAGGCGGTTTACGCTCCTGTTGTATGTCACAACTCACCCACCGTCTCCTCCTCTGGAGTCAGCAGCACCTCAAGTCACTGCGAGCCACTCACATCCACATCACACTGCAACGGACACACTGTCATGACAGGTTACCCTCAGGGGAGAGTGGAGACTCCACCCTCAGGTGGTCCAGCTGATTTGGAGTCAATTCAGGCAGGCACAGGTAGACCTGTTTGCTTCCCAAGAATCCTCCCACTGTCCGCTCTGGTACGCCCTGACCGAGGCACCTCTCGGTATAGATGCACTGGCACACAGCTGGCCCCCTGGACTATGCAAATATGCATTTCCCCCAGTGAGCCTACTTGCACAGACCCTGTGCAAGGTCAGGGAGGATGAGGAGAAGGTCGTTCTGGTAGCACTCTACTGGCTCACCCAGACATGGTTCTCGGACCTCACGCTCCCGCGACAGCCCCCCCCCCCCCGGCGAATTCTCCTGAGGAAGGACCTTCTTTCTCAGGGGCGGGGCACCATCTGGCACCCGCGCCCAGACCTCTGGAATCTCCATATCTGGCCCCTGGATGGGACACGGAAGACTTGAGTGGCTTACCACCCGCGGTGGTAGACACGATCACTCAGGCTCTCACCTGAGTGATCTTTACGAGGCGCCTGTATGCCTTGATGTGGCGTCTGTTCGCTAAGTGGTGTTCTTCCCGACACGAAGACCCCCAGAGATGCGCAGTCAGATCGGTGCTTTCCTTCCTGCAGGAGAGGTTGGAAGGGTGGCTGTCCCCTTCCACCTTGAAGGTGTATGTAGCCGTTATAGCGGCACACCACGACACAGTGGACGGTATGTCCTTAGGGAAGCACGACCTGATCATCAGGTTCCTGAGATGCACCAGGAGGTTGAATCCCTTCAGACCACGCCTCATTCCCTCATGGGACCTCTCTGTAGTTCTTCAAGGTCTACGGGGAGCCCCCTTTGAGCCCCTGCAGTCAGCTGAGCTTAAGGCACTCTCTTTAAAAACTGCCCTCCTGACTGCACTCACTTCCATCAAGAGGGTAGGAGACCTGCAAGCGTTCTCTGTCAGCAAAACGTGCCTGGAGTTCGGTCTGGGCTACTCTCATGTGTTCCTGAGACCCCGACCGGGCTATGTGCCCAAGGTTCCCACGACCCCATTTAGGGATCAGGTGGTGAACCTGCAAGCACCACCCCAAGAGGAGGCAAACCCAGCCCTGACATTGCTGTGTCCGGTGCGTGCTTTACACATCTATTTGGATCGCACGCAGAGCTTTAGAGTCTCTGAGCAGCTCTTTGTCTGCTTTGGTGGACAGCGGAAAGGAAGCGCTGTCTCCAAGCAGAGGATCGCCCACTGGGTCATTGATGCCATAACAATGGCATATCACACCCAGGACGTGCCACCCCCGGCTGGGCTATGAGCCCATTCTACCAGGAGTGTGGCAGCCTCCTGGGCCTTGACCAGTGGCGCCTCTCTAACAGACATTTGCAGAGCAGTGGGCTGGGCAACACCCAACACATTTGCGAGGTTCTACAATCTTCGGGTGGAACCGGTTTCGTCCCGTGTAATGGCAGGCACAAGCAGGTAAGTCTGGGACAGCTGGCCGGGTGTATCGCTTGCACATAACGCCTGTCACCTCCCCTGAGCTGAAGACGTGTGCTGTTGACTCCCAGTAGTGTTCACAAACTGTGTTCCCTGGATCATTTCCTCTGAGCCCTGTTGCAGATGAGTTTGCAGAGAAACTTGCTGCCGGCTCAGTACATGTGCTAAATAAGCCCTGTACTGGGGTAGGTGCTCCACATGTGTTGGTTCCCTATAGGTAACCCCATGCGACGTATATCTTCCGCTAATTCGTTTCCCCTGTTGGTAAACTGCATCTACGTTGGGCAGGGGCCCCTCTGCCCCAGTCACCATGTTTGTAGAAACTCCTCCCCAGTAGGGTAGGACCTACCATGGGACTTCTCCACGTGTCATATTTCCGACAAAGCTCGGCAAGACCATGTGACCACTCAAAATACCCCCCCCCCCCCACCGGACAGGGTGTGGTCTCCGCGGTGTCTTCCCCTTGGGAGGGACACCCCCCCGACTTAGACCTGGTGGCCCCAGACGGTTAATAAATTTCACTCTTTTTTTGGGGAGAGGAAAAAAAGAGAGGATAAGAGGCCACGACTGGGCTAGAATGTCTTTATCTTTTGGGATGTCGACTTGTCCCTGAAGGGCCGTTCAACACTCATAACAGCATTTGGGGAGGTTACGTGTCGGCCTGGTGCGCTGGCTACGAGGCACACAGTGGTCTACCCATCACTGCCAGTTAACGTAACACAGTTGTGTTCTGCCAGTTGTGGCGTTTCGTATAGGGACCCCTAGTGTCACTACATCGACACAAGGCAATCAACCAAGTGGGATAGGTTTAACAAGTATTTTAACAATTGGAGAAAAAAAAAAAACACTGTTAGTAAAGGAATGTTCTTAAGAAAATTGTCAGGTAAATGTCCATCTGTTCCCATAATGGATAATTGTAGTAATGTTGACATGCATTTGATTGGTGAAACATGAATGGTTCTGGAAAGTCTTGCAAAAACTGTTACACAGCCAAGGGAGTTCTTAAGGTCGATATACACTGATCAGCCACAACATTAAAACCACTTGCCTAATAATGTGTAGGTCCTCCTTGTGCTGCCAAAACAGCTCCAACCCATATCTCAGAATAGCATTCTGAGATGCTATTCTTCTCACCACAATTGTACAGAGTGGTTATCTGAGTTATCTGAGTTACCTGAGTTACCGTAGACTTTGTCAGTTTTGTCAGAATTGACAAATTCTACGGTAACTCAGATAACTGCTCTGTACAATTGTGGTGAGAAGAACAGCATCTCAGAATGCTATTCTGAGATGCGGGTTGGTGCTGTTTTGCCGGCACGAGGAGGACCTACACAATATTAGGCAGGTGGTTTTAATGTTGTGGCTGATTGGTGTATATATCTTAAGGGGACTACAAATAAATATTATTGTAAAATATTGTGTAATATTAGATCACGCTCCACATTTAAAATATATTTCTCAGATAACACTGCCTAAGGCATATGCTTGTTATTGCCAGGAAGAAACAGTTTGGGGGGAAAAATGAGCAGATTGTTTGATTTGAAGATGCATGACATTTTTGATAAATAATATTGTGAAAGTTTCTTCGTTTCCTCCCTGAAGGGGGTTTGTCGTCCTCTCTGTCAAAGACATAATTCTTCTCAGTGTTTGGAATCTTCTAACACTGTCAAATTTGTAAACCTTTTATGCAACCATTAGCCCTTTTTTTGCAATTTCCAAACTTGGGTTTGAAATAAAACCCAACCACCAACAGTACTGTGTTTTTACACCAATGACATGCACAATCATAAACTAGTGATGGAAAGATTGGATAATTTTACAGACTTGGATCTTTGAATCTCGATTGGCAAAATGAACTAATCTTTTAGTTCATTTGTCACATGACAGCCACATACAGGAAAACAGAAACAGGTTCTACAGGAAGGAGAAATTATTAGTTCACCTCCCGAAAGGGTCTTTGGATCTGAGTCTTTCTTTCATTTGTCATGTGACCGCTGCAAGGCACAGCACTGAAGACAAATGATTTGCTCATGAGTGGCAATTACTAGTCTTGTGTTAATTTTTCTCTCTACAGCTCACATTTCAGTGTGCTGCAGTTGTTTGTATCATTATCAATACATGTCAGTGTTACAAAAATTACATTTTAAAATCATACGACTTGTCATAATGATCTATTTTTATGTATTTAATACAGGAAGTGCTTAAAAGATATTCAATATATTCTCTGCCAAATGTAAAATTAAAGTAAACTGGTCTTAGATAACTAACAGTAAATTCAAAGGGAAATTCTGTAAGGCATAATTGATTTGGGTCTACAGTTCACACCAAGGACATAAGAAGGAAATAAATCATACAACAAGGGGATGCATCATGAAGGAAAAATAAATGACAATGTATCCCAAATCAATGAAATAATATGGGGTTTAGTCTATTTGTAAATCCATTATAAACATTTTAGACTGAACTGGAATTTAAGGCATCTTGCTTTATGAATGTGAGTTTTACATCATACAGATAAAGTTTAAAGCATTAATAATGTATTTATTACCAGATTCAATGTTATGGAAAAGAACCATGATAACAGAAATATTCACAAAGTTTTAAATAGCAAGAAATAAAGAAGCTAAAATCTGAGACCAGAAATGCTTTGTGTAACTGAAAGGGGGAATATAAAAACTAACTGTATAAACTAATTTCTGTTTCCAATACTGAGCCTATGCGGCTGTCACCTGTCAAATAAACGAAAGACTTATACCCGAAGATCCAGCTGCGAGGTGAACTAATCATTTATGTTTTCTGTACTGAGCCTATGGGTACCTATACGGCTGTCATATGTCAAATGAATGAAAGACTCGTACCTGAAAACTCAGGAAGTGAACTAATGATTTCTGTTTCTTGTACAGAGCCTATGCGGCTGTGAAATGAACGAAACACAAACTATAAATTTTTCCCGGCCATGACAAAATGAACGAATCACTCTCTGAGTCTACTCGTTATTCCAGAGTCATATAAAAGATTAGTTCAAAATGAACGAATCATTCATAAAAGACCCATCCAATTGCTGTTTGTGCACTACTCCTGACAAGCTGTAATAATGGTACAATATGGCAAAATCGTGTGAGTTGGCTTGTACAAAAATGTACAACATTTACTCCCATAGAAAAATGTAAACAAACCAACCAAAAATGTTATTATGATTTTTCCCACGTTTGACCCCTAACCTAAGCTTAACAATAAAGTCTAACCCTTTACCCAAACCCTAAACCTAATCCATGATTTTGATAATAACTTTTGTGAACCACAGAAGAAAGAAAACACTGGGGTTCGGAAAGAGACATGGGAAGCATATTGACGCTATTGACATACATCAGTCATTTGTATTGCATAAGTAAATATAGGATGAGTAACCAAATTTCCTTTCTTAAATAAATGTTGGATATGAGGCTAGCTGAAATTAATGCCATGTTGTATCGATTTGAAATTATATTTGTTGGTCTGTATAGGAATAAAAGTCTTACCTTTTCGAGTCATGTCATACAATATCTTACGATTTTGCCATCTAATATGAATAATTACGAGTTGTCATGAGACTATGTTGGAGAAACAGCTTGTTAGCAGTAAAACAGTTCTGTAGGTTGTACACTGTGCACTGGTTACACTGTGGGGAATCAAGTTTTCAAAAAACTCCTGCTGTGAGTTATCCTATTTCATGCATATCAGCTGGATGTGGGGATAGGGGAATTACACAAGCATCTTAAAGACCATGTGGAGCTGCAATATTGGTCCAATGTTAAGCCAACTTAAGCAGAGTCCCTGTAAAAAACAAAACAAAAAAAACAAAACAAAAACACACACACACACAAAATACAACTTAAAAATTAAAGCATTTTTTTCTGGTGAACTGAATTTGCATAATATTCACTGAAAAGACAGCAGCCATCTATCATAAAAGCACTGATGGGAGAGTTATTTTTACAACTGACAGAAGGCTTGAAACAAGAGACATTTATTGAGATATGATTTGTTACAAATGTTTCTCCATTTACAATCCTTCATTTCGGGTATTTTTAATGTTCTTTGAAAAAATCATGGTGTAAAATGAGTCTTTAATATGTATGTGTGTGTCTGCTTGTGGTAAAATTTATTAAATACATTATGGTATTAAAATACATATGGATCTAAATTCCGATTGGCTGAGCCTCGTTTCTTGGCAGAAAAAATTTATAAGATGCGGATGATAAATAGCATTTATAAATATAACTATTGACTGAACATTGGCGACTTATCATATTACCTTAAAGGAATGTTCCGGGTTTAATACAAGTTAAGCCCAATCGACAGCATTTTTGGCATAATGTTGATTACTACAAAAATTTGTTTCCACTCGTCACTCCTTTTCTATAAAAAAAGCAAAATTCTGGATTTCAGTGAGGCATTTACAATGGAAGTGAATGAGGACAATGAACGTGAATGTGGCCAATTTTTGGAAGGTTTAAACACAGAAATGTGAAACTTATAATTTTATAAAAGCACTTGCATTACTTCTTCTTTTAAAACTTATGTGTTATTTGAGCTGCAAAGTTTTTTAAATTGTCATTTTAACAGTCAGTTTAGTGGGATGGTAGTGATTGCTTAAATGCTAAAACCCATTTGTTATCTGACTTACATTTGTAACAAACTCAACAAATCCATGAGAATACTTTGCTGAGCAAGTCAAATGGTAAAGCTATAAATACAATAGAAAATGACTCATCCCATTCATCCCAGAGGGAAAACGTAAACTGGAACACCCAAGTGACAAACTACCAATGTCAATGCAGGCATAGATCTCCGCAGCTTTAGCTTACATTTATTTAGTTGTTTCTTCACTTGGCAGTTATTGTCAAGGCATTGATTTGTTTTTGTTCAGAAAAATACGCTTGTCACCTGCAAGTTTGTGATGTTTGGAATTGAGAGTCTTTGATAAATGTAATGTTTTGTCTAGAAAAGCCCTGTTTCAGGGTATGTAGCGTCTGGGTTTTTTAACCCTTAAATGCATGAGAATTTCACCAAACACTATTACATATTATGGTCTTTAGAGACCGAAACATATATCTATCACAAATGGATCTACAAAATGCCCAGATAGTGTCAAATTTTTAAAACATTGTCAAGACAATTAGAAAATAATAGAATAGAATATATTCTGATATATTTTATATTTTGTTTTTCATATATCAATGAGACAATGCAACAAATATAGAACAGGATTCATTACTTCCACACTGAAATTTTATGAGATGCAACTGGCTTTCAAACACATATAAAGCTACACATAACACATAACATAATCAATTCATAAGCTACACATAAGAGTAGTACACTTAAATGACAATAGCCAAATCATACTGTTCATGTGTTACACTTGCTATAGTTTACTTCCACATTGCTTCTTCCTCAAATAGCAATGTGAAATGTAAATCAAATAAATCACTGACACATCAGCGCCACCTTGAGTAAGAAATAGCATGTATAATATGAATGTGTACATGCATCAGGAATACTGATATTTCACAAGTCACACAGAAAACCAACATGATATAGTAGTCATTTGTATGAATATGGTACTTATTTGTCTTGTAATAAACAAAGAAATATATATCTTGTGTTAGTAAAAAAAATTTTTTTTTTTTTACACGATTCAGAATAAAAAGGTTGAGGAATACTAAAGAGGTGTGGGCATAACTCCAAAAAATGGATGAGTTACAGGGTTGTTTGGCCGTTCGGCCCCGTTTCACGGCCGGCCCACAGGGAAAAATCTCACTGGCCAGTCTGCCCCTGTCTGTAGCCATATGATGGACCCTTTTTCAGACTGTGATATGTTTTCACCTTAAATAGCAATGTAAATTTAGCAAACTTAGTGTAAATTAATTACTATTCTTTGTGTTAAATTACCCTGGCATTAATGAAAAAAAGTCGTTTTGGAAAGTCGGCTGAACGTAATTAAGGTTGGGTATAGATACAGATTTCCCAATTTGATTTCAATTCAAATGAAATACGCAATGTATTGGAAAATCGATTCATATATATATATTTTTCCAGCCCTAAATGTAATAATGGATTGTTTTTCTTTTGCTGTTAGATATGAAAAAAAAAATAATATATGCTGTGGTCTCACTTTCACGACTATAGAAGTTTACTCCACAATACAATAGTTAACTTCCGTGTTCCAAACACGGAAACGTGAAAAGTACCCATAGCTTCAGCTAAAAATTCTCCCAACAACCAGAGCAGTAAATTCTCATTCACACTCATTCAAATATTCAAAGCTTTCCATTACTTGTGACTTATCAAGTTTAAATGTATCTTTTTGAGTAAGATTTGACAGCCATGGTGGAGGGGAAGATTTTTAGCAAATAAATAAATGTTTTTCCCAAAAATGTCAGCAAGTTTGTGATGTTTGGAAATAGTCTTTCATGAAAGTAATGTTTTGACTAGAGAGGCCCTGTTTTTGATGTACATAGTGTCTGGGTTGTTTAGGACTGTTTGGAGCTGTTTGGTCAACAGAGGCAGATAAGCGATCTCATTGGTTAATAATGACCTTCCTCACCTTTAAAGTCCTCCAATGTTTTTAGACATGTTGCAGTTCCTACGAACATAATGCTGTTTCAGGAAATGTCAGGGCTAGAAAGGAAAAAAATTAAAAGCATAACTGCTTGTTTTCACTTAAGTCTGGCTTTGAATACAGAAGTGCAATGAGAAGTAATGAATTCATGCATTAGTCAGAAAAGTGCCGTGTTGTCCTCAACCAAGCTCTCATCTCTAATGGCTTATCTGACCAGGCAGCTGCCTGCTCACAATATTTGAACAATGAACTCCTACAAGGGATGCATAAATCAGCACAGCATTGCATGAATACATGCATGTGAACAACCTGCAGGTTTACTGTGGAGCGTTGACACTGGAGGTGATCAGAGTATCTCATACGTGCTCGGACTCGAGATTAATGCTCAGGGCATTGCTGACAGTGTTGGTCTGATGCTCTTCCACAATGTAATGCTGTTTTGTTAGATGTGTTATAATGCATGCTTCTATGGGATTTACAACACCGGATGTAAATCCTCTGACAGCATTTAAGATCTTATGATGCAAGTTATGGCATTAGAGGCTCTCAAAAATGGAACTTAAAAGGAACTGACTTTGTATCCACTTAAAATGACTTGGTTTGATTACATTGCTATGTATTGTATTGCATGTATGTGTCCAAATACATTTCGGGGGCACTGTGTGCTATATATAGACATGTGATCTGTCTGAAACCTTTACATCTAACTAATATTGTTTTAGTACATGTAATCATAATGAGAAGTCAAGAACGTCTCGGTTACTGTCGTAACCTCCGTTCCCTGATGTAGTGACACTAGGGGTCGCTCTTGAGAGCCCCGAACACCTCAGATCTTTGAGAAAAGGCCAATGAGAATTGGCGAGTTGAATGTGCATGCCACTCCACCGGACATACGGGTATAAAAGGAGCTAGCTCGCAACCACTCATTCAGGTTTTGAGACAGGGTCCCGGCCATTTCAGCGGGTAGTACAGCGTTGTGGCAGGGGGGACACAAAGTCTCGTTCCCTCCATCAGGGAATGGAGGTTACGACAGTAACTGAGACTTTCCCCTTCTGTCACTCACTTGACATTGTGTCGATGTAGTGACACTAGGGGTCCCTATACGAAACGGCACAACTAGCTGAACCGTGTTACGTGTTACAAGCTGCTGTGTGAGTAGTAGCAGGTGCACCGGTCTGCACGTAGCCTCCCCCAACACCCCAAAAAACGTTGTATAGTTCTCCAAATCCCTGGGGGCCTTTTCTCTCTATGTTTTCTCTCCACAGAGTATTCAGTTATTCGGCTGGGGCCATTTTAACGCTCAATATATGCACCAGGGAAGGTGTTCTTTTCCTATCCTATTCTTTCAGGGGGAGACCACATCCTGCCCGGAGGGGAGGTAACATGTGGCAAGCACGTCATGTGGGCTCAGAGCCACACATGGAAGAGGTGCAGTAGTAGGTCCCACCTGAAAGGGGAGGAGCTCTACAAACACGGTGACAGGGACAGAGAGGGCCCTGTCGAAGGGAGACGCAGGTCTGCTGACAGGGAGACCGTACTGCAGAAAATACATCACAGGGGGTTACCGGAGTAACCGACACCTGTGGAGCACCTACCTCAGTAAGGGCATATTAGCACATGTACTGGTTCCGGCTCTGAATTCCTCCTCTGAATTCGTGAGCCACAGGGCTAGGGAGGAAGGACATTCAGGGTTCACGGGTTCATGAACTCGCATGGGAAAAGAAGCGCACATTTTCGCTTCTTTGGAGGGGAAAGGCACTATACGCAAGCGAAACTTACCTGTTCGTACCTGACAGAACATGGGATGAAACTGGCTCAACCCGGAGATTGTAAAATCTCGCAAAGGTATTGGGTGTCACCCAGCCTGCTGCCCTGCAGATGTCTGCTAGAGAGGTGCTCAGAGCGTCTAAAGCTCTGTGTGCGATCCAAATAGATGCGCAAAGTATGCACCCGACACAGCAATGACAGGGCTGGGTCAGCCTCCTCCTGGGGCAGCACTTGCAGGTTCACCACCTGATCCCTGAAGGGGGTTGTGGGAACCTTGGGCACATAGCCTGGCCGGGGTCTCAGGATTAATTGAAAGTCACCCGGACCAAACTCCAGGCAGGTATCGCTGACAGAGAATGCATGCAGGTCCCCGGCCCTCTTGATGGAGGTGAGCGCAATCAGGAGGGCCGTCTTCAAGGAGAGGGCTTTCAACTCGACTGACTCTAGCGGCTCAAAGGGGGCTCCGTGAAGGCCCAGGAGGACCACGGAGAGATCCCATGAGGGGAACAGGTGTGGCCTAGGAGGATTCAGCCTCCGGGCACCTCTCAGGAACCTGATGATCAGGTCGTGCTTCCCTAAGGACTTACTGTCCACTGAATCGTGGTGTGCCGCTGTGGCGGCCACATACACCTTCAAGGTGGAGGGGGACAACCGTTCCTCCAGCCTCTCCTGCAGGAAGGAAAGCACTGATCTGACTGCACATCTTTGAGGGTCTTCAGCTCGGGAAGAACACCAATTCACGAACCGACGCCACTTCAGGGTATAAAGCTGCCTCGTGGAGGGAGCTCTGGCCTGAGTGATTGTGTACACCACTGCTGGTGGTAGGCCAATTAGGTCTTCTGTGTCCCATCCAAGGGCCAGTTGTGGAGGTTCCAGAGGTCTGGACGTGGGTGCCAGATGGTGCCCCGTCCCTGAGAAGGAAGGTCCTTCCTCAGGGGAATTCATCAGGGAGAGGCTGGATACCAGCTCCGGGTTTGCAGCAGACATCTCGCTCCCTGGGTCGTGAGGAGTGTGTGGTCTGAGAACCAAGTCTGGGTGGGCCAATATGGGGCCACGAGGGTGACCTGCTCCTCGTCCTCCCTGACCTTGCACAGGGTCTGTGCAAGTAGGCTCACTGGGGGGAATGCATACTTGTGCAGCCCTCAGGGCCAGCTGTGTGCCAGCACATCTGGGCTGAGGGGGCCCCCGTCGGAGAATACCAGAGCGGGCAGTGGGAGGTTTCTCGGGAGGCAAATAGGTCTACTTGTGCTTTGCCGAACCGACTCCAAATCAGCTGGACCACCTGGGGGTAGAGTCTCCACTCTCCCCTGAGCATCACCTGCCACGACAGCACATCCGCTGTGGCATTGAGGTTGCCCGGGATGTAAGTGGCCCGCAGCGACCTCAGTCGCCGCTGACTCCATAGGAGGAGAGGGCGGGCGAGTTGCGACATGTGCAGAAAGGGTCTGTGTTGAGGTAGAACCGAGACGTGAAAGTACGCGTCCTTCAGGTCTACCGCCGCAAACCAATCTTGATGCTGGACATATGGCAAAATGTGCTTTGGCATCAGCATCTTGAACGGGAGACTGTGCAAGGCCCAGTTCAGAACTTGCAGGTCCAAGATTGGCCACAACCCACTGCCTTTCTTCGGTACGATAAAGTAAGGGCTGTAAAACCCTTTCTTCATCTCGGCTGGAAGGACAGGCTCTATCGTGCCCTTGTGCAAAAGGGTCATGATCTCCGCATGCAAGGTGGTGGCATTCTCGCCCCTCACCGAAGTGAAGCGGACACTGCTGAACTGGGGTGGGCGCCTGGCGAACTGAATCACGTAGCCAAGTCAAATGGTCCTGGCCAACCACCGCGACGGGTTGGAAAGTGCTAGCCATGCGTCCAGGCGAGGGGCAAGGGGCATTAAGGGGACGATCGCGTTTAACGTACCTGTGGGTGGGCCTCGCGGCGGGAGGGAGCAGGGGATGCCATGTCGAGGAGCCTTGCTTCGTCACGAACTCGTGGCTGCGCTGAGGGGACCCTCGAAGCACTTACCTTGCTCCATGTACCCGGCATCGTGGGGGTCAGCAACGGGGAGGAGGGACTTTTTGACTGTCCTTGTAATCTGTCACAACCACCTGGCCATGGGTTCTAAGTCGCGGGTGCTCAGTGCCTGGTTGCCATGATAACGGCAGTCGTAAACATTGGCTATGTGACCCAGGGAGTGAGGAAACTGCTCTTTTGAGAATGTGGGTACCACAGCCCGTTCGGGGTGTGGCGAACATAAAAGAAAAGGAAACCATGGATTTACCTCCCGGCCCTCCACCGGGGGATGGAGTGGTTTGGATACCAGCTCCGGATTTGCAGCAGACATCTCACTCCCTGGGTCATCCATCTCAGCTCTTAGGAGCCTTCCGGGTCCTCGTGCCGACCCGTGAGGCGGGGGGTCTCTACGCTGGGGCTGAGAACTGGGCTCGGGCTGAGGCGGAGCCGCCTGGGCTTTCGCTGCAGCCCTCAGCGAGCAGACGGGATACAGGATCATGAGCCGCGCCGGGGCAAGATGTGTTGTATAGCCTCCGTCTGCTTCCTGTGAGCGGCGCCCCAAACCCAGGAACCAATCATCAAGCTGCGAGGGCTCAGGGGAGGGTGGAAGGTTCCACTCCAACCCGACACACGTGGCGGCCCGGGCAAGCATGGCGGTCAGGTGGCAGCCCGAAGGTGGCAGCCCAGTCGAGTCCTCGGCATCTGACATCGCCAGTACACTCTCCGATGCAGCGATCGAGCACTCATCCCACTCCGGAGCTCTGAAAGGGACACTAAGCTGGCCCTGGGGCGAGCTGGTCTCCTCTCGGAACTCGCCAGGGGAAACGAGCATACTGGGGAATGGGAGGTCCGCGGGGATTTACCCGGCAGAGCCACGCCCATTGAAGCCCCCAAATCGCCTCCAGTGCCAGCCAGGCCGGCCTCGTACCCAGAGGTAAAAGGCGAGGTGCGGGGGGTGGCTAGAGTGGCTTTCCCCTGGAAGAAGGAAAGCTGCCTTCGCAACGTTGCCATGGTCATATTCTCGCAATAAGAACATGAACCATCCACGAATGCTGCCTCAGTGTGATCGCTGCCCAGACATGTGAGGCAGCGCCCGTGGCCATCGGAAGCAGAGAGATAGCGACCACATCCAAGAATCACACAAAGACGGAAAGGCATGTTTATAAAGACGCATCTTTAAAAAGACGTTCAACGTCAATTTGTGTGCTCTACTAGAGAATATTTACTCTTTAGCATAAATATACACTCTTTTAGCGCTGTCAAAGCGCCCAGGGGCGAAATCTGCACTCGTCGTGCAGAAGGAGAGAAAGCCGCTGGTACTTCGCCGTATATCCAACAGCATACGCTTCTTAAGAGGTGAATGGAACAGCAGTAGTATTCAGCTCGCTGAAAGTACAACCGCTCGGCTCCGAAGAAAAAATCTGAATGAGTGGTTGCGAGCCAGCTCCTTTTATACCCCTATGTCCGGGGGAGTGGCATGCAAATTCCACTTGCCAATTCTCATTGGCCTTTTCTTAAAGATCTGAGGTGTTCGGGGCTCTCAAGAGCGACGCCTAGTGTCACTACATCGACACAACTTCGAGTGAGTGACAGAAGGGGAAACTAATTTAAAACTGCATGTAAACTTTTCCACCCACTTACATAATTAATATCTCTAAATTACATAGAGGGGATCCTGGCAGTTATGCAAGGTTTCACATTGCTGTAGAGCGATGCCTACTATCTGATGATTAAAACTGCACATTTTCAGCCATTCCTTAACAATGATTTCATTATGATATAAAAGTTCTCAGAGCAAGAGGAAGCAATTTCATAAATTTCACGTGAATTTCTGTGTTCCGAGCATAAACGCAAGGCCAACAACACTGACTGCAAAAGACTGTACAGGCTAATTTACAGGCTTTATGCTACAGTTAGTTTACATGCATCACAGGAGAATTGTCCCTTGCCCTTTTTTCAGAACTTTCCATAATTAGTGTAAGAATTGATAAACCCTTTTTAACACAAACATTAAAATGGTTTATTTCATTCTTTGTTTAAATCATCAGTTTAGCAATGAAATTATGAAATTATATTACTTTCATATTTCTTATATTTTAACCATGGTTTCCACCAAAAAACAAACAAACAACAAAAAAACATGGTTACTACAGTAATGGTTACTAAAAAATTATTATAGTAAAACCATGGTTAATTTTCTAAAGTGTTAAACAAATAGGTTGACAATGAAATTTAATGTAATTGAACATACATTTATACTTAAGATACTCTAAAACAACAAGAAAACACCCTATTTTATATAACAGAATAGTAAAGTGAAATATAGTGATAAAAAGCAGCTTTACCTTTTAAAAGTTTGCTTCAAAAAAGGCGGAAAAGCCCCTTTAAAGAGCCCACATTATGCTCATTTACAGGTTCATAATTTTATTTTGGGGGTCTACTAGAATATGTTCAAAAAACATAATTTTTCTTATATTGTACATTGCTGCAGCACCTCTTTTCACCCTCTGTCTGAAACGCTCTGTTGTATCTCCTGTATCTTTAAAGCCCTCCTTTCCGAAAAGCCCAGTCTGCTCTGATTAGACAGCTGGACGAGTCTGTTGTGATTGGTCAACCGCTTAGAGCTTGTCAGAAATGTAATGCTCTTACCATAACTGAGTTTCAGCTTAAAGTAGCCCTTAGTCGGGCATTATGCAAATGTGTTACATAGTGACATAGCTATGTCACGGAAGTAATGCCTGGACTGCAAACCAGGTGTTTCAGGCAGTTCAAGAGCAGTGTTTTCTGTGGGAGAGAGTAATTCCCTTTGGTGTGGACTTTGTGCTTTGTAACTTTGTAGACCTGCACAAACAGCTATATTACAAACTAAAGGAAAGGTAAAATCCCAGAAAGCATAACAGGGCCTCTTTAAGGCTGCAGGAAATTGGTGAATTTTTGTGAACTAGTTCATTTACATGAACCATTCAAAATAACTGACTCACTAAAATGAAACGGAATTCCCAAGGCCCAATATAAGGGAATCGTTTATTTTAACCAATTCATTTACATGAACGTGTACGAAAGAACTGATTCACTTAAATTATTTGGTTTTCCCAGCGCTACATGAGAGAGAGAGAGTCTGGTCATAGAAAAACGCAGACACAGACAAACATGGCTTCCAAAGTAAGAACAAGTCTGTGCTCACTGTGACACTGGTGAAGTCAAGACAGAAAAACACTTTCTCCTTCACTGTGAGAAATTTACAGAGGTGAGACAGATATACTTTGACAAACTCTCAAACCTCATGCCACAGTTTTCCAGTTCGTCAGAAATAGAGCAAATGCAGGTGTTACTGGGGAAGACAATCATGCATCAGTTGCAGCAAAATACATTTTTGAGCTGCACACCCTCAGAAACCATCACTACATTGATCAATATAATCAAGGGGTATTTATGTACATCTGTCACTGTATTTTCAATGTTCATAATGTCTTGTTAAATGCTTATTCTATTTTAAATTGTATAGTGTATATTGTTATTATAGTTTTATTAATTCCCTGGCACCTTATATTAAACAGTCATTTGTTACTGATTTATTATTATTATTATTATTATTATTATTATTTTCTTGTCATTATCTGTTTTGTGTATTAATGCTTTGGCAATATTGTATGTAAAAACAATCATGCCAATAAAGTACTTTAAAACTGAAAAACTGAATTGAGAGAGAGAGGGAGAGAGCATCACAATATGATACATGTTACTTTCAGAGTTGAAACACGTTGCCTTAGACGTGCAACGTTTTTGTTAAGTACCCAGCAGAATTCAGAATGTTGTCATGTCATTGAGGCCGGGTTGGCACAAACCTGGAAGCCTTAAATATGTATTTAATAGTGCAATTTAGGTCGGACAGTACAAGCAGTTCCTTTAGCTTTGTACTAATGCCAGCTAAATCCAGACAGATGTTGTTACTGAAGTTCCTAACACGCAACATACACACACACACTCACACATGTTGGTGCAGCTATCATTATGAGGACTCTCCATAGACATAATGATTTTTATACTGTACAAACTATAGATTCTATCCCCTAAGCCTAATCCTAAACCTAACCCTCACAGAAACCTATCTGCATTTTTACATTTTCAATAAAACATTGTTTAGTATGTTTTTTAAGGGATTTGAATTATGGGGACGCTAGAAATGTCCTCATAAACCACATTTATAGCATAATACCCTTGTAATTACCAGGTTGTAACCTAAAAAAATGTCCTCGTAAACCACTTAAACCTGCCCCCCCCCACCCACACACACGCACACAATCCAGCTCAGCCTTTAATTCAAATCTGTCTTTAATTTGTTTAATTATAATGCACTAGCAGATAATGATTGTATTTGAATTGTAGTCTTCCTCCTTTTTCTTTGAACTTTAAGAACAAGCAACAAATTATACTGTAGCAGAGAAGGACTTGTTCTTGCTGTTTAGTTGGAGCCAGTTGGTACTTCTCTGTTTCACACTGTTTTGTAAATGGATGCTTGCTACATTTGTTCAGTTCATAATTGTCAGTTCTGCCAGCATGAATTTTGTAAGAATTGTGTTTTCTGAAGGTCACATGTAAAAGTAGCAGAATTCTCTTTCCATTCCTGTAGGTCTCTATAGTACATATTTATTTACAGCAGGGTCCAAAATTGTGAGACCACAAGTGAAAATGCTTCTATTTTTCTAATTTAATATAATTTTTTCATTACAAACTAAATCAAGCTGGCATGGACTCCACAAGTTTGTGTAAAACCTGATGATCCATATTATGCCAGCATGATTTGAGAATGTTCCAAAAAGCATGTGCTTCAGTGGAAGCAAGAAAGTCTAAACATTTGTACAAAGGAGTTAACCTGATCAGTGTCACAAATTTGCTTACATTTGATTAATATCGTAGAAATAACATATTATCTTAAATATTTCGTTATTTTACAACATGTCTTTTGTTTTAACATTTATATATTCCAAAAACTGTTTATAACAGGTTCAAATTAGATTTTAAATCCCAGATTTGCAATGTCATCTCAGAATTTTGAACCTCACTGCACAGATTTATTAGTAATTTGTCATCACAAAATATATAAATCTCATTGTAAATTAAAGACACCTTGCACACATTAAACCGAAAGACCCCTATCCAAGTGTATAAAGCTTTAAATTTGATTCCTGTTTTTGAGATTAGGGCCCTGGGGATTGACTAGCGTTCCTGAGCAGATGTGTAATCCTCTATATATCCCCCAGACAGTAGGGAAATTAATAATAACCATAATAATATTTCAAAGAAGAAGAAAATAAAAACAGCCAGCTGTAGGGATGCTCTATTTGGAAGCTACCAAATTATAGGATCACTTATGTGGTCATAGAAACCAAAACAAACCCCAGGATGCCCATGTGAAAGATATAATCTCAGGGCACTAAAAACTCTGGATTACTGACTGTTATGCAGCTGGATTTCAATGTCACATGTTCTGTTGAACAGTGCAAAGGCAGACAGTGACCTACAGGATTGAGTGGACGAAAATAAGCAATAACTGATGAACAGAGACATAGATTAAATGTTGACATATAGTTTTTTAACTACATCTATCTATCTAATTGTCTGTCTGTCTGTCTGTCTCTATCTATCTATCTATCTATCTATCTATCTATCTATCTATCTATCTATCTATCTATCTATCTATCTATCTAATTGTCTATCTATCTATCTATCTATCTATCTATCTATCTATCTAATTGTCTGTCTGTCTGTCTCTATCTATCTATCTATCTATCTATCTATCTATCTATCTATCTATCTATCTATCTATCTATCTATCTGTCTGTCTATCTGTCTGTCTGTCTGTCTGTCTGTCTATCTATCTAGCTGTCTGTCTGTCTGTCTGTCTCTCTATCTATCTATCTATCTATCTATCTATCTATCTATCTATCTAATTGTCTGTCTGTCTCTCTCTCTCTCTCTCTCTCTTTATCTATCTATCTATCTATCTATCTATCTATCTATCTATCTATCTGTCTGTCTGTCTATCTGTCTGTCTGTCTGTCTGTCTGTCTCTATCTATCTATCTATTTATCTATCTATCTGTCTGTCTGTCTGTCTATCTATCTATCTAGCTGTCTGTCTGTCTGTCTGTCTGTCATGAAATAAATATGATAACTGATTATATATACATGTACACTACCGGTCAAAACTTTTGAAACACTTGCCTGAAATGTTTCTCATGATCTTAATCTTTTGATCTGAAGGCGTATGCTTAAACGTTTTAAATTAGTTTTGTAGACAAAAATATTATTGTGCCACCATATTAATTTATTTCAATATAAAACTAAACTTTTATTTAAAAAAAAAAACATTTTTCAAATTGATGACTTGGACCAAATAATAAAGAAAAGCAGCCAATAAGTGCCCAACATAGATGGGAACTCCTTCAATACTGTTTAAAAAGCATCCCAGGGTGATACCTCAAGAAGTTGGTTGAGAAAATGTCAAGAGTACATGTCTGCAAATTCTAGGCAAAGGGTGACTACTTTGAAGATGCTAAAATATAACACAGTTTTGATTTATTTTGGATTTTGTTGTCACAACATAATTCCCATAGTTCCATTTATGTTATTCCATAATTTTAATGAAAAAAAAAAAAAAAATTATAATAAAGAATGAGTAAGGGTTTCAAAACTTTTGACCGGTAGTGTATATATAAAGTGTCAGTCTCTGAAGGGCACTTGAAAGGGAGAACAATCATGATAGCCTTGCTCTTAGATAGCTTCAAACAGAATATACTGTATGTGTATATATATATATATATATATATATATATATATATATATATATATATATATATATATATTACAAAACATTTGTTGGACTAGTAAAATTCCTTTGTGGGATTGAGTGTGTTTGCATGCACTTCAAAAGTTCGATTTCAGTTGGACTAAAGCAATAATTCATCTTTTTAAAATGTCATGTAAACGCTTTAGTACCAGTCCAGTTTTCCAGTTTTGCAAAATCGAACTAACAGACCTAAATAATATGATTGTAGATGGGCTTTGTCCAGCAAGTATACACATTATTCAGACCACAATTGGCCTCGGCGTTATGCGCATGTTCCGGAAAACAACATGTGGAGCGCAATGTGTATTAAACCCGGAAGTCAAATGCAACACAAAGCAGAGAAGACAACAACAACAACAACAACAACATAAATGTCTCTGTGTTCCAAATGGGATGAATCAGTATCTGAAGGGCACTTAAAAGGGAGAACAATCACAATAACTTTGCTGTGAGATCGCTTCAAAAAGAATTACCAATAAAAATGACTTAAAAGGTAAGTTCTATCAGGAAGACTCACAGACTTGAGTTAAATTTAAGATGATATTTATTTGATGAATATAAAACAGAAATGTAATGTTTCTCTTTGGAGTAAGCCCCGTCTGGCGGTCCGAAGAAGTTGTACTTGGAACCATCATATCCTGCCGGAGATAGGAGGCAAGGGCGAGGAGCCTACCCCCATGCAGGATGGGACTCAACTTGTAGTGGTGGGGTGGTGGAGTGGTGGAGGTTGCCGTGTTAGCACACTGAAACAGCAATGTGATAGAATGTGAGCAGACTTATAAAGCAATGGCTTACATGTGACTGGCTAGGAGTTACCTAGCTAATGGTGCGATGATGTACAGCTGCTAGTCTTCCTGCTAGAACTATGCTGTGCTTACATTTCTGAAAAAAGCTCCAAAGCTTTCACAGTGGACGGTAAAGTCCTTGAATAAAATAGGGATGACCATTTCTTACATTAATGCACCCTGTACCCTAATCCTGCCATAGGTCTGCCATAGTAACACCTATATTGACACCAAACATCTTTGCAGTAGCATCAAATATTTTCCATAAACACAAGATTAAAAAAAACTTTTTCATGATGTTATGTGGACTATTTCCACAAATTCCATCATAAAACACAATAAAAGAAGGTAACAGGTGCATACGTTTGCCAAAAATTAGCATGCTAGCAGTAGCGCCATGAATGCAGAATGTAAACATTACAAATGACACATTATCTACTGTAAATAACTTACTTTTAATTATCATTGAGTGGTTATAATAACTTCTTTTACTTACTATCTCAAGTGGATTCCATTCATAGTATGAAGCAGAAAGCATGATATTTATTGAATATGCAGCCTGAAGAAAATGACTGGTCCATTGACAGATGCAGAACTATTCAAGTATACAGACAACAAACCTATAAATATACTTGTGATCGCTAGGAAAATATAGACAAAACCATATATTTTTTGAATCGTCTATTTATTCATGACATCTCTCCTCAGTCTAAATGTTATTATTACTCTTTACCTGGAGTTTGTAAGGATAATGATTTTAACTGCCCATGTAAACGTGAATTTTTTTAAACTGCTGAAATGTTTTTTTAATGGTAATACCATAGTATTCTTTGAAATACTGTACCATGGAGTACCATCATGTAAATACTATGAATATGGAGATCATTTAACACCATGCATCACCATCTGGTCCCATCACGCATGGTACCTCCATTATAGTTTTTGTTGAGCATATCTGAGATCCACAAAACTTTAACTAGTTTATGATTACTCAGTGTGGTGTATTATCTCAGAAGTGTAGGTTGTCCCTTGAAGAAAGTGTTTTTGTTTTGTTTTCCCAAGCATCCATCACTGACACTGTTAGGGAGTTGTGCTGTTCTGCAGACCTTCCACTTGCATTTGGCTTTGAATGGAGTTGAAAATAAATCAATAGCAGGCAAAATGGCCCAGCCGCCCTTAAGGTTTTCAGCACGGATAGCATTGAACCTCAGTGTTGATTCCCTCAGCTGGCTGCTGTTATGAGCTGTCATGTTTATCTGTGGGACCACACATGATGCATATATTACAGCTAAAGTAGAGCCAACAGGTCCATGCCATATATAATGCTATATGAATTAAGTATATTTAGATGGCAAGTGTTGTGTATTTACAAAAAAAGAATCTTATCTTTTTGTGTTCCTCTACGCCCTTCCTAGTGTACGTCATACATATAGAAAACCCAGTGGGTAGACTGTTCTTCTCTACTCTAAAAATAATAAAATGGCAGAGCACATGGTTGATTACACACGTCTCCCGTGTACTTTTTGGTGAATTATAATGAAGTATATAAAAGCAAGAAATTAAATATGGGTGGTAGACATTTGGACATGAACTACTTTTTTTCAACATCAAGATTTTAGGTAAAAAATTACTGTATTTGTAAAGACTCATCTCACGGAAAAATCTGCGACAGGATGTCGAATGTTTTGTTTGCTAAAATCGGTCTTTGCTTTTTGAATTTCAGAACTGCCCTTCAGAGGCCGAAGTTACAACTTCAGTCGTGCTCTTGCGCACCTTAAATTACGCACTTTAACTGTTTTTATTTTTATGGATGTGATGTGAAATTGAGCGTGAGCTGGGGGCAGGTTTATCTGGTTGGGGGGGGGGGGGGGAGTGTCTGGGTTGTATTCAGAAAGTTGTTTTGAAAACAAATAATACTTTTGCAATTCCGTTTGGTGGTGCAGAAATTACATAATTCAGCTTTAAATTATGGACTGCACGACTACAAAAGGAAAGAGATGCTTAATGTATTCATGTGTAGCATATCCATTGACAGCTGAATCCAGTCCATTGTCAGAGCGGATGATGTATATCAAAGGGAAGAGCTTTATTCTTAACACAACCACCCTTTTAGATTTAAGATGAGATAATCCATAAACACTAGCAGAATAGATTTATGCAAGACCACTGAATAAATTCCTTCCCACGATACAATTCTCAGCAGACAGTGTGATGTGGTGCAATATCATATATTCAGAACCTGTTCAGTACAGAGTTATGAAGCAGTGCTGAGTATTGACTGATTACATAACATTTAAATTTGCTATTGTGATATTTTTTTGTTTAAATTGTAATTGTGAGTTTTGTTGGGAAAATGACAAACTAAAAGCTAGGGTGTTATGGATAATTTCCACTTGCCAGAGTGTTGCTACTGTATGTGGTTGCTAAGGTTTTCAGAGTGGTTTTTAGTGCATTGCTATGCTGTTGCAATGATGTTCTGGGTGGTTGCTTACTGGCCCACCAAAAAAAGAGTCCATCCCAAAGTCTTTATGATATTTTTGTCCATAGAAATGGCTTGGGTCCATCCTTCAGTGTAAATCGATAAGATTGTTTCACCAATTTTATTGTCTCCCAGGCAAAAATCAAGTCAAAATCGTAAAGTAATAGCGCCTGTCTCTTCAACAAGATTCACGATAACAGGTATCATTCATGTAGCACAAACGGTGCAGAATGAGTTGCATGTCAAAGTTAAATACTTAAAGAAAGGGATTTTTCAAAACCCCTCAGTCTAAGTATAAGCAATAGTAATAGTGATCCCTAATAATCAAGAATGGTTGTGACATTATAGCTCCAGACATATTGTGCAAGGTTTTGCTGTTGGCAAAGCCATCATAGCAAACAAATGGTCAGAGGCTACTAGTTCAAAGCCCAACAGTCTTATCCTACTAAGGCCCTAGAGCAAGCCTCTTTTTCTGCCAGTATTACCATGCTATCCCTGTCCTTATTTGTAATTCTTTGACCTTGTATCTGTAACATTGCTTTTGTTTTAATGTGAGTCAGAATTAAAAAAAGAGCATGGTGCCAAAAGCCTCTTTAATGCTTTTTTGCAATACTACTGTAAAGTGAAACACATTAGTAATACCACTACATTCTGTGCTACTTCTCAGGCGCAAGAGTTTGAGTTTGGACAACAGGCTTCGATTGCCACACAAGTGTGAAACATACATCATTATTCAGCCAAGAGGACTGAAAGATTCTGGTAATATTTGTGTGTATTATAGGCAACTATCTAGTGTGTCTTATGCTATGACGTCTCAAAGAGAGCACACTGTGTTCCCAAGCTTCCAGGTGACTTGATACATTTTTCCTTGATTATTCTCTCCTTAAAGGGATAGCTCACCCAAAAATGAAAATTCTTTCATTATTTTACTCACACTCATGGCTTCCCAGATGTGTATGTATTATTTCTTCTGCTGAACAGAAACGAAGATTTTTAGAAGAGTATCACAGCTCTGTAGGTCCTTACAATGCAATTGAATGAGAACCTACATTTTAAAGGTCCAAAAAACACATAAAGGGTCATAAAAGTAATCCATAAGACTTCAGTAGTTAAATCCATATATTCAGAAGCCATATAAGTGAGGGTGTGAAACAGATAAATATTTAAGTCCTTTCTTACGATCGATTCCCACTTTCACTTTCACATCCTTCTTCTCTGGTTTTTGGCAATTCACATGCTTCCTACATACAGTATCACCACCTACTGTGCAAAGAGTAGAATTTATACTAAAAAAAAGAATTAAATATTGATTTGTTTCTCACCCACACCTCTCATATTGCTTCTAAAGATATGGAATAAACCACTGGAGTCTTTTGGATAACTTTTATGCTGCGTTTATGTGCTTTTTGGAGTTTAAAAATGTTAGTACCCATTAATTTGCATTTTGAGGACCTACAGAACTAGTTTTCTAAAAATCTTTGTTTGTGTTCAGCAGAATAAAGAAAGTCATACACATCTGAGATGGCATGAGGGTGAATAAATTATAAGAGAATTTTAATTTTTGGGTGTACTATCCTTTTAAATATCTACCTCCTGTCTGCCAAATTGGAACATTTTAATCAAACCTTTTTTTAAATAAGCCATGGTGATTTCAATTGCCTGACAAGCTTTTAATACTAGACACTTTTGTTTTTGGTGGTTGCTATTTTTACACATTAATGTGAGACATGAAAATAGCTTCAGCAGGTAAATCACATATTTTTGTGTCAGTAAGTGTTTGTTCAGGAAGGTACAATCAGGGTTGGGGAATAACAAAATACATGTAACAGGATTACGTATTTTAAATACTAAATATTAGTAACTGTATTCCATTCTTGTTACAGTTTTAATTGTTGGTGATCAAAATACAGTTACATTCAAAAAGTATTTTGATTACTGAAGAGATTACTTTGCATTTTATTGACATTTGTTTCATTTCAAATTGAGTCTATTCGGTAAAAAAAAAAAAAAATGTTTTCCATAAAACCGCTCAGACAGATTTTACATGACTCTTTTACATGAACAGTTATACCAGGCATGATTGTATTTTTTCTATTAAGAAAATTCTCATTAAATAATAATAAATAAATAAATAAAAAATATCTAGTAAAACCTTTGATATTAGGGCACTTCTTAATAAAAAATGGTTGTATTGTTTACCTGTAAAAACATCTAATAAATCCTTAAAATATATTTACTTGAGAAGTTACACTGCATGAGATATTTAAGCTTTTTCAGAGAATATATTTTTAATCTAAGTGTATTTTGTCTTACTGTACTGGCAAATGTTTTGCACAATATTCACTTGTTTATAGTAAAAAACAACTGAAAAATCTCCCAGTGCTGAAGAAGTAATCTAAAAAATTTTGACTATGTTACTTACCTTGAGTAATCTAACGGAATACATTACAAATTACACATTACAGCATGTATTCTGTAATCTGTAGCGGAATACATTTTAAAAGTAACCTTCCCAACCCTGGGTACAATAGATGTGAATGGATAATAACATTACACAGTTAGCTTGTTAGAATGTTCATATAAACCTGGAAATAAAGTTGAGTTTGTTTTAAAAATGTAAAACAAAGAAAAGTAATGACATAAAATTCTTCTAGGTCACTAAACAAATGTTAGCAAAATAGTGACATTGGCCATATTAACTGCTTTGCACAACAGGTTTCCTTGCCAGTACTTGTGCTTTAATCACACTGTGAATTCAGCGACAGTAGGTCGAAACGTTTTGCTTCTAAAATCGGTCTGTGCTCACCAAAATCACTGCCCCCAGTGGCCGAAGCTGGGAGTGTTATTGAACATATGGGCATGTGTCAGTCCAGGTGAAATGTCCACAGAGTGGCACCAAAAGTGTCTTGTATTTTTAGTTGTAAATGATGTAATACATTCAACAGGAATGTATATTTCATTAACCATACTGAAATGTGACTTCTGAATTGTGTTCATCTTTGTGTATGTGAACATGACTTCCTGATTCACACGGGACAAGAACATGTGTCTCAGAGGTTGCTCGCAAAACACACTATAAAGTAACGCTAGAGAAAATCTGTTCACATTTCAACTGATGCATAAAAAAATAAAAATGTGTGATGGAAGATGCCGGTTTTTAGTAATCAGGCTGCATGGGTTTAATTTTAGGGTACTTAAACATTCGGAAGCAACATGTCAATTTACTGTGATCATGTTGGTACTTTTTTCAGAGTGAATGAGATTTTTTATTTATAAGTTTTGTTGCTGCGCTGCACTCATTGATGATTTTTCATCTAAGAATGGCAATTTTCAAAAAAGTGGCTGAAGTTTATTTTAAGCAAGGTGCAGCACATTTCTACATGCCATTTCCTCTCTCAATGGCTACGTTTACATGTACACCAATACTCTGATTATTGCCAGAGTATTCAATTGAGTATACTTCAATCCTGTTTACATGCTACTTGCTATTACTCTGATTATTTGCTGAGAAATGTGGTTTTAATGCTTTTTTATAAATGAATATTTATTACAAAAAAAAATCAACTTGTTGCAAATATGTCTCTTTAAATACAGCTTGGCATAAGGTAATTTAGTCAGTCAGTTTGTGAGTCTTTTTGAATGATTTATCAAAAGAACCACCTCATAAGAGTCATTTTCTACTACACTAGATATGCTGTCTGTTTTGATTCACTAAAAAGAATCGATTCATAAGAGTCATTTGTTTGACAGACAACACTGGTTGCTGTGTCTGTTTTGATTCACTAAAATGAATTGGTTCACAAGAGTCAATTGTTTGACGGACTACACAGGTTGCTGTGTTTGTTTTGATTCACTAAAAATATCAGTTCATAAGAGTCATTTGTGTGTGACTCGGAATACACGTGATGGATGTTGTTGTTTTTCGTCCGCGAGCACAAACTAATTTCAAAAACGTGTTCCTGTTATTTTGTGGCATATGGTCTTTTTATCTCACCAACATTCCATCCATTCCCATCTTGGGAAAATATAGCTGTGTCCCAAACGACACACTATACCCCAGGGGTCGGCAACCTTTTTGACATGGAGTGCCATTTTTTATTTTCCTGGTCAATGGCTTGTATGTGCATGTATGTGATTTTCCGAATGTTGAGTTCATTTGTAAAAATGTTCTATTTTGTTTCTATCTAGTTTATTTTTAATTATAAATGATATTATCAGCATAACAGTTTGAGTGAAAAATTTGTGCAAAACCCGATGATTATGATATAATCATGATCCTGCATGGGAATTTTGACAGTGCATCTTGTGAAAGTGCTTTTTTGAAAGAAAACCAGTCCTTTTGTACAAAATGAGTTAACACAGTAAATGTCACAAATTGGCTTATTTGATTACTGATCATGAAATTGTGTGGAATCTTAAATATATTTTATATGATGTCATACATTTTTCAAAATCACGCAGAGGGGTAATCACTAGCATGCAATCAACAGTGAGAGAGGAGCAGTCTATTTTATATATAAGAAGTTTTTTGCACTTGCATTCCAATCTACATCTTGATGTAATCCTTCCTCATGATCACGCAGCTAGTTTTCATCAGCTGAATGTGAGGATAAACACTATTAAAGTGTGATGAGACTCACGCTGCGCGTGCAAGCCATTCGCGCATCACAAGCCGATCAACTATTTAGCCCTTTTCGATGAATCACATCTGCAAAATCCTAAAACTTTATTTCCAGGTTTACTTTATATTTTGAATAGACTTAGATTTTTGAACTACACAATGTGGGTTTATGTTTTCTCTTTTAATTGTTTAATGTAATTTTGAGTGTGACCATGGTTTAAGGAGAGTGTACCTGTATGCTGAGTTGGAAATCTTAATGATTAATAGTGGTGTTTTCCTTATTACATCACGTGTTGTTCTGAAAGCAAAAAGAAAAAAATGAAACACGGAATGTATAGGCTGCAAAGCGGACGAGTTTACTCGCGCGATTAACTGAAAGTGAAGCGCTGCCGGCTCGTGATGTGCAAATGGCTTGCACGTGCTGCACGAGTCTGTTGGGTATACTGCAGTCTTGTCACATATTAACTTTTTGTTTAGCCTCCCATTCAGCTCATGAAAATACACTGCGTGATCATGAGGAAGGATCACATCAAGATGTAGATTGGAATGCAGGTGCGGAATTTATATAAATAAAATAGTCTACTTCTCTCTCGCCATTGCTGGCGTGCCAGTGATTACCCCTCCGCATGCCAATGTTGGCACGCGTGCCATAGGTTGCCAACCCCTATAATACACTATGCATTTATAAAATATACTATGCATTCAGCCATGTAGTGTATGAATTTTCAAAGTGTAGTATCATCCCAAATGGAACACTTAACTGATTTTTCTACACGCAAGCGTTTAGTGTTTAACAGCTGACAGAAATTGCGTTTCAAATGCATCTGATGTGTTATTGCTAGCTTTAGCGTGTTAGCCAACCTCAGTTTAACACTTGTATCTCAAACAACGTACATATTCACACAGCTTGTAGTGATGGTAAAGCATTCAACTCACATTTGTAAGGTACTGTATCCACTGAAGTTTCGCCAGCTACTACATTCTTCATTATTTACAACTGCTGTCAGACCAGCAGCCAGCCAGGTAACTCCGCCCCTTCTGCTATGTACAGCAAGCCGCGTGCGCTGAGTGCATGTAGTGTCCAACATTCCACATTCTGTTTTGACGGTTGAAAAGTGCATCATCCGGGTACTTAAAGTACACTTATTTTTTCTGCATTTTCAGCGTAAATGTACTATTCGCACAACTTACACTACAAAATGGCGTAGAATAGTGCAGAAGTGTGCAGTTTGGGACACACCTTATGTTTTCTATTGCCATGGGGTTGTAGATGGGAGAGCACCTCTACTGGAAAAAGATGCATGGAACTGCCATTTTACATGAAGCCGAAAAGTAAGTGCAGCTTCTTCTTTTTCGCGATGTTTTCGAACCTGTGCTTGAGTGAAAAATAATCCGTCTGCAGCACTGGTGCAGGCACACTTTGGTCAGAGTGGAAAAAAGCAATTAAAGCGTTTACATGCAGTATAAAGCAATTAAAATAGTTGAACTCCACATATATTAATGTGATTATAATTACTCTGATTATAAGCATAATCGCAATATCATAATCACAATATTCTGTTTACATGAGATACAGTTTAATCGCAATATTGCCTTAAACGTATTATAATCGCATTATGAGGGTGCATGTAAATGTGGCCAATGAGAGCAAGTGCTTCTTAGTACAGTTAGAGCTTCCCTGTGAGGTAAGCCAGGTTAATTTAGCAAAGGTGACCTAAACATTATCCACTAGAGAAGAGGAATCGATTAATTACACTTGCAGTTTAATCAATCCCTATTCATTTCTCTCTTTTTTTTTTTTTTTATTAACAATTTTTATTGATTCCATTCAACAAATTAAATAAACATCACAGAAAATGCAGAATCAAATTATGTACAATTAAACCCTTCCCCCCTGAACACCCCCACCCGACACAAACACTCACCCCAGTGGTCATAAATATATATATATATATATATATATATATATATATATATATATATATATATATATATATATATATATATATATATATATATATATATATATATATATATATATATATATATAAAAAACACAAAACACGCACACACAAAAAATAAAATAAATAAATAAATAAAAAGCATATTTTCAAAAAACAATCAAATTGCACACGCGTATTTAAAACTAGAGATCCCGCTGCACTACCCCTCCACAAAAGCCTTCCAAAAAGGCCAAATATCTGCCCCATTTCCTATCAAATAACCCCAGATTTCCCAGCCTTCTATACATCCCTTCTTCAAAGGCACCACTCGTGAAATGAGGGTGCTCCAACCGACCTCCAACACCTTTAAATAACCTGTCTGGTGATCATGACGCTTGTTAGTACCCAACTCTTTATGTGCCGATTCTCAATGTCGATGACCACCCCATCGCCCAAAATACAGAGTCTGGGGCAAAGTGAAAGCTGAGTGTCCAATACATCACATATAAGACTCTGAACTTTCAACTAGAACTCCTGTATCTCAACACACCCCCAAAAGACATGAGTTATGTCTCCAACCTCTGATTGACATCAACAGCAGGTGGGTGTGTCTTTAAGACCAAGCCTATATAATCTGGAGGGGGTCCAATAAAATCGATGTAAAATCTTAAATTGCATAAGGCGAACCCTTGCATCTCTAGATGCAGACTTGACATTTTTTAGGATCCTAGCCCACACCCCCTCCTCCAATGTCAAGTTTAGATCTTTCTCTCATAATGTTTTGAGAGAATTCAAAGTTCTGTCCCCCAGACTCTGAATTAGCAGGGAGTAATACACTGATGCCTCATGACCCTTCCTAAAAGCAGCAATCACCATTCCCAGAGTATCTGGGGGGGGGGGGGGGTATTATCTCAATACTCCACTCTCATATAGGTTACCAAGTGTGTTAACCCCCCTCACAATCCAATCTGACCAACAGAAAGGGGACTTATTAATACATAGTTTAGGGTTCAGCCATATGCTCGAGGCTATGTTTAAATAAATATCAGAATTAAACACTCTGGACACTTTTGTCCATATCGATTGCAAATGCAAAATAACGGGGTGCAACTTAACCTCTCCACCTAGTTTAAACGAAAGGCTTTGCAGTGGCGAGATAGGGGCAAGAACTTCCTTTTCAATACAAACCCAGGGAGGGGCTCTCTCAGGTGGAAGCGACCAATGAGCCAAATGTCTAAGACCAAATGCATAATAATAAAATAAAATCCTGGGTAGGCCTAACCCACCTTTGTCAATCGGCCTATGTAACTTATAGAAATTTAACTTGGGACGCTTACCATTCCAAATGTAGGACTTCACTATGCTATCAAATTGCTTGAAATAAGAGAGGGGGACATCTACAGGGAGAGAATGTAGCAGGTAGTTTTATTTTAATAACATTAACCTTCCCAATCATCGATAAATGTAATGAAGCCCACCTGTCCACATCATTCGAAAACCTTTTTATTAAGGGATCAAAATGAACTCTGACTAAATCAGACAAATTTGCTGGGAATAAAATTCCCAAATACTTAATTCCCTGTTTGGGCCACTGGAAGGCACCTGGCTGGAAGGCCATTACTGGACAGTACGCTGTCAAAGCCAAAGCTTCGGATTTAGACCAATTAACTTTGTATCCTGAGAACTTGGAAAAGGAGTTAATAATTCTGTGGAGGCAAGGCATAGATCTTGTAGGGTTGGAGACGAATAATAAAATATCATCTGCGTAAAGCAGAAGCTTATGCGGCACATCTCCCGCATTCACCCTTGGAAAATCATCCTCCTTTCTTATCGCGGCTGCTAATGGTTCCAGGGCAAGACAGAACAATAATGAGGAAACAGGGCAACCCTGACGGGTGCCCCTATCCAGAGTAAAATAATCTGAAATTAATTTGTTTGTACCGCTGCTACAGGGTGTCTATAAAGTAACTTAATCCAACCAATAAATGTACTCCCGAACCCATACATTTCCAAAATCTTAAAAAGTTAATCCCATTCTACCATATCAAACGCCTTTTTGGCATCAAGTGAGATAGTGACCGGAGATTGATCATTCGCTACTGACCACATGATATTGATGAGATGCCTAATATTATCAGAAGAGCTACGGCCTTGAATAAACCCCACCTGATCTATATGTATAAGTGATGTCATAACTTTACTTAATCGATTAGCCAGAATTTTTGAAATTTTTTTTTACATCTAACTGGATCAGGGAAATTGGGCGGTAACTTTTACACTCGCTTGGATCTTTGTCCTTTTTAAGAATCAGACTGATCCGGGCTTGTGTCATGGTTGGCAGAAGCTTTCCATTCTTTAATGATTCCGTATAAACTTCTAACAAAAGTGGAGCCAGTTCTGTAGCATAAGATTTGAAAAACTCAGAGGAAAAGCTGTCAGGCTTTTGCCTGTAGGCAAGGCCTTAATTACCTCATCAAGCTCCAAGTTTATCTCAGAATATAGAGAATTGTTTTGCTCAGTCGTCAGTTTAGGAAGATCTAATGGTTCCACAAAGTTCCTAATATCTTCATCAGTAGACGAAGATGTGGAACTATAGAAATCAAAGTAGAATTCTTTAAAAGCATTATTAATATCAATGGCCTAGGTAAATATTTCACCACCCGCAGATTTCACTGAGGGAATGGTAGAAAAAGACTCTCTCTGCTTTATATATCTAGCCAAAAGTTTTCCTTCTTTGTCCCCTGACTCAAAGTATGACTGTCTTGCCCTGAATGACCAAAACTCCACTTTCCGCAACAAAATAGTATTATATCTATATTTCAGTCGGGTCAATTCTCTGAGGCCATCAGATGACACACAGTGCTTCAGCTTTGCCTCGGCACTTTTAATATTTCCTTCCAACTCCACAAGTTAGCCAATATTAAATATTATACTAGCCAAAATCAACCTTTGCCCTTGAATTTCAGCTAAAACAATAATGATTCTCCCTAATTTATCTTTAGTCTGTTTGAGACATTTTAATTGTAGATGTTTATTAATCAATATAATGACTCCCTTGCTCTTACTTGAGCCAGCAGTAAAGAAAATATGTCCACCCCATATCTTGCCAAATTTTTCAGCTTCCTGTGGGGAGAGATGTGTTTCTTGAAGAAACACTATATCATATTTCTTATGTTTAAGAAAAGTAATAACCTTCCTTCTTTTTATGGGGTGCCCCAACCCATTTACATTCCATGTGGAGAGAGACAATCCACTCATAATAACATCTGACATTTTGATATAGTAGAAAAAATAAATTGTGTGTCAAAAACAAAATTAAACAGACCACATTCCCCATTAGTGAAACAATCAAACCCTGAACTTCCCCCTGAACAAAACAAACAGAAAAAAGAAAAGCGTGCGCATTAACCCCGTGCACGAAAGCGCCAACCAGTGACAATCCCTCTAAACTCAAAAGGTCCATGAACGCCCACGAGCCCCCTCGACAACTTTGCCATCAGATTGCTCAATAATGTAAAATAAACCCCAGCCAATAGGAAGAATGAACACAAAGAATGTGTAGATTCATTCACAGAACTGTCTCATAGGTGTGATCTTCCACAAAACAAATTCCAGCTGATATAAAACCGTTCAGATTCCTCGGACAGACAAACGAATGTTCAGTGAGCCAGCTGTTATGAGTTCAGCGGATGACGTAATTATTCCAATGTCCTGTAAAAATACTCAACAAAACAAACTCCAGCCAGCAGGAGGAATAAGCACAAAGACGAACAGATAATCCACAGGAGTGCTATTCAACAGAACAAGCTCCAGCCACTAGGTGGAACCAATACAAAAAGAAACAAAGCCGGAATCCCGATTCTCTGGATGGTCGAGTCAATTCACTCGGAGGCCGCATAAAAGTATATACCATGACTTACACAATCTGTCAACTTTATAAAAGACATCCTTTGTGTGAGCATGTAGATATTTTGCGGTCCGTAGTGTCCACTCTCAAACTGTCCAGGAACTTCAATGCAAAAGTAATCTTTCGTCAATGCAAAAGTTTCTTAAAGGAAAAGTGTTATTCACAAAACAAACTCCAGCCGCTCGGCGGAGCCAACACAAAAAGAAAAAAGAAACCAAAATGACGCCCAGCTTCCTCAAAAGCCAGAGTAAGTACTGCGAGTCAACCCACTCACATGAGAAACACCCAATGGTTTACTCACCCATTGATTCTATAAAAGACATTGCCTGAATGGGACATGTAAATACTTTGCGACCGTCCTTTGTTTTTATTTTCAGTTTGGCCGGAAACATCAGAGCAAATGTGATCTTTCACTGATGTAAGAGTTTCTTACATTCCTTGAACCGATCGCGTTTCTCTTTTGTCGAACTCGCAAAGTCCGGGAACAAGAAAATATTATGGTTCTTCCAAGAAAGCTTCCCTTTGCTCCTCGCCTGGCCCAACACAAGATCTTTATCGGATGATCTCAGAAATTTGGCCAGGATTGATCGGGGCCTGTCTCCCTCAGCAAATCTGTGAGCTGGGACTCTGTGAGCTCGCTCAATTTCCAGTTTATGGCCTGTTATGTCGAGCAGAGTCGGGAAAAGCTTGTCTAGGAATTTCACCATATCTCTGCCCTCCTCATGCTCAGGAATTCCAACAATTCAAACGTTATTCCTGCGGCTTCTATTCTCAAGATCTTCAAGCTTTTCAAGGAGATGTTCCAAATCAACTTTGGTCGTGGGCGGATTAGCGGTTAATTCCCTCTCCAAAGACTCCAGACAATCGATTCGTCTCTCAACATCAGTCACTCTTGTAACTAACTCAGAGAATTTTATTTCCAATCTATCAACGTATTACAGCAAGATCCTCCAAGTCAGCAATAACCTTCGTCAGCATCACCGACATGTTGGACAACTGACGCTAGATCACCTCTCCGGCCGCGCCATCCAAATTGAGTCCCCGGTCTGTAGGCCTGTCAAGGCTTTCATCCTGAACATGTAATTGTCTTTTAATGTCTCCAGAGCCCGAGGATTTTGACTTCTTTGCCATGTTTTGCCTCAAATAGCAAATGTACAACTGGGTGTATCAAATTTCACCAGATTATAACATGAAACTAATAAAATCATTTAGCAAAGTGTGCAGAGCTTGTCGCTCACACGTCTGCTTCTTGCATGGCGTCGCATGACCCCCTATTAATTTCTCTTAATCATAAAATTTTAAGTTAACCTTGCCACTTGTTGCCCATTTATCATGTGAAATTAAAATACATGTTTACTCTACAAAGATGAAAACACTTTGTGCTCTTTGAAGTTAATTGGTTAGAGCTAAAGTGTTTTTTTTTTACCTGACAAAGTGAAATGTGTTTCAATTTTGCGTCCTTCTCTCTCTCTCTCTCTCTCTCTCTCTCTCACACACACACACACACACACACACACACACACACACACACAGAGTTGCTCTTCAGAAGACTTGGAATATAGTGAATGTGTCAAATGGACAATCTTTTCTGATACTTTTATAATGCTTTTACCATTTTGGAGCTTGACAGACCCAGTCCTCATTCACTTTCATTATATGGAATAGAGTGGCTGGATACTTTTCACCTTTTGTGTTCCATGGAAGGGAGAAAGTCATACAGGTTTGAAACAAAAGTTAGTAGTATTGTTACTTTAAGTGAGTTACTCCCCAGCAATGTCTGGCCAAATATAAACAACTAGGGTGCAAAAGAGAGAGATTTTATTTTATTTTTTTCTTATTTGACATTGGCATGTCCATGATGAGCCACATCACCAGAAATCCCCAAGGGTTAACAGGAATAAACCTGTCTGCCCTTCCCTGTGCTCTCTGCCCTGAGAGTTGCTCATGGCAGGGGGAGCTGGGAGTCTCACAGCGCTAATCTTTATTGACTTATCTTTCTCCAAAGACTTCATTATCAAACTTAGATCAGGGGGACAGGACTGTCTACATGACCTATGGAGATGCTATTAAACCTGGTGCCTACACAGCCTAAACATTAGACTAAATATACTAAGCAATACAGATTGCAGAGTAAAAATAGACAAGTACTTGATCCATTAAATTATTGTCACTGAAATGAATCCCAACCTTCTTGTAAACTTGTAATAGTCTAACAGACTCCATGATTATTCCAGGCAATAAAGATTTTGGGGGGACAAGTCATAGTTTTCTGTTTTTTACTGCTTGAGGTGTGAGGGGAAATGTGATATCCCATCTAAACAGCTCTGATCTTTGCTGGGAACAGAATAATAGCACTAGAGTTAAATGGGGATTGCTTAGTTTTGCTCAAAGTCAAACACTGTGTTTTCACTCCTAATAATCCACAGTGGCCATTCTTAGAAGATGCTATTTGTCTTGCCTCTCTGTTTGATTTAGTTGAGTTGCAATTCAAATCTTTACACTCCATAAGGCAAACAAGATTTCTTGGGCTTTATTGCATTTCCTTAAAGTGCCTTTGGTCAGATCTTGTAATAATAGAAGAAAATGGTACAAGTTTGCTCCAGGTCTCCATCTATAATGGGCAGGAATGCCTCTTTTTGACTGCAGAAAATTGTAAGAAATTCTGGGAAGAACAATATTCTGTTTAATGGATGAAGAAAACGATGCTGTGTTCTTTTATTCTTAGATTTTTTTTTCTTCCAGACAATACCATCTTTCTATCAGTAACTCTAAAATCATTAACCCTAGAACGCATATGTATCGTCACCTCTCTTAAAGGGATAGTTCACCCAAAAATGAAAATTCTCTCATCATTTACTCATCCTGATGCCATTCCAGATGTGTATGAATTTCTTTCTTCTGCTGAACACAAACAAAAATATTTAGTAGAATATCTCAGCTCTCTTGGTCCTTACAATGCAAATGAATGTTGACCATACCTCTGAAACTCAAATAATCACATAAAGACCACAAAAAATTAATCCATAAGACTCTAGTGGTTTAATCCATATCTTCAAAAGCGGTATGATAGGTATGGGTGAGAGACAAATCAATATATTTTTTTACCATAAATTTCCACTTTCACTTTCAAAATGTGAAACTTTGAGATGGGTTAAGCTTGTCTATAGTTTGTTTGCTATTATGGGGAGAGCTGGGCTAGTTGTCACACTTTCTACTCCAGTTTCTCAAGTAAATTTTGTACAGCCACATATCATAATGTCTTAGCTACAGAAAAAGCCTCAATGCCCAGGAAAAAGATACTGTTCATTGAATACCAATAGCAGGGGGAATGTTGTCAGAATATATGCCATGCAACCAGTGGTGTAGATTTTATGTGAACATTGGGGGACATGTCCTTCTGTCACCTCCCCATTATAACCACAAAACAAAAAATATGCCTCTTTTTTTAAAATACTCCTGCATTAAACAGCCTATATAGGTTTTTCAGGAAAGTCACATATATAGTATAAGTCACTATAAAGGCACAAAATATTCATGAAGCAACAAAAACAGAAAAGGAAAAAATATCAAAATAATGTTTTGGCCAACAGATATTTTAATTAATAAATTGTATACATTTATGCCATTTAAAACATTTAACAACCTGGTCTTATAAATATGTGACAACATGCCCCAAATTGATTGACTTTCATGAAAAATTAATTTGTTCTGAGAGCACATATAAACCTGTCTTCATAATATAGTTAACCCCTCCTTTAATGTAATGATTGCTTGTTAATCCAAGAGCTAAAACAAAAATGTAAGACATACTTTGGAAGATAGAATTAAAAAAATATTTTAATTTAAAAAGAGAGTGAACTAGTTTAAAACCAACATTCAAAACTCTGCTGGAGAAAACACACATTTGTGCAATTGGACTTTAGACTTTCGATGTAGTCTATGACAATTTGAATTCTGCAAATTATTTTGAAGAAATATAAAATTACACCACTTGAGTCCCATATTTTATCTCTTTATCTCCTAGTTCTGTTTATGTTGTTGGTAAACTCTTTGCTTTGGAACAAAACATGGTAAAAAAAAAAAAAAAAAAAAACTTTTTTGACGACTGCATGTGAAGTTGAATGTCATAAGTAGGTTCCTAAAACATTGCAAGGAGATGTGCTGACGTGATTAAACCTCATACAAAGTTTCTGCAACATTGTAAAAATATGTATTTATAACGTGAAAAACCCCAACATTTGCTGTATTACGTACACCAGATAAAACGTTATCATGACATTAAGAAAAAAGTTTTCACAATGTAGTTTGCTGTGATGATGCTAAACCCTTTGCTTTGGAAGATAACATAGTATGAAGAAGAAACATTTTTTTGACAACAGCATGTATAGTATCAGGTTGGAAGTGGTTGACGTGATAAAAATGACATAACGTTTCTGCAATGTTGTGAAAATACATAGGCTATTTATAATGTAAAAAAAAAAAACCTCAAAATCTGTCGTTTTAATTATGTTGGATAAAAACGTTATCACAAGCTTTTCACAATTTGACGTTAGCTGGGTGTCTCTGTCTCCCAGCAAAATATGCAGATATAAATAGTGTACCCATGCTTTTCATTACCAGAGCAAATATCCAGAAAGAAACTAATGAGTCTGACATATAAATTCGGTGATCACAGAAACACCTAATTAACAGAGCCAATGTGGAGTGAGTGAACTTCTCACAGAGAGAGACTCACAGAGAGTTAGGACAGAATTCACAGAATGGGAGATCAGACAAACACAAATCCAGGCTTCTGTTTTTGAAGAAGTATTCAGATCTGAGGAGGATGTGTGCTAATTTGGTTTGTTACATGAAACTTCTCCTCTGGATGAAAATGAATATGAGTAGCCACAAACTTACAAAATCAATCCTTGAATGAGTACAAGCTATTATATGTCACCTAATGCAAAAAAAACAAAACAAAAAAAACCAAAAGCCAACAAAGCTGCCTCAACAAAGTCAAGTGCTTACAGTGTAGACAACAAATGACTTATGAAATGAATCCCTACCCTGTGTGCCCTATTCATTAGAGGAGGTGAAGTTTTATCCAGGGGTGAGTCATGGTGTCTCTGTTTTTGCTGCTCACAGACGTGGGGGGGGGGGGGGGGGGGGGATGGGGGTGGGTGCAACTAATACCCCAGTAGTAAATTTGTCGAACATGCAGTAGGGGCTGGCCAATTCTTTAAAATGTGTTTTAGGAAAGAGTTTGGGTTATATTTTGTGCATTATTTACAGCTACTTTTGTATTTGATTATATGATTTTATAGGTAACAGCCATTATTGAGAATTAATGTCAATTCACAAGTTCTTATGTCCACCTGGTAAAGTCGATGGTAAACAGAATGGTAAGGTAAAACAAGCATTGGCTTATGTCTGTAAAGGAGGGGCTCAAAGCCTGGTCAATTCTTAAAAATACTGGTTAACACTTTACAATAAATTTCTATTCATTTACATTAGTTAAAGGGATAGTTTAAAAAAAAAAAAATTCTCTCATTTACTAACCCTCATGCCATCCCAGATGTGTATAACTTTCTTCTTTCTGCTGAACACAAACAAAGATTTCTAGAAAAACATCTCAGCTCTGTAGGTCCATCCAATCTAAGTGAATGGTGGTCAAAACTTTGAAGGTCCAAAAAACACATAAAGACAACATAAAAGTAATCCATACGACTCCAGTGGTTAAATCCAGAAGCAATTTGATAGGTGTGGGTGAGAAACAAATCAATATTTGAGACATTTTTTACTATACATCTCTGTCTTTCACTTTCACTTCCACATTCTTCTTCTTTTGTTTTTCATTCTTTGTGCATATCACAACCTACTGGGCAGGGAGGAGAACTTTTTTGGAATGTTTTGAAAATGCCCTAGAGCCACAGAGTTCTTACTTTTCTGGGAAATTAACCAACGAATGATATTCTGAAAAATTTATTTGTAAAATTTATCTTTAATTTTATGCTTTTTTCAGCTTTAAAAAACAAATTTTTTATTTTTTTTTATACAATATAATAAGTAAAAAGCAAAAAATAAATACATTTGAATGACATTTAAAAAGAGAATAAGACTTGTTAGATCTCATATGGAGACTGGGATACCAGTACAGAATGAACACACAACCTAAGCCAATAGAGCTCTGAAGGTGACATTATCTAGTCTCTGACAGAGGTGCTTGTGTCTGCTGCCTCAATGAAAGGCTCTGGTCTGGATAGCTGGTTCTTGATGACAGTACAGAGGGTGGATGAGGCAAATGGATGGGTGTACAGCCAATCAAGGGCATCTGTAGAACAGAAAGGGGGCTTGGTCAGCTGGCCACCTAGGCAATATTAGAAAACTGGATTTGCATTTCCAGTCGTGTAATATAGTAGTTATCTATTTATTAACTACTGTATTTTTATGTCAGCTTGAAAGGTGCTATACAAATGAAAAGTATTGTTATTAATATTATTGTTTTTATTTTATATTATTATTGTGATTATAAATACTATTTTTTTTTATTTTCTCCTCTTTAATGCACAATTTGGAATACCCAATTCCCAATGCACTCTAAGTCCACATGGTGGCGTAGTGACTCACCTCAATCCGGGTGGTGGAGGACAAATCTCAGTTGCCTCCGCGACTGAGACAGTCAATCCGCACATCTTATCACGTGGCTTGTTGAACGTGTTACCGTGGAGACATAGTGCGTGTGGAGGCTTCACGCTATTTTCTGCGGCATCCACGCACAACTCATCATACGACCCACCGAGAGCGAGAACCACATTATAGCAACCACGAGGAGGTTACCCCATGTGACTCTACCCTCCCTAGCAACTGGGCCAATTTGGTTGCTAAGGAGACCTGGCTGGAGTTACTCAGCACGCCCTGGATTCGAACTCGTGACTCCAGGGGTGGTAGTCAGCATCTTTACTCGCTGAACTACCCAGGCCCCCTATAATTACTATTATTACTATTATTAGTTATATCCTCTCGCTTTAAAATACTTATCACAATCATAAGTGAAACCATGGAACTTGATCAGGCTAATGCTAAAAACATCTAATACAGTTTTTTAGTATGTCCAATACAGTATTTTAGGATTATAAAGAATAACACATACCAGTTATTGTTGCTGCAAGCAGCCAAAATAAATATGTGGTCTTATATTTAGATTTTGGTTGTTTTTTTTGTAACTGAACAGCTGGACCAACTTTATATTAGGTGTCTTTAATTACTATGTATTTAAGCATTTGATACAATGTACTTATTATGCACATACGTGTTGTTGCATTGTACTTACATTTAAAGTACCTGCATTTAAATACATCTGTAGTTACACTGTCAACCTTACCCCTAATCCTAAACCTAACCCTAACCCAACCCTTACCCTAACCTCCTTACATTAACCCTACTCCTAAACCTACCTGTACAGTACCTCAACCACAGAAGCAGCAAATGTGAATCTTGTGAGATTTTTGCGGAACAACATGTAGTTACACAATACATACATTGTAGATAAAGACACCTAATATAAAGTGGGACCGAACAACTACTAAAACATTGTATTTTGAAATACATCATCTGTAAAACACTATTTCTTTATCCGCTATCTTGCTCAACCCCCAAACATTTTCCCTGGCATCCTCTGTGAGTTCTATAAACTTTGACTTGAGGAAATGGCATAAATTGATCTCAAGGTCTTCACAGTGGTGTAATGAAATTCCGATGTATACGCAACCAGATAATGAATCTATACAGAATAAATCCATCTAGTGATATGAATCTGTTTTTAATTCACCCTAATCAAGCCTGACCATCTACAATACCACAGCCATTATGAAATAATGCAATTACAGGAGTCGCCTCACAAGATTACTGAGCGGCATCCTCCACTACACAAAGGTAACCTTCAGCTGAGCTGGAAACCAATAAATTAAGTGCTTGTGTTTATCTGTGGTGAGAAGGGCCACTGCTAATTCACTTTCTGCCTGCGGTTCTTTGCATTGGCATTCACAATTCAGATGAGTTGCTTTAGTAAATAATCATATATTTGCAGATAATTAAAACCAAGAACTAACAAGATTTACCCCCACATCCCTTTAATAATGAGATAAGATAATGGAAACTTCAGCTTCATTTCATAATCACTGACTTGGTATATACATCTTAAAGAGTTCAATATGTTCATTTGAACTTTTCTGAACTGTAGCTCAGTAACTATTGGTTTCTAAAATAATTTTTGAATATAAAATGGAAGTGGAAAATTGCTGTAATGGCATTTTAGCGATGATAGAAATTCTAGCTGATCTGGTGTCATGTGAAACTTGCTGTTCTTGCTGAAATGGCTGAAGTTAAGAAGGTCAAGTTGTCTGATCTGATGATAAATAATGTTTAAAAAAGATTGCAATGACAGCATGTAGTCACTTTTAATATTATGGCCAAGTGAACAGGAATCATACAAAGTGGGATTATAATATGTGCCACATTGTTAATTTGTAGCTAGTATAGAGTAATTCTGAATTAGGTGCAAAGAACTGCAAAATGGCCTATTCTCTCCAAGTCAAAAATTTTGGCATGAAAACATACACAAAATATCAAACTGTGAAGATCCATTATTTGGATGTCAAACAATTTATTCTAATAGCAAAAATCTTTTAAGAGAATGACAAAGATTAATCATCATACTTTGTGTGATTTGCATACAAATCTTTGTGTCATTTAGTCGCATCGGGTGTGTTATTGTTTCAGTGTTGAAATACTTTCTCCTATCCCAGTTTAATATGTAGAGTCAACTATAATTAGTACTGTAAATTGATTTCCCTGAAAATCAAAACATTGCTCTGTTTGTTTGAACATCCCGACCAGCCTGACAGAGCAAAACGTCTTGGTTACGTATGTAACCTCGGTTCCCTGAGACGAGGGGAATGAGACATTGTGTCACTAAGCTGACGCTATGGGGTAGTGTCCTTCTACACAACCTAGTTGAGACCTGTCTACAATAACGGCAATTCTAAAATTGGCAATGGTGTTTAAGCCCCGCCCTTTTAGGCGCAAAGCTGTCCGGTATAAAAGCGGGTGCGCAAACACCATTCCTCCGAATTTTCTTACTGAGGGACAAACCTCAAAGGACTCTGAGTCTGTAGTGTGGCCAGCTTGCATAATGTCTCGTTCCCCTTGTCTCAGGGAACCGAGGTTACATATGTTACCAAGACGTTCCCTTACGACTCGGTACATTTGACATTGCGTCACTAATCTGATGCTATGGGGAACAGAGTCTCACATTGCCACATGACACGACATAACCTTCCAGCATGTCCCACGGGACGGCGACCGACATAAGTATGTCGCAAGTGAATGACCCTCATGGTGGGCCAGGAGGGGAACACTTAGAATGAATATATGAACTATAGTCATATGGTATGAATTAACCCCTTCGTGAATCCAGTCGGGAAGGAAGTTTATATATATAAAAGTGCTTGTGACTTTTTTGTGAATTACCATGGTCTGAATACAGGCAATTGTGTGAAATGATAGAGAGCCTGTACTTAGAAGAGGGGCATAAGTATACGTTTGGCCAACAAAATAGCAAGCGCTCTAGACTGAGAGGACTTGCAATGAGAAAAATAATACGTCTAAGTTGTAAAACCTAGCGAATATGATTTGAGAAGACCATGCTTCTGCAATACATATGTCCTGTTAGGACACACCATTCGTCCATGCCCATGAAGAGGTCATGCCTCTTGCTGAATGTGCTTTAACACCAATTGGGCAATTCTCACCCTGTGACTCGTAAGCACAGGGCATAACAAATGTAAGGACTTCTCCTCGTCCGAATTAAAAGGAGGAGGGAAAAAGGCTTGAAGGTGAACCACCTGCGCTCTGAAGAGCATGGTTAAAACTTTAGGCACATAGCCTTTTCTGGGTTTGACAGTGGCTTTTGAAAGACCTGTACCAAACTCCTGACATGAACTGTCGACTGACAGTGCATGCAAATCCTGACCCGTTTTACTGAGGCCAGAGCCAGCTGTAATGTGGTTTTAAGAGAAAGCACACGCAATTCAACAGAGTCCAGAGGCTCTGTGCTTTTAGGACCAAAGACAGGTCCCAAGTTGGAACTGTGGAACCTTTGAATTGATATGCAGTTCCCTCAAACGCGAATCTCAAAAAAATCCCGTGGTGTTGTACAATTTGAAATTGAAAGTACACGTCTTTTGGATCTATCAACGCAAACCAATCGTGTGGGCGGACCGGCAATAAGATCGGCTTCTGAATAATAATTTTGAACGGGCGCTTTGCAAGTGCGCAATCCAGATCTAAAATTGTCCGAAGCCTGCCATCTTTCTTTGGGACAAGAAAATAGCGGCTGTAAAACCCTTTGTGGGCTTGACAAACTGGAAAAACTGTGTCCTTTGCGAGAAGATTGTGTATTTCGACTCTTAACACCGATGTATCTTTGGAGAGAAATGGGGCGGCCGATGTGCAAATTGGATAGTATAACCATGTTCGATCATTTTTAGCACCCAGTTGGACATCACGAGTCCACGTAATGGGACAGAGGGCCAACTGGTTTGTTCATTGTATGACATAATGACATAATGCGCCGCTCGCCATAGGGAAGCAGTTGTGCATAATGTGTGTGCTTTGAAGTGGAAGAGAGCTCTTTATTGAAAAAGTGTGAGCGTCTCACACATTCACAAGGAGCTCTGTACTCTTTTTTGCATACTTTCTTGCATGTGAATGAATGTGAGACACAGAAACAACATTTTGAACAACAATATTCCTTTCCCGACAAACAGCTGTGGGGAAGAGAGGAACAGCATCATGTGTCACTAATCGAGCCTTCTTCGGGACAGGTCTGGAAGGAATGGCAAGCTCTGCATTCTGCTTCATAGGGCTGTGCCTGTCAGGAGCGCTTTTGCTGCCTGGGAGGGTTTTTCCCATTGGCGGTGAGTTTTGCCAGTGCTGATGCAGCAGTAGCTGGGCGCTGGCTCGAGACAGAGCACGAGCAAGCCGGTTGTGTTGCAGTACTGCTCCATTTCAGCATGAAATGTCTCATAGCTTGCGAGAGTCGTAACTTAGCGCTCAGCAAACTTATCCACAGAGCTGCCGAAAAGGCCGGTTGGAGACACGGAACATCAAAGAGAGTGGCTTTTTCCATGTCACTCATCTCTGTGAGTGTCAGCCAAATGAGACAATCCAGAACCACCAGGTTACCCATTGACTTGCCAGCGGCCTGTGCAGTAACTTTCGTGGCTCGCAGAACTAAGCCCGTAGCGGTGCGAAGTTCTTTGAACGTTTCCGGATCGTAGCCTTGCTCATCCATCTGTTTAAGGAGCTTGGCTTGAAACACTTGAAGCATGGCCATTGCATGTAGTGCCGAGAGATATAACATCATCCCCAGCATCAGAACTGCCGAACGTGACTAGGTTGTGTGCTTCAGCAGAGGACCGAAGCTCATCACGCACATATTGTATTGGCATAGATGCAGTACATGGAGATTGAGGGTCTCGCAGGGCTTGTGCCAGCATGAGGTCCACCTCAAATTCATCCTGCTCGACCTCAAGGCCCCGCTATGCCTCTCGTGTGATCCATCGGGAGTCACAAAAGAGGCGGGTGGGAGGGCGTGGGAGGCTGAATCGTCCCTCTAGGCTTCTAGATGAGAGATGAATCGCTGTCTTGAAGGAAGAAAATTCAGAGGAATGGTGTTTGCATGCCCGCTTTTATACTGGACAGCTTTGTGGATAAAAGGGCTGGGCATAAACACCACAGCCAATTTTAGAATTGCGTTATTTCGGTTTCGGTTATATAGGTTTCAACTAGGTCATGTAGAAGGACACTTCCCTGTAGCGTCAGCTTAGTGAAGCAATGTGATGTGTACTGAGTCATAAGGGTATTGGCTCAATTAATGACGAGTTTGGGGTGGGACTATCTGTTTTTTTCGACCAATGGCAGCAGGGGGGAGTGTCTGGGAACCCTTTTTTAAAACATTATTTTTGCAATTCCGTTTGTTGATGCTAGTGGCGCAGATATTACACACATCACCTTTAATTATCAAACAAGGTGTTCACTTTTCTTTTCAACTTCTATTATATCTTTAGAGCAGGGTTAACATAATGAGCCCTTTTTCTGTTTGTTTGTTTCAAATCTGGATTTGTTAATTTCATCCATTTGAGGCCATTTGGTTTGTAAAGTAGCTTCATGAAGATTGTGATGGCAATGAATTCATGGGTCTAATCTAAGAAACACCCAAGTCTATTTAAGATGCCCTTGCTATAACCCATCGCAATTGGAGCATTATACAATTCTGATAAATGAACTTTCCCTTGATAACATCTGGACGATGGCCTTTCATTTGAAGCTTAATGAGAGGTAATATAATTTAAACATGGATGTTCTACAACTGATTGTTAGATCCTTTTTCTTAAAACATCATTTGCTCTGACCATGGTCTGAACTTTAAACCCATAACCACTGTATGCATATGGCATGTATGCACACATGCGCCTCTGCATGTGTGTGAATGCACTTCATTATCCTGGTCATCTCCATGTCATGTCCCTCTTTAATGGATTAATCTGTATTCCATTAAGGGCCATGCGGAATTGTGAATGAGCAGATTTGGCTTATGTCAGAGGTCTTTTGCCATGGCTGGTTTTGTGAAGTTATATGTGAATTAGACTTAGAGTAAGAAACTGTCAGGCACAGCATTTGGAAATCTTTCTTGGTAAATGAAAATATTTAGTGTGTAGGGATACTTTCAGTTCGATTCACTGCATGCGTTGTAAGGATTAACTGTGATATTAAAGGATTAGTTCACCCAAAAATTTGCTCACATTTAAGCCATCCCAGATGTGCATGTCTTTCCTTCTTAAGCAGAACCGAAATGAACATATTTATAAGCACATTTCAGCTCTGTTTGTCCATACAATGAAAGCGAATGGGTGCCATGTTGCTGCTGGCTGTTTGATGGTCCAAAAGGCATATTTAGGTGGCATAAAAGTACTCCACACGACTCCAGTCGATCAATGAATGTCTTCAGAAGCAAATCGATAATAAAAAACTTTTAACTTTTAAAAAACTCTTCCTGACGTAAGCGCAATGGCGCATTCACGCGAGAAGTTGGAAGCGCATGCTTTGAATACAACAGAGGAACAAACGTCACACGAGAGATAGGTCATTTCAAACAGAAATACAGTAGTGGGTGGAAGTATCAGTTTAAAGTTAAAAACTTTTTAATTATCGATTTGTTTCTTACACCAACCTACCGATTTGTTTCAGAAGACATTCATTGATTGACTGGAGTCATGTGGAGTACTTTTATGCTACCTAAATATGCCTTTTGGACTGTCAAACAGCCAGCAGGGTCATGACAAACATTCACTTTCATTGTATGGACAAACAGAGCTGAAATGTGCTTATAAAAATCTTTATTTCGGTTCTGCTGAAGAAGGAAATATATACACATCTGGGATGGCTTAAATGTGAGTAAATTGTGAGAGAATTATCATTTTTGGGTGAACTAATCCTTTAATACTTTGGGGAAGTCACGTTAGGTTGCTTTTGAACTGACATGAAATGTGCATGATATGTCATCATCTGCTTTGATATCTCTCAGCTTTTTTTGCCTGTATACACATTTTGAGTGATACAGATGAATCCACAGAACCAAACAGAACAACTAGATAATAATGTGATATAATTTAGAACCGCAAAACTTTGCAATGTGGCATTTGTCATTATTCTATTTTCTGCCATTCTCACCCTCATCCTCTAAAATATTCATGTGTGATGAATACTTCTACATGTTTATTATATTGTGAATTCTTTATAGGAGCAGTTTAAAAACCCTAGTGGATTTGCATATGAGGATATGCAAGTGTTTCAATATACCCCAGACTTATTGAGTATTCAAAGTCTAATAATCCTTATTGTTGAATGAAAATTATGAATACTACACACACACACACACAAACACACACACACACACACACACACACACACACACACACACACACACACACACACACACACACACACACACAAAAGCCCTCCTGTCAAGTTAATCAGAACAGACAGTAAAAAGGTTCAGTCCTAATATATGAATACTTCATGACTAAGAACTGCATTTGAGGGGAATGAATGGAAATCCTGACCATTCCTAAAGATAATTTTTCATCTTTCCACAGCAGCCACTGACATTCCCTTTCTGTTCCTCTATACATTCTCTATCTTTCAGTCTCTATTCCACTGTCACTATGTCTCAATATTTCTAAGAAAGAGGAGAAAAAAGCAAAGCAAGGATGCCATTCATGCTACTGTATTAAGAAACTTTCAGTCTAAGTCCAGAAGCATACTTTACACAAGTATGAAATGCAGACTCAAGTGCTTGGCCAACGCATTGCCAACGTGCGGTCTGGTTGAACATACATAACGTGTTCTTGCGTTACTTTGGTGGTAACAGACATCTGTACGATAGAGTAACCATAACAAATTTGTGTGATAAAATAGGATGGCTCCACTATCACAGTAGTTGACTTGAAAGAGAAAAATCAGAGTTCTGTAGAAATGAGACCACAGTAAGTGTGAATGGTGAGCTTTTAAATTTGTGTAAAAAATTGCAGGCGGCAGCCCAAAAATGCACCAGAGTTTATGGGGTTAATCTTAAATATAATTTATCTGCCCATTTGGTCTTTATATGTAGCTGTTTAAAAACAAAAACAGTCAACAATTAAAAGTTAAATGTGTCATTTAAAACAGAGTACAGAGCAACATAAAATACCATTAATTTTTCCATAGCTGAATACATTTTTAACAATAACTTATAAAGACAGACCTACCATGAGCGCCGAGGTTGTTAATCAATGATATATACTTTTGTTGAAGCCATAAGACCATGTTATTTTAACCACAAAAAATGTGTTTAAAAGCCTGGTGAAGAACTACAATACCCATGATCCTGAAGAGAAAGATCCACCAATCAGATATCAGTTGCAGATAGCAACTGCTCACTCACATGGCATACTGTGAATGACGCAATAAAGTTGGTCTTCCTTCACTCTCAAACTACTTATATATATATATATTTGTAAATATCTAAGTATTTTGTAATTGATAATAAATTATATTGTTTTGTTACTTAAATCAATACTTTTATATTTTTCCACCGTTTTTAATTTTATTACGTAATTCGCAATGCTTCATGGGATTGTAGTTCATGCCCTCATGAAACCACCTTGGACCTGGTTGGTTTGGTTCATGGCTTACAACTCTTTTATTATTGAATTTTATTAAATGCCAATTGAAAAAATAAAAAATTATGGGATGTTATTAAACTTGAATATTATAGTGGTGTTTCCTAAGGCAATTATCACTATTTTACTAAACAAAAGAGAAAATGCCAAAAAACAATTGCTTTTAACAAATGGTAACTCATCACAAAATCACACAAAAGCCCGGTGGTAAATGGCAATAGATCTTTTATTTTTTGTCTATATTTTAAAGGTTTATTATTTACAAAGAAACAACATAAAACAAATGAAAATCAAATTTTTTTTGACAAACACTGTTTGTCTGCATATAGGTGTAAGAAAGTATACATTTACCTTTCTTTATTCTGGATCAAGTAGCTAATTGTTCATGTTTTGTTCTATATTTATTTAGTGTTGTATGAGCCCCCATTTTTATTGTTGGTGTACATGAATAAGCATAAAAAAACAACAAGAATAGCTTGATGCCTGTTCTAGAATCATCCATCTTTGAAATCTTGCATCACATCATTGAACATATCAAACAAAATAATTTCACCTGAATCCTGGAATCCCTTTATTTAGAAGTCACTCCTCTGTTCCCTTTGCATCACTCATTTTCCATCACATGAAAGCAAGTACGTGGTAAAAAAAAAAACATACGGAAATATGTGCTGGTTTTCCTAAACATCTCATCCAAAAATGTATGCATTATTTATTTAAATGTATTGTTGTATGAATGTCTCCATGATAACCCACTCCAGAATTCAAACAGTGTTTAAAGCTGAGAGGGAAAAGCACAATAACATGGGAAGCATCCCCTCCGAAGGCAAAGTACAGTATTAAAAAATAGCAGAGTACCCCTGACCGTCCTAACTGTACACTAGTTTTTATACACTATGGCATAGCAGGAGATAAAGGGACAGTTCACCCAAAAATGACAATTCTGCATTTATTCACCCTTTCTGTTTTTTTCCGCCCCATAGACAACAAAAAGATGGTGTTTGTCCTGCTCTTTTCCATACAATTAAAGTGAATGGGGACTGAGTTTGACAGCTTCTAGTAACAAATGTGTGAAAAAGAGCAACATTCTGCTAAACTTCTCCTTTTGTGTTCTATGCAAGACAGAAAATCATACATGAGGGTTGACATGAGGGTGAGTAAATGACTGCAGAATTTTCATTTTTGGTTGAACTACCCCTCTAAGTGCTTTTTAATGTATTTTAAAACACAGTACCTCCTGTAGGTGTCAAAAAACAGGGGCCAGAGATTGTGATTCTAAATGATACAGTAACCCCTTTAGTAATCCCACTACTGTGTATGTTTCATTTGCTTCTATATTTCTCTCTCGCTCTCTCTAAAATGAAAGTGCAATTCACAAGTGTTTCACTTTGGCCAGTTTCATTATACTAAAGCAAACATCATGGCTGTGAAGTCAGTTCCAACCTTTCAGTATAATTTTCCACACGTTTAACCATTCCAGATTTATCATAATTTCTGTTGATACTGCTTGTTTGATAAATGTGAATATATATATATATATATATATATATATATATATATATATATATATATATATATATATTATTCTTCGTTTTTTCACTAGTATGTTTTCACAGATGCTTTGCCGTACAGCACAGCTAGCAAAGAGCAATCCTTTTTTTTTTTTTTTAACTCTGATGCGTTTGGCCATTTTCATTGCTTTTGTTCTTCGAAAACATTGAACATACATGTATACACTTGTCTACATACACGTGTGCACAAGTGCATGCGCACACGAGATGCTCATAAAATGAACAGGATGAAACATGGCTATAGTTTAGGCACAAATACTTAAGAATGTCCTTTTTGTAAAAAGTCAATGTTTCTGATACGCACAAATAACGTCTAGGCAGACAACAAACAAACAAACAAACAAAAAATAAAACAATCTCACAATACATTTAAACGTCAAAATTTTTAAATAGTTTCTCTTTTAAGTACTTGTGACAATGCATGCGTTTATGGTCGGCAGTATGGAATTGCACTGGTACATTACTGACACAAGTGGGTTTCTGGAGTATTCTAGTATTTTAAAAATTGTGCAAGGGGCTTTTAGACTTTGCATAGGTCCGGTCCAAAGCTTATTCTATAACATCAAAAGGTATTAAAATGAAAAGAATATCACATAAGCAAGAGTGCTTTTGTTCTGCATATTAGCATTGCTGTGATTCGGCCAATGGAATCAGAGTCGTGCTTATATTCAGTATAATAACACGATTGCGAATGCGATACTGCTTTTCAATTCTATAAAGCAGAAGTTGATATTGCATAACTTACATTTTAGACACAATGTGGCTAGTTGTTTTGTCTATTTTTGCTCCTCTAATGAAAACAGTTTCAAGTGAAGCCAAAGTAGGATCAACCATTGCATGTCGCACTCTTGGAATGCCAATTATCCAATCAGATTAGAGGACTGCAACTAACTGATGTATAAGAATAATTTAAAACCGGACAAAGGAGTAAAAAACGAGTCAAAGCTACAATTCACTCCTTGTCAAATCCATTTTACCCCAGTGTTACATGGCTGACGTGGTATTTTAAAGTCTCAAGCCCCAGAATGAATGGACATACGGGTGAGATAGAAACCTTAATGCAAAGCAGCTTCTGATTTTGTTTTTTGAATGTCTTCATATATCTCCTCATCCTCTCTGATATGTTATTGGATATGGAAAAAGCATAATTACTCTTGAAGAAAATGCCAGAAGGAATAATGTCTGCTGGCCATTTAGGTAATTACGATGTGTTTGCAGTACAATCAGTTTATCAATTTTTATGTTGCATAACTTTGACTTTAAAGCCAAAGAGTGTAATTTCTGCTCTTCTAACACCTCCAAATGGAATTACAAAACTAATGGCCAGTGGTTGGACAAACAGATAGTCCCGCCCCCAAACTTAGGCCATTGGTTGGTTAGAATGCTCAAACAGAAGTTTAAGCAATGTTTTGAAAGCGACACAGTGTTTGCACTTTTTGGGGAAAGCAACCTACAAATGGCTTACTTATAGCTGTTTTTGCATATTAAACTGGGATAGGAGAAAATAGCTATTTTAATAACAAAAAATTACACACTTCAGCTTTAAAGTCGACATACTTTTTTTAAACTAGAAACAAAGGTAAGGTAAAGCTTAAGCATTTGATTGAAAATAAAGGTTAAGTTTGACATTTTTTTCACAGTATTAAAAACCATTTTAAATGCAAAACAAGAACAGTACTTATATATTATGAAGCATTGCACAGAGCTGCCGTAGTATTGATTATTGTGTGTATATCCATTAATACTGATTTATAGGAACACCATTAAAGTTTTTTTCTGTATGCACACAGTCATCGGCTGCCTTGTGTTATGACCAGCAAATGATCAAATAAATACATCTGATTCCCATTTAGGGATTACAAAGCATCAATGATGATGTAACATTGGTGAAATGCATTAAGCTTTGCAGATGATGCATTACCCCCCTCCCCCAACACATTTTTGTGCCACTGTAATCTCTTTTACCTTTATATTCGACCAGCTTTGTTTAGGGAATTTGTATTTTTTTTTATTTTTTATTTTTTTTTATAGATATTGCCCCTAATCCTACAGTGTAATGCTACTATTTGCATTAAGGTTATCTTATCTCTAATGATTGTTTCTGATGGTTGTAGTCACATATTACCATATGAATATATATATGCATATATATATAGGCATTACACCCAGGCTGCTGACAGAGATAAGACATTGCCATGTTTGAGAATGCACCACACATTACTTTGTAAATACTAGATCTACAAAACTATGTACAACACACAAATAGGTAATCTTTATATCACAGTCTATTGCATAATGGTGATAATCTTTAGTTTTATAAATATTGTAAATGTACAGTCTTTAAGTGACATTTCATAATGTCCAAAACGGTCTGAAATTAAACATAGAAAATAAAACCATCTGACTCCACCATGCACCCTTCTTTAAAATAAAATAAAATACAATTAATAATAAACTAAAATAATAAAAAAATGAACATGATGCAATAAATGCACAACACAAACTATTGCAGACACCTCGATTTGGTGCTCTGAGCATTTTTCGATATTTTTTTCACAACAGGTAAGGTTTTATAGATGTGCTTTTAAAACAACTCTGTATTTCCCAGGTTCCACTGTGCAAACATTTCCCAAATTGATTCCAAAAGCTGCTGAATGCTTGACGTTTGTCATGTTCTCAACGCAAAAAAAACAGAAAACAAAATGTAAAAACATCATTCCCAGACACATTGCATTCCTATACCAAAAATGATGAATCCAAACCATAAGAAAAATGAACAGAATCTTCCGAAACATTATAGTCACATATGTTTGAGAGGAAGACTTGCGTTTGTCCTAGAGTTTTTCCAATATGGTCAACGCCAAATATTCTAGTTGGATTTGCACATATATATTTGTATAATATACATTCTTAAGTTGAAGGGGAATTGTGTCTAAAATATTGTACAAGGAAATTCTGTACAGGATAGCTATGAGGTTATTTTTTTTCAGAGGAAGTTGGAGAAAGAAAAAATACTTGAGTCTTTTCCCCCATTTTTTTTTTTTTTTTTTTGTATATACATAAAAACCAATTAAAATATTTAAAAAAAAATAAATAAACAGGAAAAAAGGTAAAACGGGATCATAAATTCGATGCAAATCGCACCTTGTCTTGTTCCGTCTCTGTACTGCTTAAAACTGACTCTCTTCTGGAGCCAGTGGAATCCCTGTGCTGGCCACTAGAAGGCGCTGCACGCACTGGCGGTAATGCACCCGATGACATCTGTCGGAAAAGGGCGACCCTCTGTGGAACGTTGGTGCGGATTCCACTTTGCAGTGCAGAGCCTGGGGCCTGGACACCTGCCGTGGATCCCATGGGTGGAGGAATAGATGCAAGTGATTCGCCCGATGTGGGGTGTGCCCGGGCAGCCAATGAGGTCTCGTGGGGGAGTGAAGGCTGAGAGGCAGAGAGATGGCGTATGTCCCGGCTCAGGCTTCCTGACTGGAGAGCATGTGTGCTCTTGTGGACTTCGCTCCTTTGAGGAGACGCCCCTTGTGATTGCTGTGGCTGTTGTTGCTGCTGTTGCGGTTGTTGTTGGGGTATGGAAACAGGCGAGGACTGCTGGGGTAAAGGTTGCTGTACAAGGGACAGTTGGGAAGCTGTCGGTGATCCGTATTGAAATGTCCGGCTAGCTATAGGGGTCTGAACTGGGGGACCGCATACGGATGTGGTAAAAGAGCATGGGGACATGATCGCTGATGGCGGCTGCTGCTGCAAGGGAGTAGGGGGATTCGGGAAAGAGGTGTTGAGGTTCCCGTGCGATACGCTTGCCGCCGAAAATGTGACGCCTTGGGAGGATGGCACACGGCCGGATTGGGTGATGGTTGCAGAGGTGCTGTAGCTCAATGGGGCAGCCTGTTGCTGTAATTGGTTGCTCCCAAGAATAGCAGTTGCTGTAGTGAATGGTGGCTGGGCGGGAGAGTTAATGATGGAGTTTCCAGACATCGGCGTGGAATTCATCCCTGTGACTGACAGCTTCCGATCTACCATCATCACCATCTCCCTGTCCTGTCGGATTATCTGCTTCAGCAGCTCGTTCTCCTGTGTGTTGAAAACGCCAGCATTCAGATCCTTCTGGAATTTCTGGAGCAGGAGCGAGTTCTTCTTCCCTATTAGGGCGCAAAAACGAAAGAAAGTCAATCTTTAGCTGGGGTCAAGTGAACAGCATAGCAACTTAGCATCAAAAGTGTCAACAAAACATGTTTAACAATGAGAGGAAGGGCAAAAAAAATAACACAAATGTGGAAGGGATAACTAGTCATTCCGTCTATTAGATGGGTTGAGATGTTGGCTTTTACATCTGAGGTGCTTACCTCATTTAATCTTAATTCGCATAGATTTCTTTCTAATATTTCTATGACAAATACACAGTTTTTAAGTCTAAAACATCACATCACATACTATAGCACAACCGTTCCATAACAGGGACTACACACTTAAAGTATGACTCATTTTCATAACTAATAATGTTTTAATAGGATCCACAAAGTTTTATGGCATTAAACAGAGTTATAGCAGGCCACCACACTAAATAAAAGAATGTAGTGTACAACATGTACATCAGCAGCCAATAGTTCTCTAAGTGTCTTGTCTGATATTTCTGTGTAGCCTATATATTTTAATGACCTGATTATCTGCTAATTTTGCGTAATAGTTTAAAGAATGAGGATAGATGTTAAAATCCAAAGTGCAAGTTTGAAAAGTACCTTATAGCTTTTAATTTTAGAAAAAGAATGGAACTAACAACAAACACTTATAGCTAACAAAATGCACATTTTGGCTAGTAGCGTTTAATGTTAAAAAAGAAGGGAACTCGTAACAAACTGTTATAACTAAGAAAATGCAGAATGTGTTCTAAACTTGTTGTGAAATGTGTTTGGGCCTGCATATAGTTGTTGTAACAGATATGGGTGTAATTGTGTCTTCTCTCAAATGTTTCCTTATTTTTTATGGTCTACCCTGAAAAGCTAAGCTAAACTACGTCTCTGTGTTGATGGCCTACAAATGATGCATTTAATATAAAAATAGAATCACTGATCATGGCGATAATGGTCCTTTATTACTGGGTTTCTGTGAGATCAATGCTCTCTTCCATAAAGTTGGGACTAATGATGACAAAAATCAAATGATTGATCTGCTAACGCTTGTAAAGAGTGCTAGCAGAATGATTAGCTATGGCCGACAGTTAGGGTTTCCTAATTTGAATTGAAATTGACTTCAGTGTGCAAAATGATTTAGGTCTGTTCAGTCCTTCTACCCATGTCACTATTTTGCCTCTATCGTAAATGGGGGATGTATCGATTTTTCAGAGAACCTCTTCTAGCACTGCCCTTTTGTACACAATAGCTGAGCAGAATTCTGCTTTTACATTAGTTGACTGAGTAAGGTTCTTGTGAGCTGAAAGCATAAAGCGATACGCTATCAATCACCCAGCCATAGCCTGGAGTGAATCGGGTAGGATGCATGCTTTAAAGTCTTTACCATTCAAGGTGAAAGCATAGTTTTAGGACCCAGCTGCTATGGGACATATACAATTTTACTGTCAAGCAGCCCGTAGTGTTAAAAGCAGAATATAAATGTGGCTATCTTTAATTAGTTAACAATTAAGATATTATAGCATTTTGTCTTTACATATATACAATTAAAAATGTTTATATTAACCCTTTGTGCTCAGATAACAAATGTTATTATTGTGGGACTAATTTACCAAATGTGTTGGTCCCCTTGCTACTACTAAGGTGGTGGGGGGAAAATTAGTTGGGCGGGGAAAAGAAATAAGCAAATGCTTTTGTGTTCTTTCGCAAAACTTTGCATTCCCCGGAGAATTTTTGCCTACCCGCTCTCGCAAAAAATTTGCATTCTCTGGCAAATTATTTTGTATTTAGAACAACCGTTTAGTTTGGCCACCATGATTGCTCTCCCTTCATAGTGGCCTGTGGAGGCATCATTTATGTGGTTTGGTACATGTCAGTGTTGAACATTTGACTCACTCATAACATAATTGTCGAATGATAAATGGCCACATAAACATACGTACATATAAAATAATTTTCTGCAAATAAATATTCTAAATGACAACATTTTTATTTGGAATTTATGAGAAATGTTGTCAGTACTTTATAGAATAAAACAAAAATGTTAATTTTACTCAAACACATATTTATAAACAGTAAATCCAGAGAAACTGATAATTTTGCAGTGGTCTCTTAATTTTTTCAGAGCTACACTACCGGTCAAAAGTTTTGAAACACTTGACTGAAATGTTTCTCATGATCTTAAAAATATTTTGATCTGAAGGCATATGCTTAAATGTTTGAAATTAGTTTTGCAGACAGAAATATAATTGTGCCATCATATTAATTAATTTCAATATAAAACTAAATTTTATTTAAAAAAAAAGTTTTTCAAATTGATGACTTGGACCAAATAATAAAGAAAAGCAGCCAATAAGTGCCCAACATAGATGGGAACTCCTTCAATACAGTTTAAAAAGCATCCCAGGGTGATCCCTCAAGAAGTTGGTTGAGAAAATGTCAAGAGTACATGTCTGCAAATTCTAGGCAAAGGGTGACTACTTTAAACAAAATCCAAAATAAATCAAAACTGTGTTATATTTTAGCATCTTCAGTCATAACATAATTCCCGTAGTTCCATTTATGTTATTCCATAGTTTTGATGACTTTACTATTATTCTAAAATGTGAAAAAAAAAATTATAACAAAGAATGAGTAAGTGTTTCAAAACTTTTGACCGCTAGTGTATATATATGTGTGTGTGTGTGTGTGTGTGTGTGTGTGTGTGTGTGTGAGGGGTGAAATATGACCCAGATATTTCTAGTCTGCTTACAAGGACTCTATTGTTAGATTACCACTCCAGAATGCTAAACTCATCATTTTGCAAGTGCCAGATGGATGATGGTTTAAATGAAAATAAGATCAATGTGAACTGTTATTTAAGAACATAATTTCTTAGATAAAAACAGAAACTTTAAGTATAAAGGTATTTAAATACAGTCTGGTTATAACTTCATACAGTAACTACATTTACTTGAGGCAAGAAACATTTAAGAAAATCAAAATTGCAGATGTGGTAGGGGGTAAGCAATCAATGACAAGAGGACTAGAGGACCACAATTGAAATAAGCCTTTGTATTCATTGTGTTTGTATATCCTCAAGGTTGTTTTTTTTATTTATTTTTTTTATTTTTTATTTTTTATTGTATGGGATAGTTTATACAAAATCATTCAAATAAATCAAATCAAATAATAATAATAAAAAAAATAAGAGGGACTATATGTCACTTGACAAAGTTACTTGAGAAAGTCAGGCTTTGACAGGAATAACCTGCACATAATTGCAGTAAAGACAAAGGCCCCATTTCCACCTGGAATTAAGATGCATTTCGGGTGATCCAATCACATGTGGTCAGCCCTAAATACAGGTCTAAACGGTGTCTAAAATGTTTTGTTATCGGATCACAAAAACCATGTTCGAATGTGGTCAAAAACGCATGTGTCCACATCAAGGTTATCGTAAACTAAAACTAAAACAAAATGTAAAAAAAATATTTTCGTAAACTGAAATAAAAGTAAAAATCAACATAATTATAAAAATTGAAACTAAACTAAAATAAATTTTCATGGCTCTGAAAAACGAAAATAAACGTAAAAAAATATTTAGTTTTCGTTTTTGTTGCGATAGGTTTTTAAACCTTTAAACCCACTATCATCTTAACATGAAGATGCCAATAGGCGGTGATAGCACTAGCAGATGTCTACTGCCCTCATTATATTAGCAAAGACAGAGTGGGAGGGAATCGCTACATTACATTATGGAGAGAAGCAAAGCAGGTAGAAAACTAGGGTGACCAGAAGTCGGTCCCGGTTTTACGAGGTGTGTCCCGGTGTCCCGTCATTTCTCTAAAAAATTTAATAATGTCCCGGTTTCAGCTGTTAGGCTCACTGATTTTTTTTTTCTTTGAAATTAAATATTGTCAGTGTCCTTCTTGGTATCGTGTCTGGTATCGACTGCAAGGAAGGGACGATATTTTATTGCATCGCACGATGATTTTATTGCCGTTTCAGCAATTATTGTACCGTCTTGTACTGTTTGCACATGTTTACACATGCACTTTATGTTGAAATGTGTAGGTCTTTTAGTTCTGTGTAGTCTCATGTAGTTCTGTGTTTGTTTTATGTTGTTTTTATGTAGCACCATGGTCCTGGAAGAAAATTGTTTCGTTTCACTGTGTACTGTACTAGCTGTATATGGTTGAAATGAAAATCAAAGCCACTTAACTTGACTTGACTTGACAATACTTTCATTCTATCAATCCGCTCAGAATCTATCTGATTACCATGACAACGAATCATGGGCTTGACACTCTCTGTTGCTCTCTGTCATCATCCAATGCAAATTAGAAATGCCCAAATGAAAATGTATGTTCAACAAGCTGAAAGAAGCCGATCTATTTCTTTGCACAACACGTGAAAATGGAATTGAAATGTTTTCCTGTCACTGTAAATGTTCACTTTTCCATGGTCACAGTGTTAAATAAGAGATATTTTTATTTTATTTGAAATATTACAAGCACCTAAATGTGGAAGTGTGGAACTGTATTTTAACTTTTAAGTTCCAATGTTGCAAATTTTGTGTAAAAATGATATTCTTCTCACCACAATTGTACAGAGTGGTTATCTGAGTTACCGTAAACTTTGTCAGTTCGAACCAGTCTGTCCATTCTCTGCTGACCTCTCTCATTAACAAGGCCTCTCACTGGATGCTTTTTGTTTTTGGCACCATTCAGAGTAAATTCTAGAGACTGTTGTGCATGAAAATCCCAGGAGATCAGCAGTTACAGAAATACTCAAACCAACCCATCTATTCTGACTTTCTTTCTCTCTCTCCCCTACTCATTCTGTCTTCAAACAGTGATTTGTTTTACATTTCATTTGGAATTGGTATAGAGTTTTGTTTGATGTTAAGTTTTCAGAGTTGCGACAAGACTTACTTTCTCATGTCAAATGCACTAAAGAGGACTTTGTGGTTAAAGTTCAATAAAAAAAAGAAGCATTCTTAAATTGTAATTATTTGTTTTCTTCTACTGTAATATCAGTAATGCTAAAATTAAGATTTTTAATATTATAAGTATTATTTACAAACTGTACATTTGGGTGTCCAGCTATACAACCCACTTCAGTAGTTCGCAAGTTAATGTAGTCCTGCAGTGAGGATAGCGTAAACATATGTGGTTTGCTGTCCCTGGTGGAGGGCTCGAGGCTCGAGACTGAACCTGAGCTCGAATGCCCCGCTGGAATGGATTAGTATTGATGGAATAGATAGGAGGAGATGGGGAGGTGGTGGTATGCCGGAAACTCAGCTCAGTGCTACGTAGAGGTAAGCAGCTGTTTATTATACTCTTCCTCTGGCTGTGTGATTGGTCAGATTAAATGAACTTGCTCCTCCTTTGTTAATAAAACACCATTTTGCACAAATGCCTGTTTTCCCCATTCTATATGTATCACCTGATATAAAAACTAAAACTAAAATAAAAACTAAATATAATGAAAAACTAAAACTAAACTGTAAAATATTTAAAAACTCAAACTAAACTAAAACCAACAAAGAACTAACAAACAAAACGAAAACTAAACTAAATTGGAGCGAAAAATTTAAAACGAAAACGAAATAAAAAATAAATTATCCACATCACATTTGAGGTATAGACATAAATCCAGTCCTGTATGCGTCCCTCCAGCAGTGAAGTGTTGCCCCTCACCTGTCAATCAACCGGTGCCCTAAACAAGAGTTTAAACTTATGGATATAATATGAATATAAAATAATTGATAATTCCGCTTGACAATGCTTAGATTAAATTTCAACTGCATCTGGGAGAAATACTGCACCATTTTTTTTTTTTTGCGCTTTCTTTGTCTTTTGTGACTTTGTTGCACTTTATTATCATGCAGTAACACACTGACACAGTGATTGATGTATGTCATCATGAAACAGAGACCCTCCCCTCCAAATCCGATCACAAGTGGTCACAGGAGATGCATTTAAGTGACCAGGTGTAAACAGCGTTATGTCTCACCTAACCACATGTGATTGGATCACCCGAGACGTATCGTAATACCAGGTGGAAACGGGGTCAAAGAGCTCCCTTGAGACTTCTGTAAGGGGTTACAGGCCTGTTGTGTCCTTGCATATCCAAATACACACAATTTCCTTTCTTGCTCTGTGTATCGACAACATCAATAGCGGTAAACATTGGCTGGGTGAGTTTGTAAAGAGCCAGACCTGAAATCCATTTTGGTGTAGGGAGGGGAGGGGGGAAACTCGTGACTGATTGTTGATGATTGCCTGATGTTTGGAACCCACACTGAGAGAAATGGCCTTTGCTCATTTATTTTCAAAAGGCAAAGGTGATGATGTGTCTACTTGCAGCCACAGTGAACTGAATCCAGTGCAATATAAAGAAGACTATTGTCTACTTCTAATCAAACACATACTGTGTTGTCTAGAGACTTACATATCCTCTGAAAAGATGTTTGGAGGGAACACGATTTCTGTGAATGAGGAGTTGATCGTAAATATGTTATTCACAGGTTTAAGAACTTTAAAGGGCCAGTGGAGAAGGAGTTCTTCTAGATCAACAACAATCATGTGCTCTAGGGGTTTGAACATGTTCTGGAGATGTTTAAATGTGTTCTAATGGATAATTTAAGCCCTACAATTTGTGCAAGAACTTCCTGATGTATGATTGTTTTCAAGTTGCCATTATTTGACAACAACAAATCTACAGGGGTTTCTGCTGAAATATACAAATTGCATAATCTAATGGTATATTAAAGGAAAAGTTAGCTCAAAAATGAAATATTTGTCATTGTTTACTGCTAGCCTCCATACAACAATATTAATCTACAAGTATACAGTGACCAGGGACTGTCAAAAAGCACAATAAAAGTTACTTAAAAGTAGTCCATTCAACTCAGTCCATATAGTCACAATGCTATATTACAAGTCTACTAAAGCCATCCAATAGCTTTGTGTGAGGCCAAAATATAAGCCGTTAATGAACTGATAATCAATACCCTTTGCCGTAACTCTCAAATCTCATCCACACTTCCTCATGTTTAAATATGGTGTATGCCGCATGGCTACGAGACACATGAAAGCCAATGGCGTTTGGTGTCTTTGTCAAAACTGGCACAATGCGTCTTGACGTGCCAAGTTTGAATGTGCCCTTGTGCAAATATACTCTGAGAATAACTGCAAAAGATTTTTCACAGAATTACAACTCACATTTTGTCAAACTTTCTATTCATCAGAGAAATCTAATATATGGCTTCCAAAGACTCGAAATGTAGCACACATGTTATATATATTAAAGTACTTTTGTATCACTCTCTTTTCCCTTTTTTGTTTTCATTGTACAAAAAAAGGGAAGTGTGAACATTCTTCAAAACATTTCCTGTCATGTTCCATGGAAGAAAGAAAGTCATACAGGTTTGGAACGACATGAGGGTGAGTAAATACACTATATGGCCAAAAGTATGTGGACTGAACACCCCTACTGATTATTGAGTTCAGGTGTTTCAGCCACAAAAAATGTCCATGGTTTTAAAATGGGATGTCCAACAAGCTCATATGGGTGTGATAGTCAGGTGTCCACATACTTTTGGCTATATTGTAAATATAGAATTTCCATCTTTGGGTGAAATAATCCTTTAAATTAGAACAAAGTTTGAGAAAACAATGGATTTTTGCTACATAAATAGTCTACCCTAAGTTATGAGGAAGAATATTAGATGTCTAGATACGACAGGGTTTGGCAAAATAATCATTCTGAATGTGCCACAACATTTCATTGTGAGAAAGCCTATAAAATAGACATTCTGAACATTGTCTTTTAGCATTGATTTCACAGTAACCCACAGTCTCTTTCAGAACAAAGCCTATTATAATGCTTGCACAGAGAAAGAGACATTCTGACAAAATGTGCTTGGACATTCAGCAGAACGGAACATTCCATTTAACCTCTAAGCTCAGTGGCCTCCGCTGAGACGTATCAATCCTCTCTACTGCATTCTTCCAGGGCTGAATTGGGATATTGGGCTTGATTCCTCTGTATCTGTGTCATTGAAGATGCCTAATAATCTGAAGTCTGCCTCCCATTTTCTAATTAATGAGTGGAACACGGTGAGGCTTGAATGTGATGCACCATCGAGCTCAAGCACCTAGCCAGGTGGCCGCCATGACGTTTGGACTACGGCTATAAATAGGCCCGGAGAAAGCAGCTTATGTTTTAGCTTCAGTCGCTAACAGGAGAAAGCCAGATAAGTAAGCTATTCATGATAAGGATTTTACTTTATTTGCCACTTGTTATATTAACAGGCATGTAAAACCTGGGAATATAAAGGAATTTTAATTTTACAATTTTGAAAAGCCACGGAAATTAAACAAATGGTAAATTTATTGAATTTAAATTTTACTAGTTATTGTTGGTTCTAAAATATTTCATTGACAACGCTTTCAAAGAAGGTTGTATACATTAACATTAGTTATAACACAATAGTTAACATGAACTAAAAACGAACAGTACAGTTAGAGCATTTATTAATCTTCATTAACGTTAATTTCTACACATAATAATACATTTAACCTGACAAGTTGTATAAATTAAGTCTAATACTAACATGAACTGTGAACAATAGTATATTTATAAATTAACATTTCCCAAGGTGAAAAATGCTGTAGAAAATGTGTTCATTAGATACCGAATACATTAACTTATGTTATTGTTATTAAAACGTACTGATAAAGTCATGGAAATTACATTTTAAAAAAGTCATGGAAATATTTATAGAGAAAATATTTTTTTCAAGTAATGCTCAGCTCTAAAATATTTTATTGACTATAAACTGATTCTTGTGTGCAATCTCTCAAATGATTTGGCAACACTTTAAAATAAAGTTGTGTATGTTAACACAATAGTTTACATGAACTAAAAATGAACAACACTTTTACAGCATCTATTAATTTTTGTTAATGTTAATTTATACATATACATTTTAACATTAAAAGTTGTATAAGTTAACACTAGTTAATGCATAATGTACTAACATGAACAACCAATAAACAAACATATAGTACATTAACATTAGTTAATACATTAGGTAAAACGAACTTAAAAAATAAAAAAAAATACAGTATATATTCATCTTGGTTAGTGTATATAGAAAAAACAAGTTTTTAAAAATCATTATCAGTAATCATGAATGACAGGAAATTCATTGGTCAAAAAGTGTGGGAACCTTGTTAATTTAAAGATTTAGACAAATAATGAGTAAACAATCAAATGAAGCCTTTATGTGTTGAGAAACATCATAATAGCAAGCAGCATCTTTGCAATTATCATTATGGTTATTTTCTTGACATAAAAAAATTATGTAATGCACAAAATTACTCGCCTTGACTTTAACAGTAGCATGCAACCTCGTGTTTACTTACAAATTTTAAGCAACTTTGATTTAACCTTCATTTTGAGGTCCACTGGGTGCACTGAATGCATGCTGGCTGCCTTGAGCCTGTGGATCATTTCAGATGTGAGGGGGGAAAATCTAGATCGTTACGAGGAATTTACCTGCTGCCTATGGGTCGGCCAGGACACTCTTGAAAACGAGATGAGCTCATCTCAAGAGGGGCTCCTGATCAAATAATTTTTAAATAAAGATAGATACATCAATTGTACAACATGTCATTCTGGTTAATGCATGGCAAGTTCTGATTGTTTTTTTTTTGTTGTTGTTTTTTTTATATATATAATTTTGCTTAGGACGAGACAAGCATTTGCAGTCCAAAAACAGTACATGGAGCATCAATCAAGTCACGGTCCGTATTTTTCCCTTGTATGAGACAAGACCCCTTCTTTAGTTGGACTAATGTCAAATCACTTCTGACAAAGGAAGTGTTTTGCAAGAGCAACTTGCAATGGCAATCTAGTAAAAGCCCGTTCTCCACATGAAAGGACCAATGCACGTCGTGGCTTTGTTTACACTGGCCATCTTGCCTTATGACTGACACTAAGTTTAAAGAAAAATTTCACCCAAAACTGATAATTTTGTCATTATTTACTCACCCTCATGTTGTTCCAAACACATATGACTTTCTTGCATGGAACATAAATATGTTAGGCACAATCACCATTTACTTTCATTGCATGTTTTATCATACAGTGAAAGTGAATGGTGACTAAGTGTGTCATTCTGCCTACCTCTTTTATGGTAGAAAGAGTCACACAAGTTTGGAACAACACAAGGGCGAGTACCGGTAAATGATCACAGGAGAACTATGCCTTTAAAGGGTGATAATGTCAATGCCACAAACAGAGATGGGTGTAGATCCTAGTTTAGAATTATGACAGTATTATTCATACTGTCGTCTGAGGGTTCTATTTGATTTGATTGGCCTGATGACATCAATTCTTATTTATTATTGATTAATTGTGATGTGCATGTCACAGTGGTGTGGAAATATTGATTCAGACCAATCCAATCCAACTTGCAGTGCAAGGCAAGTCAATTTTGAAAATAAACAAAAGAACAAAAACAAAGAAAAGGGTTTAAAAGAACATTAGAACCTATGCTGAATAATTAATAACTTATTAAGGTCGGGATGCAGGCAAGCAGGTGCTACATATGAGAAAATAACCCTATGACCATAATGGAACTTAAAGGGGTCATGTCATGCATTTTTATTTTATTTAATTATTTTCCTTGAGTTTTATTTATAGTGTTATATTAAAGGTCATAATATAGTATTACATGACCTTTTTTCATCCTGTCTCTGGCCTTCTGTCTGAAACGCTCGGTTTCTGTGCTTCGTCTCCTTTAATAGACTTCAGTATAAACGGCCATTGTTATGATTAGCTAACACCTTTGCAGAGCAAATTCCCCCTGCCATTACATGTGTGGAAATGTTTTTTACAAGAATAAAGTAATGAAAACATGCAAGCGAATCACTGATAGTTATATGCCCCAATTTATGTAAAGCACACAATCAAACTACTACAGTTGTTTGACTAAAATGACAATCGAGAACTAAACAAAGGCGCCACACTGTTAGCTTCTGAATACTTGTATTATCAGGCATACAAGATTTGGTGATAAAATAACGCTATAAAGCTGACAACCGTGACAATTCAATCGATTCACCATTTAATTATGGAACAATAGCCATCCCGATGCATTTATTTTGGCCAAAATACAAGACGTCCTGGCTGGCAAACTTATTAGCGTATGCTTCACCATTGTCTTTCTTTGCAATCTGTGCTATGCATTCTTTTTACATTATAAAATAATAGAAATTGGATTCCTGATCATGGTTTACTTTTCGATAAAAATGGCTGACTATACAATTCCTTCCATATCAAACAAACACGGACAGATGAAGCATTACAACCAAAAACACAACAACATCTGGGGACCTTACTCGACATCTTAATCTTTTCATTGGCTAAAAGCAAACTACAGTAACAATAGTACCACTTTCAGGTGTGAGAGTAGCTCAACCGCTCTCTTTTTATCAATTTACCGCGATGATTACGCATGTTTTGGAGGTGGGAAGATTCAAAGTAACACTGCATCCTGACATCACAATGTGGCTGATTTCCAAATGAGTGGTTTTTGTAGAGTGGAAACAATATATACTCTTTTTTGACTAGAAAGGAAGTTCTGCATTCTGAAAGTTAAGAGTATGTTTTTATAGTCCAATAACCTATATGTCAAAATATCAAGGAAAATGTGATTCCTCATGACATGACCCCTTTAAAAGGGATATTTTTGTTTTATATTTATAGTATTTACTTTCATGCACTCAAGTTGTGAAATTATGCAGGGCTTCATGCTATATTAGTAACCATCATAACCGATTCATATGCTTCAAGGAGAAACATTTTACTTCAAGTTTTCAGGTCACATCTTAGATTATCTTCTGGTTTAATATTATGAACTGCAAAATCAAAAGATACATAACACAGTTTAACACTGGTGCATAAAAGCATATCAACCCCCATTTCTAGAGCTACATTTTGATGTGACCACTGAATTTAAAGGGATAGTTCATCCAAAAATTTAAATGGTTGAGAATGTTAGTCTCAGTCACCATTCACTTTCGTTGTATGGGGGGGCGGGGGGGTGCAATGAAAGTGAATGGTGACAGAAACTAACATTCTGCTCAACATCTCATTTTGTGCATCATGGAAAAATAAAATTGTATGTGTTTGGAACAACTTGAGGGTGAGTAAATTATTTCCATTTTATTTTTTGGGGTAAACTATCCCTTTAAGATTCTTTGTATTTTTTATATTTATTTTTTTATTCATAATAAATATAATCTTGTCTGTCACAAATCATATCACTATTGACTAAAAGATTCATGGAAATGTTGGGTTGAAAGTAAAACTTCATGCTTACTGTAGTTTGATAGACTATTGTAAACCTTCAATTTAATGGCACAAAAAGTGAAAGTCAGTGACCAAACCTATTGAATGGTGCAGAGCATCAAACAGATGTTCTACGAATGTTCAGAATGTATTAGCTCACATTTGAATTCCACATAATTCAAATTCATGATGAACGGTAGCCTGTATCTCGACAAAGAACCTTGATGTGCCTTAACAGAGCTTGAATGAAATCCCTTATTTCCCTTCCATTGTTCCTTTGAAACTGGCTGAATGAAAAATACTTCCTTTCAATGTTTCTATGAAGAAAGTGTGAGTGATAATGGATTTGTGTGTAGTGAGGATGCGTTATGCTCAGAAATGTGAAAGTACATCAACCCATCGTGTTCCAAAATAGAATAGCACATTATATATCATCTAGCAACTGAGACTATTTTTAATTTATTTTTTAATTTTAGAACATTTTGTACATAACATTCTGTAAAGACATGGAGAAGAACATTCAATAAAATAGTAGATGTGCTGTAATAAAAAAAAATAAGGTGGGTGTAAGGTGCATATTTTCCTCAAAAATGTAAAATGTGATATTTTAGATATAAAAGGTTTAGTTCACCCATAAATTCTGTTGTCATTTACTCACCCTCATGCTGTTCCAAACTGTATGACTTCCTGCACTTTGTGGAACATGAGGAGAAATTTTGAAGAATGCTACCATCAGTGCCAGAAATTAACTTTTACATTATGGGGCAATATTTACCGCTGGATTACATTTTTGGCTGCATTGTTTACCATTGGGGCTTTTGTTTCTAGCAACTTAAAACAAACTGAGTCTCATCTGTTTATGTCGAATACTTTTTTAAACATTTACTACCTCTTACCCTAACAATTAAATCAACATTCATATTTTATGTCATAAAATGTATAAGGACTACAATATAATATTAAGAATTATATCAGATGTTTCAAGTAAAAAACAGAATAATTAATTTCAAGGGCATGTTTTGCCCCCACGTTTTTAATTTTGGGGGAATTTTTTTCTTTCTTCATTTTTGCTAAATTTGGCCTATATTTCTGACCCTGGTTAACATAAAACAAAAGTAAATAGTAAATGAGACTAGCATTAGGCCTTACATCTGCTTTTGAGTTCCATGATAAAAAGAAAGTCATATAAATTTGTGAAAACATGAGGGTGAGTAAATGACAAAGTTTTAATTTTTGGGTGAACTATCCCATTAATGTTGCTTTCAATGGATGTTGATATGATTCATGCAAATTCTGCACAATTAACTACAAGAAAAGTACATTTGGAAAATAAACATTGCATTTATATTATCTTATTAATACTTTTCAGTGCTTTGGGAGAAAAATAATATATATATATATATAATTTCTTTATATATAAAAAAGCCCTTTAAATGAACAAGGACAACTCTAACATGTGAAGAACTGGTCCTATTGATCATTAAAAGCCATTGCCCATTTTTGCACCAGCTAAAACCCCCTCTAGGAGGTGCTATGCTGATGGGCGTGAGCTAGGGCCAAGGGAGGGGACGGGGTGGTGCTCATACCCAGGTGTGCAAGGTGGGGGAGTGGACCGGAGGCTCATGCTGGTGAGGGTTTGCCTCCATCCACCCTCCACACGCCCATTAAGGGATGACATCAAACCAAAACTAGCAGGGTGACCAGCCCCTGACAAGACAGCTACATGCACTGTCGCTCACCAACAGACCACTCAATAAAGGCTAGCAGTTTACATTTAGTTGCTATGAATTGTTATGGCTTGTTATTGCATATATAATCAATACGAGACATTTGTATTACGAAAAAAGAGAAAACAAGGTAGCATATATACACAGCATGCAACACCATGGCAGATGACAGGGGTGCGATGAAAAGACAGGACAATTAAACAACAAGGAACACATACGGTACAGGCATTAGACTAGAAGAGAAGACGAGGTTTGGGAATTTGGTCTTACCGATTCGATCCAAGCGGTCGATAGCCACGGTCTCGAAGGCACGCCGCATCATGGGATACTCTTCCAAGACTTCGTTGAAATGGTCGACAGACAGCGAGAAAAGTCGGCAATACGTATCTGCACGGACGCTAGCTGTGCGGCGACCTTTCGTCAACAGGCAGATCTCTGTGGGAAATAGACGAAACAGAAAAAAAAATAAGTTATGTAATTTCATAGCTGGACAAGATGGCAGTCAGAGTGATCGTCAAGGCTACCTGGATTAACAGGGAAGAAAAAAAAAACTTGAATATAAGAAAAGATTAGCATGCAAATGTAATGTGAGTGTGTGTAATGTATTGTATGTGTAAATCACATGTAAATGTAAGTGATTGAAATCTACTGTGACATGTCAAGGTATAATGCTGCCCCTGCAGGTCAACAGTTGTAATGCAAATCTCAAAGTGACTTTCAAACAATTTAAACTTTGACCCTGATTGCATTGACAGATTGCCGTTGACCTTTTTGAAGAGCAACCGATGATTAATTAGCATGACAATTTATTTTTTGCTGAGAAAATCAGAACAAGACACAAGAGAAATGTTCCATGTGTTGTAGGACCCAATGTTAAAGGCATATTATGACATTCAGTGAATAATCACCATAGTATAGACATTAAATATTATATGCCAATTAAAAAATGGTAAAATATCCCTTCTGATATCCTATCGGCAACAATTTTCATGTTATGGTTAAGGCAACGCTAGTATTAAGAGTTGCTTCTACACCCTTATGCAAGTTGTGAAAGGGAATCAAGACACATTTTTTTTATTTTATTTTTTTTATGGTGGTGAGGTTATTTTTAACTTCTAACCAATCCAATCTCCTCTATTAAAGTTACATAAACAACACAGAGTCCTGAAAGTACATAAGAATAGTTTTTAGGGTTTGACAGAACTGGTTAATAAGTTTTCCAAGGATACTGCAATTCTTTTGGTTAAAGACTTTTAAGATGGTCAGTGTCATAAGCTGTGTCCAAAATGACGCACTATACACTGTACACTTACAATATGCACTATGCTATCTGAGTGATATAATATAGTGTATGAGTGTAATGTATGGGTAGTATCATCTCGCTTTTACTACAATAGTATTATTACTACAGAGTAGTATTCGCTGATAGAAGTGACGTTTCAAACGCAAGCGATGTGTTGCCGCTAGGTTTAGCATGTTAGCCAACCTCAGTCCAACACTTATATCTCAAATATTATACATATTCACACAGCTTGAGATGATGCAAAAGCATTCAACTTATATTTGCAAAGTGCTTGTCTTCACAAAAGTTTTGGTAGTTGCAACATTTACTATTAATTACAATTGTTTGTCAGGCCAGCATAGTGGCCAGGTAACTCAGCACCTTTCGAAATGTAGGGCAAGCCGTGGCCGCTTCATGAAGTTAGTTCATGTTCATATCTTAGTGCAACGTTCCACACTCTGTTATTCTGGTTGAAGAAGTACATCATTTGAGTACTATGTAACACACAGTATGATTCTTTGCATTTTCAGTGTGAACACACTAAACAAAAGTATGCAATTTGGGACGTAGCTATAGACTTTAGAGATTTAGAGTGAACCTTGACTAACAAAGAGTCCTCACTGACAGTATACAGTAATCTTGTCCACAATTTGGCTTTTGTCTCTGGGGAAAATTGAAGATCTATGGTCCATGGGGCATCTCATACAAATGGCCCTGTCTTTCACCTTGAGATATGCACAGGGCCACTTTTATATATAATTTTTGTTCACTAGACGTGGCGTGAATAACTTATGACTACTGATTCTTTGAACATATTTACTGTAAATGTAGGACTGCTCTAAAAAATGACAGATTTCTAGTATTATTCACAACGCAAGTCTAGAGATAGATACCCTTGGTATTTTGTCCTGCACAGACAAAAAGACAACACAGAGGAAAAAGTCTGTGTGTAGCCCGTGGTACAAGCTAACAACACTTTCCTGCTAGGGGCGGAAACAAGGTGTTGGGAGTATTTTAATTGCAATGAGCTATCTATTTTGCTTTACCAAGACAATATGAAAGTGAGGGCAGCAAAAGTTCTAGGAACCTACAGTTCACATTTACATTTATGCATTTGGCAGATGCTTTTATCCAAAGTGACTTACAGTGCACTTATTACAGGGACAATCCCCCTGGAGCAACATAGAGTTAAGTGCCTTGCTCAAGAACACAATGGAGGTGGCTGTGGGGATCAAACTGGAAACTTTCTGCTTACCAGTTTTGTGCTTTAACCCACTAAGCCACCACCACTCCACCATTTCTAATTTAAATTCATAAGCCTTAAATGTCACCGTAAAGCACATTTTCAGAGCCCAAAAATTCTGGTAGTGACTGAAAAGATAGGGAGGGAATGATTACAAGTAAGAACTATATGATGAAATGTTATGAGATTTCTGATTCCAGTAGTAAATGTCTCATGACGCATGTTTGTGGCTAGCTGAGTGAGTAAGTGCCTAAGCTAACGAATGTGTGAAGGTGTATCTCTCACCCACATGAAAGACTGTCCAATCAACTCGCCCTCCTCTCAGGCCTCCACAAATAGAGATGACACTTGACCTTAGCACCTTGGAAATCCATCATTCTGGCACATATCCCAGCTGTGAGCAGAAGGACGGGCTTGCCTAATTCGCTCACCTTTAACCACCTCTCACCTCAAAAGACACACTGCAAGAGCTTCACTGTATGGACATTTCGAACCGCTACAACCGCTTTGGTGAACATAATGCAGTATAACGTTTTTGGATTTATTGAGCTGGGCTGATAACCTGCTAATTTCACCTAGTGGCCTATTTTAAATTTTGAGTGATGATGTATGGCCATTTTTGTGCAAACTATAGACTGATATATCAACCAGGGGTGCATTTCCCAAAAGCATCACCAACTATGGTCGCAAGTTCCATTGTAACCAATATAGTTCAATGATTTGGTGTTTCACAAAACCTGTGGTTTGAAGCATAGTACCTTGTTTGTTTGCTGTGTGGACATTATTTGACTTCGCTGAGGCTTCTATATCTTTTATTCCATATATCTCTTTCATTCTATCAAGACTTTGACCACGTTTACATGCACTTAAGAAAACTGCTCATTTAGGTTTTGCAGAAAGCGGTGTTCTGAAATTTCACGTAGACAAGAATGCAGCCATTTAAGGAATTAAAGGCTGGAAAGAGAAAGTGCATTAACACACACGGTTTTTGATGGAGAACACGGCTTATGTGCCCATGTTAACCCATAAGTGAATGGTGAACTATCCCTTTAAAAACACATCTTGAGACCCATATATTCTGTGCTGCCTACTCTTGCTAAGTGTGGTTTGGTGAGGCACGTTGCCTGTAGTAGCAGCTGGTGCCGATCTGACTCTACTGTACTTTGTCACTGTCCAATTTTACAGCTCTAGATTACATTATTAGAGCAGATCTTATAGCCTCTGGATATAACTCTCAATAAGAGTTATACATCAGCTTTGAAAGCAATAACTTTCCTGGTGTGAAATTCAGCAGGATTGTAAATGACCGTTTACAACTTAGTGCCCTCTGTTTCTGAGTAGGAAGTGACTCGAAATTATAAGTCCAATTTGCAGTCATTTTGACCAGTTGTCTGATCTTAAAATGCATGCCAGGTTTCCCTTGCGAATATCAACAAAAACAGACAGGTTTAAGATGCATGTTGTGGTTTCACGCAAACAAAAAAAGCAATAATGGGTAACAAATTAGGTAAGGTAAAGTTCATTTTAAATGGATAGAGTACTGAATATTTGATTGGAAGTGAATTACACCATTAGTTACAAGAAAATAACATTTTTCAATGCTTATTCCTGCAGTGTACAGACATGCAACCTCTACATGCCCACAGGAGTCCTGCTTCACGCCTCCGATTGCTCAGACTGGTTGAACAGATTCAACCAACCAATCACCTCACAGCATGGCAGAACATTAAACAGCAATTCACATTTATTGTCAATTTAGCTTGGAAAACATGGATGTTTTTTGACAAATAAAACCACAAAAAAAAAAAAAAAAAAAAAAAAAAAACATTAAATATTTTCAAATAGATTTTATAGTGGTAAAATCAAGTAAAATCACAGCGTTCAATAATTTGCTCTAATTATAATGTGCACAAACATTAAAGAGCATTTTATAAAAAAACATTCTGCCCTGCAAAACTAAAACACAATAACTACACATTTTGTCGAAATTGAGTTATGACCGAAATCGGGTCTCTTAGACTATGATCTGCCCTGTGACAGAAAGGGTTGACTCAACTATGCTAAGATTCAGAGAAAACAGTGCAAGGCTATTTTATAATTTACTGAATTTTATCATTTTCTCAGTTTCAGTGTTAGCATTGTTACTTTATTTTGGCATTGTAGGGCAGTATTCTTCTAAAAGCTTTTCAAAAGAACTCTTGGGATAGTTACTGACTACCTGATATTAAAATAGTATGAATAACAGTTTGCAGAATAGCGTGCATTTTTCAACTGACCTCCGAAGTAGGATCCATCTGTGAGTTTGAGCTCTTTGTTGAATTTGGTAATGACGCTGGCCACTCCATGCTGAATGAAGTACATCTTTTTACCCACGGTCCCCTCGCGAATGATGTAATCATTGGGCTGGAAGACCTCGAACTTTAGTTTACTCAGCATTCCAGTAACAAAGTTAGGGTCTGCGTTTGCAAACAGCGGCATAGTGGCCACCAACTTACGACAGTTGAAGTTGACGATTTCCTGTGGGATAAAACATAAAGCAAAACGTAATAGTAATATCAACAATTTGTCTTACAGTCAAAGAAATTACTGCATTTAAGATTTTTTTTATTTTTGTGTTTCTATTATTTTTTACATTTGTGTTTTTCGATATCAATAGCTGTGTAAGTTGCACTTCTTCTAGCTAAACCACTAAATATCTTTCTAAACCTGAGATTTCGAAGTCTGCATGTGCTGCATTTAATGTTGTCTTTGTACAAAGAAATATTATTATATTTGTTACAATAAATGTACTTGATTTAATGCTGCTGTCCATCACTATATTACTTTTTGCTGTGCTGGTGGTATTTAGTTTAAATTCATCTTTTCAAATGCTGTTTAATGCTGTCAGCCTAACTCTGTTTCTCATTGTTTTGTACCACATACAGTAAATGCTGATCTGATTGCAAAAAATATATCTTCTGGTAGTTATACAGTACTGTGCAAAAGTCTAAGGCACATAAGATGTTTCACAAAAGCATTTGTCTTAAGATGGTTATTTATATCTTCAGCTTTAGTGTGTCAATAGGAAATATAAATGTTAGACTCCCAAACATTACTTTTGCAAACAGAAAAGATTAGAATAGAAAAACAGGGAGCCCTGCAACAGATGTCATGGAGACCACAAAGCCCCCCACCGAACATTGTGTCAGTCTGAGATTGCATAATGAGACAGTAGCAACTGAGACAGCCTAAATAGATAGAAGAACTGTGGCAAATTCTCCAAGAAGCTTGGAACATCCTATCTGCCAACAACCAAGAAAAACTGTGTCCAGGTGTATCTAGGAGAATTGCTGCTGTTTTAAAGGCAAAGGTGGTCACACCGAATATTGATTTAGATTTTTTATGTTTACTGGACTTTGTATGACATAAAGTGATAAATGAAAACTATTCTCCTCGTCCTCACTATGCAACATTTTTCACAAGTGCCTAAAACTTTTGCACAGTACTGTATATATGTAATAAGATATTGTCCACATCCCTCAATTTTTCCCCGCAAAAAAATGGCTTTAATGTAATTACTGTAGCTAATTTTTTATTTTTGTTGCTTTACTATAGTTTAACTACTTGAGCTATGGACAGGCAATGGTTTCAAAGTAGCTTTCCCAACACCATCTCTCTCCACACTGCATTGCAGAACGTACACTGTGGCTTGAATCACGGCATAGTTGGCTAAGCAGCAGCAAGGTTCTGACCGCAATTACACAGGAGGAATAATGAGTTTGATAGCAGTGTCCAGCCCTTTACCTTCCACAAGGGAGACAAGCTGGAGACTTTATCTATTTAAAGCTGGTTTGTCACAAGGCAGTGCATGTAAAAATAGCAGCCCTGACCAATTGAGGGAAAGAGAGAGATGTGAAAGGGAGGGAGTTGCTGCCAGGGGTGTTAAAGGTGTTTTGGCTATGAAGCAGTCAGTGTTATCTCACTTTGCTTTGTCATAACAGACACACATTCTGTCTGCCCAATCATTGTGGTAGTGGTAAAGTGTGGGGATGCAGGGTAATATTCATAAAGTCTCTATGTGTGTCCAACATGCTTTAAGTGCTTCGATTTCACAGGACATTTGTTTGGATGAATTTTAATAAACTAGCTTGGATTATTAAGCCTATATAATGACTAATACAGATTGTATAGACAATAAGCACAAACAAATATACCTAATTTCATGCCCTGCAGTAGCTTTTTTTCACAAATAATTTTGTTAACACTTTGCAATAAATTTCTTTTCGTTAACATTAGGAAATGCATTAAGTATCATGAACAAACAATGATCGTTTTAATTTTGTATAGTATATATTTATCTTGGTTAACGTTAATTAATCAAAATACTATTGTTCATTGTTTATTCAAATTAGTTTATACTGCATTACTAATGTTAACGTATACAAATTTAAATGGGAAATGTTATTATAACATGTAGAAATTAACATTAACCAGTAGTTAAAAAATGCTGTAACAGTATTGTTTATTCTTAGTTCATGTTAAATATTGCGTTAACTAATTTTAATGAACAAAACCTTATTATAAAGTGTTACTAATACTTTATATATTTAAGTTGTTATAATCAAAACTGTGTATGTTAACAAAGCAAATGTCTTCCTTTTTAATCTTCAACAAGCCAAGGATTTTTGCAGTTTTTTAAAGGTGACATTAATTGTGACCAGTCACTTTGAGAACCTGGCAGTGCGACACTGTAGATATTGTTGACTCTTGTATGACAAATTGCTTGCTATGTTCCTCATTTGTAAGCTGATTTGGATAAAAGTGTATGCTAAATGGCTAAATGTAAATGTAAATTTAACATATGCTAACACTATGAGTCTGCCTTGTCTTCCATACACAAATCATTTGGTAACACATTACATAAGGCTACATTTGTTAGCATTAGTTCACAACACAAGTTAACATGAACTAACAATGAACAATACTTTTACAGCATTTATTAATCTTGGTTGAATTTAATTTCAACATACAGAAATTTTTAAAAATCAAAAGTTGTATTTGTTAACATTAGTTAATGCACTATGAACTAACATGAACTAACAATTAACAATTGTATTTTTATTAACTAACATAAACAAAGGTTAATAAATGCTGTAAAAATATATTTTTTTCATTGTTAGTTCATGATACCAAATGCATTAACTAATGTTAAAGGTGCAATATGTACAAATTTTATTTTTTTTGCCAATATGTGAACGGCTTGTAATGCAACTTAAAAAATGAGCCCTTCCCGGACTTCTTAGGTTGCCTGTTAAAGCCTGTAGACTGATTTTAATGTGAAGGGAGCAGGTCGCTTTTGCCGGGAAAATCCAAAGGATGTGATGTTTATGCGCGCTCCCGAGAGCCTTGCCTCAGACAGTAATAGCTTCTCTTCCGCTATTCAACAGCGACAACAAACTGCAACACTAGGTAACGTTATCTTAGAGATGGAATCCAGCAAACGTCTGGCTCCCAGCACATCACCGACTCCTACACAAATGCCAAGTAAGCCAAAAAAAACAACAACAAAAAAACATTTATCTACTGAATCCAGTCTGGCTAAGCGGAAACTTGATCGTGGTCGAGCGAAAACTAAAGTGAACATCAGCAGGGCATTTGATTCCTGGAGGGACCTTCGTTCGGTTTTGGGGATCAAAACCGACCCTGAATTGGCGTTCTTCTTATTGGATAGGTAAGCTTACATAACTGCAAAGCATGTGAAATATAGTGCCATAAGGACTGATCTGTGTAATTATAGCTAACTTGATCTTGCCTGCACAGTAACTGTCATAAACAATGTTAATCTGTAATTATTCAGCAAGGTAAACTACAATAACACATGAAATGAATGCTAGACAGTGTTCAAGATAATGCAAAAAGACCCATTCATTAGTGTAACGTAACTTGGTTAAACAGAAAATATATACATTCTATTATTATAAAACAATAGCGCATCGATATATCAAAATGACAATTGTGATGGAATCACATCAATACTGAATTGTGTCAACATATTTATAATGTACAGTCTATTTTATAAACAGCTACTGTCATCATCCACCAAATTCAAAAACATCTATTGATAAAGCTGGCTAGCTAGCTAACACTGACATAGGCTATCGTATAAATGCATTCAGTGTATCATGCAAAGAAAAGTGATTACTTCAAACTACAAAATCACATAGTCAGACCTATATCCACACTTTGTTTTAGCCCTGTTCCAGCACTGGAGAGTCAAATATAATATACAGTCTCAAAGTTTGTAGTAAAACAATCATAACTGTGTAATTTTAATTATGCTACCTCATCTGTCAGCATGATGCCGGTGAATCCCATTGTCTCTTTGTACGTTACGTCATTGTTTTGGCCGATGCTCGCGTCCCTATGGAGTGTGTGCACAAGCGTGAGCAACAGGTAGCTGGCTAGAGTTCACTTAACAGCCACAGGTGTCATTAATAACAAGGGTTTCTGTATCTTATATACTGCACCTTTAACAAATGGAACCTTATTGTAAAATGTTACCAATCATTTTGTGTTGATGCATTTTAAGTTTATTTGAAATTCTGTCCATCCTTCTTATTTAGATTTTTTTTCACATAAATGTCTGCCGGGGGCGAAACTGAATTCCGATCACTTAACAATAGCACTCCTTCTCAAAGAGGTTTGCACTTTTTGAGGTATTATTATACTGTATATGTCTGTGGCACAAACTGCAGAATGACTTGCATGCCGAAGTTTAATATGTACAGTTAAGGGTTTTGCCAAGTATAAGTAATAGTTATGTTTACCTTTGCAAGCTCCACTAAATCCATCATGTAGATTATGATGGTCAACCTAATGTAAACTACCAATAACCTGGCACAACGTTAATGATACTGACGAGTTCATCAGCGATCAGATGGGGGTTAGTGGGGGTCTGAGAACTGTATGTGGAGTTTAAGTGATTTCAAAGACCTGGGGTCAGAGTTATAAAGCAAAGACCTAAGATCAGTTGTTTCCTTTCATATCCAAATGAAAATGATAATGTGTCCAGGCGAGGAGATAATCCTGGTTTGGCAATTTTAGTCTGATATACTTAGATTCAAATGAACCCAGGGCCGTATTAGCTGCGACCCACGGGTCAGTGCTACTATGCAATATTTGCATCTCACCTCTTTGAGCGGGTCGTTGAGCTCGTTAAGGATGCTGTCCTCGTCGAAGATCTTTCCCTGGTAGCGATGTTCATAGTAATCGTGGATTTTCTGCCGCATGTCAGCTGGCAGCTTGTGGAAGGACATGTACTGCTCAACTTGCTTGTACTGTGAAAGAGAGAGAGAGAGAGAGAGAGAGAGAGAGAGAGAGAGAGAGCTAAGCTTAGTGAAGATTCCCCTCTGCTAGCTTGTCCTGAGGCTGCCTGAACTCACACCCGAGGAGATCAGACAGTTTCAGGACAACAGCACACTCACAAACATTCGGCCTAACCAAATTATACACAAAGAAAAGGGAAGAAACCTCACATATTGGATAAACACCATTAAAATTCAACACAAATTGCAATGTAATTCAGCACTAAATCAAAAGTATACCTTTGCAAACTATCTGATCATGGTGACTGAGAGAAAATTAAGAAAAGCACTGATGATGTACAGACTCAATGAGCTCAGTCTGGCTATAAAGACGGCCCATATGTTTTTTTCACTACGGGTGAAATGGCTTTGAATGACTGGGACAAATCAAGCACCAAGCAATTAAGCTAATGTTCCAAAACTGCCTGTCTCTCTAGTCTAGTGCATCTGCGGCAGGGAGACGGCAAGACCCACGGCTACTCAACATCTCGACAGGAAGTTCTTATCCATGTTTCTGAGACACAGACATGATCCTTAAGAATCTAAATGCTGATGTCTGTGGGATTTAAAGACAGTGCAGACTGCGTTAGCTTGACCATGCTGATTTTAGAATCAGTCTCTGAGGAGATTCACAGGATGCCATTGCTCACTGACTAGTCGTTGATACAGGGTGCTGGTACATGCAGACATACTGTACAGAGGTTGTTAAAAGCAAAAACAACCATCACAGAAGACACATGCAAGACCTATTTGTGTTAGGAAAAAAGCTAGTAGTGTATTAGGCCGAACAAATCTAAATACTCACTGAGAGAAGTCAAATGTTACTGATAGTAGTACTAGTAATGTGTCTATACTGTATCTTGAAATAGAGACAGTGAGGTTTTAAATGTGTTTTTGGTGTTTGTTTTTTTTGTTTTTTGTTTTTTTGTCCTTTTTGGAGGTTGAGAGTATAAATCACCATCCATTTTTTATCGAATGATGCCTGAATGATGAATGATTACAGAATTTTCACTTTCATTTAAAGTTAAATCAAAATAGATTATATTTACTGTACTTGACACTAAATAAAAAATGACCCTATTCACTTTATTAATAAATGTCCTTTATCTCATTTTGCATGATTCAACAGAACATGTTTTTTTTTTCATAATCTTGCATCAAAATGTAACAACGTTCTCTAAACTATTTCTCAAATTTTCTTTTCTGCTGATGTCATATAGGCTACAATGGCTGAAAAAGAAAATATTGACTAATATTATCATAACATAACATGTTTAACCCCGTCACAATCCAATAAAATCCCAAAGGATAAAATCTAGTCCCACCCTACATAATTTCAGCTGAATATTTGTTACACCTTGTCCTAACAAGCAGCGATGCTACAAGCTTCCATTGACTGAAAAAGTAATGTGTCTGTTCTCACTGAACACAAAAAGCTGATCAAAATGTCAATCAAAAGATATCTGATATTTAATCTGCATTTATATGCAGCAGGATTTTGAACCAATGAGACTATATTTTGTGTGGGGTAGGAAATGGAATCCGTTGGTCGCTGCTTCCTTATACAATATAGAAGATACATGTGTTGTGAATGCTGTTTATTGTTGTCTTTGAAGGTAACACATATGAGATCTAGTCATAATAGGAGTACTGTATATACCCAATACCACATTTGAGATTTAATATGAAAACATTTAACAAAACAACAACATTCGATGGATGAGAATGGAGAGAGGTCGACTGAAAAGAAAGAATTCCAATATAACATTACCTACAGAATATAAAAGTTCCAATAAAGTAAATTATGATAAAAACACAGACTGAAAAAATCTAAGCAACACAGTGATGCTGGACTCCCTCCAAAAAGCAATGAAATAGCAAGACAAATCAAAGGAAAATGTAATTTTAGAAACTACAATGATCTTAATGCCAGGAAGACACTGTGTTTTATCTCTCTCTGACACACATGCACACACACATCAAAACTTTGAAAAAGACACAATAGAGATTAAAACTCTAGAAACTCATCTATTTTAATCAGAGCCTGCTAACACACACACACACACACACACACACATACACACATGCACACACTCACTCATATTCAGGATACAGAATTAGGGGATCAGCAGACTGTCACAGCCTTGTGATGACAGCACCTGTGAATAAACACTGTCTTGCACGCTGCTGGCCACAGATTTATAGCTGTGAACACTAGTCACGACAATGATGCCCTGGTATGAGCCCACCTCGGATTCCTTTGTGGATTTTGTATGCAACTTCCAAATATAAAAAACACGTCACTTCTTGTTCTACATTGATTACAGAGCCTCTGTCAGAACATGATAAGGCCCTTTTCTGTTTGCAGTGCATCAATTTACACTGAGCTAACAAAGAAGTGAAATATCCGTCAGCTGTGCACGACAGCAGAGGCTTTTAATAAAAAGTCATAAGGAGGTGAGAAGGCACAGAGTACTCAAGCTGTTTTGGGCATTTGGCTTTAGAGCACATATATTGTTGATACTGTCAGAGCAGATAATCTCCCTTTATCTCGAGGGAATTTTGTAAAGCTTGCTTATATGGATCTCATGATTCCCACAGAGGTAATGATAAAATGCTTCAGCAGGCTGTCTGAATGACAGTGTCAACTAAATGTTTATATACTGTATCTGCTTAAAAAGGCCACCATCAATGATTTACCAGCCCATTCTTCCAACGAGGTGGCAATATGCTTGAATTTTGGATTGTTCACACTCTCCTCTCCTCTCCTATTTCTATTTCCACTTTCTGAGCTTTTTTATTCCCTTTCCTCGTCCTGCTCTATTCCTTTCCTGTCATGTCCTCTCCTTCCTTTTTTGGTTCTGTCCCCTTTTAATTTCATTCCATTTCCTGTCCTATTATGTCTCCTTTTCCTTTTCTTTCCTTCCCTTTCTGTTTTGTTCTGTCCCACTTTCCTTTTATTTCCTTCTGTTTTCTGTTCTTTTCTGTCCTCTTTTCCTTCCTTTTCCTGTCCTGTTCCCCTTTCCTTTCCTTTCCCAGTCTTATTCTTTCCCCTTTCCTTTTATTTCCTTCCGCTTTGTTCTTTTCTGTCCTCTTTTCCTTCCTTTTCCTGTCTTGTTCCCATTTCCTTTCCTTTCCTTTCCTTTCCTTTCCTTTCCTTTCCTTTCCTTTTCTTTCATTTCATTTCCTTTCCTTTCCCAGTCCTATTCTTTCCCCTTTCCTTTTATTTCCTTCTGTTTTCTGTTCTTTTCTGTCCTCTTTTCCTTCCTTTTCCTGTCTTGTTCCCATTTCCTTTCCTTTCCTTTCCTTTCCTTTCCTTTCCTTTCCTTTCCTTTCCTTTCCTTTCCTTTCCTTTCCTTTCCGGTCCCCTTTCCTTTTCCTTTCAGTTGCTTTCCTTTCTCATTACCTTTTCTCATCCACTCCTCTCCTTTCTTTCCTTTCCATTGTTTTCCATTCTCCATTTCCTTTTCTGTCCTCTTTTCCTTCCTTTTCCTGTCCTGTCCTGTTCCCCATTTCCTTTCCTTTCCTTTCCTTTCCTTTCCTTTCCTTTCCTTTCATGTCCTTTCCTTTCCTTTCCTAGTATGTCCCCTTTCCTTTTCCTTTTCTTTCCTTCCTTTTTATGTTTTGTTCTGTCCCCCTTTTATTTTCTGTCCCCCTTTTTTTTTATTTCCTTCTGTTTTCTGTTCGTTTCTGTCCTCTTTTCCTTCCTTTTCCTTTTCCTGTCCTGCTCCCATTTCCTTTCCTTTCCTTTCCTGTCCTGTCCTTTCCTTTCCTTTCCCAGTCCTATGCTTTCCCCTTTCCTTTTATTTCCTTCCGTTTTGTTCTTTTCTGTCCTCTTTTCCTTCCTTTTCCTGTCTTGTTCCCATTTCCTTTCCTTTCCTTTCCTTTCCTTTCCTTTCCTTTCCTTGCCTTTCCTTTCCCAGTCCTATTCTGTCCCCTTTCCTTTTCCTTCCAGTTGCTTTCCTTTCTCATTACCTTTTCTCATCCTCTCATCTCTTTCCTTTCCATTGTTTTCCTTTTCCATTTCCTGTCCCATTCTGTATCTTTCCTGTTTTGTCCTTTTCACAACATTTTCTTTCCTTTCCATTTTCTGTTCTTTTCTGTCCTCTTTTCCTTACTTTTCCTGTCCTGTCCTGTTCCCATTTCCTTTCCTTTCCTTTCCTTTCCTTTCCTTTCCTTTCCTTTCCTTTCCTATTATGTCCCCTTTCCTTTCCTTTCCTTTCCTATTATGTCCCCTTTCCTTTTCCTTTCCTTTCCTTTCCTTTTCCTTTCCTTTCCTTTCCTTTCCTTTCCTTTCCTATTCTGTCCCCATTTCCTTTTCCTTTCCTTTGCTTTTTCTTTCTCATAACCTTTCTTGGTTTTCTTCTCTCTTTCCTTTCCTTTGTTTTCCTTTTCAATTTGCTGTCCCGTTCTTTCTCTTTCATGTCTTGCAATTTTCATTATTTTTCCTTGTCCTGCCCCATTCCTTTGCTTTCCTTTGCTTTCCTTTCCTTTCATTTCCTGATATAAATATGTAACAAATGTTATTAAGGACACACTACTATGATGATTTTCCTCTGTGTTAAACACTAGGCTGGTTCTGTGTTTTCCTCTCTGCCAAATTTGAACAAATTCACAGAAAGCTGATCCTTGGTCAGGTTTATTATCAGTGTGGAAACAGAAATGCTTCGTCAAGATTAGGTTTGTTTATCACCCCTCTCTATCTCTATCACTTCTTTTTCCTTTTTTACATTTCTTCTCGCAGGAGCAGTCATCACAATAAATGTGAGGTGGGCCCTGGCAGGGTTATATTAGGTGTCAGAAACAATCCGACCAGACTTTCAGCCTCTCTCCAAGATAGCAGGTGCTCACAGCTGCCCAGTGTTTGGTCTCTGAGCACAAAAAAAAAAAAAAAAAAAAAAAAAAAAAAGAAAAAGAAAAGGGAAAATATGAATGCCTTAAAGGCGCTTTGTTTCACAAAATTGCTCAGTAGAGAAGACTGCAGTGTGCTTATTCAAGAGGCTGATAATACAGATCTCCTAATTTGCAATGAAGGAATATGAGAACAGAGAAAATGATCTGAGGTCATAATACCTTTTGTTATTTTATCCATTTGAAAATATTTTGGGCCCAGCTGGGATAATAAAGGACAAACACATACATTCATACAAATGCTGTAGCTGTTAATTGTATTCATTTGGCACACCGTTTTATCTAAGCAACTAACAGAGCATTCAAGGTCATACATTTTATGAATATGTGTGTTTCTATGACATCAAACCCATGACCTAGTGCCATGTCTGTGAAATAATCTTTTTTCACTTTTGGATGCACAGAAATTCTGATCACAAGTCTATACATATGATAAATGCAAGGAAAAAACGGCTGAGCTTACTCCAAAACATACAGTATCAGATGAATGAGGTGAACCTCACATCAGAGGTACTCAAAATGTTCTCCTGTGGTTCTTCTTTGGTGTTGCATTTTGAAAGAACTCTTCTACTGAGATGCAACTCCCTGCTCAGCACACAACCATGTGCCAAGTGTTTAGAAAATAACTGGGCCTGATCTCCACTATGTGCTAGTTTGATCTGCTGATCATAAGAGCCACAGATGAGAGAACCGATGAGCGATAAAACTGTGAGAGCATGGTTATCTTTCTTTAGAAGACTTTCTTATGCTTATCTTTGTAAATGGAACAGCAGATATTATCGACTATGAGTCAGGCAGCTTGGAAGCTGAGTCACGAAATTCATCACCAGATCTGTTATGAAACCACTGATTACAGCACGTGCCCTAATTAATAAAATAAAGACATAGGCTCTGTTCTACACAGCCTATTAGACGACAGGGAGGGAATTTATTTTCAAAAATATTTTTGCCTTCCCTTGCTATAGTTTATGTTCCCTCACAATAGTTTGCGTTACCCAACCCATATTTTACCCATATCATGGTTAAAATATGGTATTTGTAGTAAAACCAAAGTAACCACAAAATTTACCATGATTTTACTACAGTAACCATATTTTAACCATCATATTTGTAGTAAAATACAAGAAAAACAAAACTATGTAAATAATAATAATAATAATAATTTAGTCAAAAAAATTGTTACAAAAATAGTGAAACCATGGTTAATTTGTGGTGCAAGTATGTTTTTTAAAAATCATGGTTTCTACCAAAAACATGCCCTTACGAAAATGAATCATGCTTTCACTATAGTAAAACTACAGTAACCATTTTTTGTTGTTGTAAGGACCATGGTTTTGAAAAGCATGGTACACGTATCTCAAATTAGCCATGGTGTTACTATAGTAAACCACTTTTACTATACTTTTATCATTATAGTAAACCACTTTTACTATACTTTTATCATTTTGTGATGATTTTTTTCACCATAGTTTTTATTTTTTATTATATTTTTATATATATATTATTACAACGCTTTAACCATGGATCTCATTGTTAAAATATGGTTACTGTTGTTAAACCATGGTACATTTGGTGGTTATTGTTTTACAACAAAAATAGTTCAACTATGGCTACTGTCGTAAAACTATAGTTAATTTTCATAAGGGATGAATAAAGCTATTGCATGGGATCTGTCTTTGTAGAGCATTCCACATCAGTCACTTATTAGGTTTTATTTAAGTTACAGTAGGATGTCTATGTAGACAGTAGACAAATGTCACTAGGTTTTGGAACAGAGCTATTTAGCCCTTTAGTATCCAATTTAAATTTTTTATTTACAGTACCATACTTAAAAGAATTCCCATGCTGGTCCAGGCTGGTTTAAGCTGGTTTTATGTTGGTCTAGCTGGCTAACTGGCATAGCTATGCTGTTTATCAGCAAACCTTAGCTAATAAAGATGATTGACCAGTATGCAGGTTGACTAAAAGAGTTCAAAAATACAACATACTGTATAGTTAAATCCAAAATAAAACATACTATATGCTGATTACTGCAATGCCTGTCTAATGGCTGGACAATGACATTGGTTTTTCATTTGACCTCCGCTGTTTATATATAGTGACCACTGAAAGGCCCGTTCAATATGAATTTCATTTGCAGATCTCTGGGCAGGGGAGTCGTATCTGATAACAATTTGCAATGGAGCCAGATTTTAATTGCCATTATGTCAGGATGAAACCACAGAAGTCACATTGCGATACTAAATGGAAGAAGAACGTGATGTGTGTAACACGTTCATCTGTATTGAACCCCACACGACCGCAGCAAGGTCACAATATCATATTTAAATGGAAGATAAGAGTCGGCGCCCGGACAGGTGGAGAGATTTAAATTCATAGAAGGCTTTAGTCCATTTTAGACTGCTGCATCATTGACTTAGTGAAGGTGACACAGACTACGTGTGGAACTCCGATAAGGCCATACGCAGCAGTCATGACAGGGTAACTGATGGGGCGTATGGTCCATGGATGCACGGAGCACCCTGTTTTCCAAAGTAAAGGAATTTCATTAGCTTGGATGGAAACCCTAGACTCTTTTTCTCAAAAAGGCTGCTCCTTAATGGCTTTGTCAATCAAAAAGATTTAAGGGCCGGGTGTAATGAGAAAATACAACTTTATACTCCTGGATGATATTGTAAAACTGCAGTCACAAATCAACTACTGTACAATGAAAATTAGCTGGTGCTCATCTCAGGATAGTGGTTGGATAGTACGTCAGCTATATGCTACTATACTGAGAATTAGATACATTTAAAGGACTTCCATTGTCTCTGACATTTAATAAAGAGTGACCTGAAGTTGAAGAGAAGCAAAGTGTGCAAATCTCTAATCAAAATAAGAGGGTTAATGATGTGATGCTCATATTTTTTGTGAAACAATTTTGTTCTAAAATATGTTCAACAATTTAAAACAAACAAACAAACAAAAAAAAAACATTATTTGATCATATCATTATATAAATATTTTGACATTTTAATGAAATGAAATGACATTTAATGATAGTTTATATATATATATATATATATATATATATATATATATATATAGTAAACGATAGTCATATGGCATAACCCTGAGAAAACTTTACTTAAAAATTCATATATATATATATATATATATACTCTCATGTATTCAAGGTGCAAGTATTTTAATACCTTTCACCTGATGGTTATAGAAAATGCTATAAATGTTTTTCAAATATTTACAAAAAGATTAAATTTTTACTAACTTGACATATATGTTTCAAACTAGATTTTTCTATCACCTTTGACAACTTTATTTGTCAATGACAAGCATCCAACCAGCACAACACAGCAAAATTGTCTTAACCAATCACATTAGCTTGGGGCGTGGCTATCTGTTAGTGCGACCAATTGAAGATAGGGGTATTTTTTGAAAACCTTTTCCATTTGTTGCTGCTAGTAGTAGAGAAATTACATACTTCACCTTTAAGCTCCATGTTTAAGGGCACAATAGAGTGCAACAGTCTGGTTCCAGAAGTAAAAATCCCATTCATTTATCCCATAGACAAATTGATTTTCAACGATAACTTATAAACCTTTAAAGACAGACCTAGCGTGAGGTACGAGGTTGTTTATCGATTTTATATGCTTCCGCTGAAGCCATCCGTCTGCGTTTTTTCAACTTCATTGTTTAAAAATTGTGTTTGATAGGGAATTCATAGTAAACAACTACATTACCCATGATACAGCAGATAAAGATCCACCAATCAGAGAACCATGACCAACAAAACCCGCAAATGTGCCTCGGAGCGACCACGCACTCCCATGATGCACTGTGAATGACGTAGTCTCCCTTCACCCTTAAACTACTTATATATTTGTACATACCAGAATATTTTGCAATAAACGTAAAATATATTGTTTCTATACTTATAATCAACAATATAAAAACAATAGTTTTATATATCCCCATCATTTTTTATTCAATGGTATCATTCGCAAAGCTTAATGGGATTGTAGTCCTAGTCCTCATGAATGACAGTAAGTACACAGCCTTGTACCTTTGTCTTTATGTCCAATTTTCAAATACTTTTTTGCCTCAAAACAAAGTTTGTGATGTTGTGATTCTCTGAGCTGGTTAGTTTGGTTCATGGCTTACAACTATTTTATGAAGGAGTTTATACAAATTATTTTCAAGGAATGAATGGGAAAAATACTTCCAGAGCTCAGATGACTGAAAAAGTGGTAGGGCACTGTTGAGCTCTATTGATCTCACCAATGTTCATGTACATTGGTCAGCCCTTAGGGTTTGGCCTTTACGTATTACTACCCTAAATAACTAAAATATTGCCATCTCTGATGTAACTTAATTTAAGGGGAAAATAAGTTCTACACAATGCAGTTTAGTAAATACAAATAATTTTAACTTAGTCTGTGCCAAGTCCCCGGCATGCAATCGCATTCTCAAATCTCATCTTGTCTTTCCACTCATCCACCGTAATGGCAGTAAATGAAGAACCTGATGGCTCATGTAGTGCGCATGGTGTGACGTTAACACGACTCATTCAGATCAGGTTGCCACCCAAACAAAGTGCAGATGAGATAAGTCCCACCTCCCACCGGACAAAGTAGCCAGGCTCTCCTTGTACACTCTGGCCCTGAGGGGGTGTTTTTGTTGTTCACTTGGGATAAATCCTCTTTGTGAGCAAAGGGACATAATGATCCGCTAACGGTACAACAAGCCCTCAAAGACAAGACGCTAGAATGAGGGATAATCTGCCTTGTGCTTCTCTCATGGTGTCTCAGGGAGGAAACCGCATGCTGTTTAGAGGAAGTGGAATTGATACACAGTGGCATTGCTGAGTTGATGACTTAAGTATCACAATCCTCTACTTAGCTTAGTAATGAACTCAAGACATGAGACCAGAGGTCTGCAGAAATTCTACAAAGTCCTAGAATTAGCCATCACACATGTACACAAAATTGTGTATGGGAGAATCTCACAGTCACAAATGTTAATTTGAAAAACAAATTAAATTTGAATGCATTGGAATAGGGCTGGGCAGTATGATGGTATATACTGTACCTTGCAGTAGTAGAAATCCTATTTCAACTGGTAGAGATTTTGCAATAACTTTTATACTACACTAGATTTTTTATGAAGTTGCCTTTATTTACACACAGTGTTGGATAAGTTCCTCAAAAAAGTAATTCACTACAAATTACTAATAATTTATTAGATTACTGACTTTACTGATTAGGGTTTAATCAAAATCCCTAAACCAAGACCAAAAGTTCTGACTGAATCTCATCCTAGAGCTTTCAATCTACACCCACCAAATTTGGTACAGTCCTTCAGACTGTTCTGACTGCTTTGTTTTTTCTAATTTATCAGACTTATGGTATTCCCGTATCATATGATCCAAAATCCCCAAAATACCAGAGACTTCCATTGACGGAATGTTCAAATGGGCCAAGAGTGTTCAAACTCCAACAGTCAAAATATTCAAATATAAACAAACACACACAAAAGGCCAATCCATCTTTCAGACAAGGGTTTGTCAAGCCAACATCTAGGTTTGTATAGACAAACTTTACCAATCTAGTTACTTTCTAAAACACTTTTCACAGTAAAGCTTCTGTTTTCCACTCAACAAATTCAAAATAATGTCTATATTTCCTCTTTGTTCAGTGACTCATCAGGGGGTACACGCCCTTCAGCTGTCACAAAACGCAAACATATTATTATTATTATTATTATTATTATTAATGTAATTAATGTTTTAATTGTATGTATATAAAATGTACATAAGTATTATTTTAGAAATATGTGCCTAATTAACATACAGTACTAACAAGTAATTAAATTATTTGAAATTCAGTTACTGTAATCTGATGACAAGAATTTGAAATGTAATGCATTACACTACTTTTTGTACTTAGAAAGTAATTCGATTACTTACATGTAAGGAGCAATGAAGAAACATGGGAGTAATTCGAAAATAAAGAGCGGGATATGTCCCAAACAAGCCAAGAGGAAGATAAAGTCGTTATTAAGGGGTGTATAAAGAGTTTAGTTGCTTACATTTTCCAAGCAATGACACAACTTGCCAATTTACTGTAATGAAAAATGTAACTGAATATTCATTTTAACGTAAACCTGTTTTTGCATTGTAGCCAAATTTGTAAATAATTTCCTTGTTGAATTCCCTGCAAAATAACTATATTTTGATATTGTTACCATCGCTGAATACTGTGATATTGGTTTGAATATTTTGTTCAAACCGCCCACCTCTACATAGGAACAAGTCTAGCCCTGAACCTGTAGATGTTGACTGAAGCATGTAACATTCTACCCATGTAACAGAGGTAGAATTTCTTTGACGTGAGATCAGTATTCATGTCATTCTTGAATGATTCATGAGCAATGAGCTCATAATGTGCTTGTGATACATGATGACACAGATTCCTCAAGATGCCATCTAGGTGTTGCAAGATCAAATGCATGTCTAGTAAATGCATGTCAGGGTAAATGGGGGAATCCCATGAAAACATATGCAGGTAACATTTCAACCCAAAAGCATAATTTTTTTTTGCAGTAAATTTAGCCTATTTTAGGACAACAAAAAGCATTTTGCATTGAGACAATATTTTCACGAGGACTAAGTACATCATACAACCCCCCCCGATTCTGATTACCGTAATGTGTCCAGACTTTTGAGGGTTTTTTTAAGTAGATTTCATTATTCTCAGTGATAAGTGATTCTTATTAGATTCTCATTACTATAAAGTTTTGACAATTTTTTAAAAATCAGATTTTTTTTATTATTATTCTTAAAATCAGCATAAATTAACAGCAGTAGAACAAAAATTATCATGACGCATAAAGTCCCTTAAATACAATTTAAATAAAATGTAATTTTTATATGAGACAATGAGACTAAGATTTGTATTTATTTCTTTATTTTGCATTACGGTAATGAGAATTTGGGGGGAAAAGTGCTTAATTATCATGAAAATAAAATCACGATGCAAAAACTCTTAATAGCCCTAAACATAAGCATCACTGTTTTTTGTTTTTTTTTTCGCGATTTTGAGATGAAATATATCCCGGACATGTTCTTGACAATTCTGTCCAATACCAGCAAAAACAACAACAACAACAAAAACAGTTATAACTAGAAACAGATGAGTTTCTCCTTACCTTCTCCTGGTATTGTCTTCGGGACGAGTCCAGTGACTGGATGAGGGCTGTGGCGTGGCCCACGAACATGGCGTAACAGGTGGCACCCACGATCATACTGAGCATTGTGATCCAAAGATCTGACATGCTAACGGGTGCCCTGGCTCCATACCCGATGCACAACATGTGACTCATGGCCTTAAATAGGGCATAAGAGTACTGCTTCCCCCAGGAGTCATTCTAAAAGAGCGAAAGAAACAGAGAGGGCAAGATGAGACAAAAAGAGATATTCAGAGATGGAAAAGATGGTAGACTGAATTTAACACATGTAAGCTTGCAGGCAAACGCTCTGTGATGTTTTATTGAGTCTTCATAGAGCATCCCACCAACAATAAACAATTTTTCTCACCCAGTAGGGTGTTTCTTCAATTTTGGGCACTTTCATGCCATTTGGAGTTTTATTTAAATTAACAGATTAAAACTTTATTGTTTTCTTATTGTCTCATTAAATCTGAATTGGAAAACATGTTTACCGGGCCTTCATAATTTATTCCTGGTACTTTCCAGATTCTTTTCAATTTTTTCATATTAAACTACATTATGCAAATCCATTTTAAAAATGCAAATTATAACAATATAAACTATGATAATATAAAAAAAAGAGTGAAATAAACATAAATCTTTTAAATATTCGAGTGAAATCTTTCAAAAATTACCACTTTCCCACAGTTGTGGCATAATTTCTACCACACTAAACAATTTTGCACCTAATAAATGTATTTATTTTTTCAAAGGTTAGTGTACTTGTAAACTAAGTCAACAGAAGTGTCAGTGAAGAGCATGCTTAAGATAAAATATTAGACAAGTGTTGTTTGAAGAACAATTCATGGTAAATATAACTTGCGAGCAGAATATTTTTATTGGGCGTGATTTCCAATCAAGCTGTGACTTTTTCCAAATCATCCAAAAGGTGTGAAATATTAGTTAATTGTGTGTATGTAAGATACATCAAATCTTAGCAAGAGAAAAGAGTCTGCAATTTTATTTAAAAAAAAAAAAAAGTCAGTGTCGTTTCCAACACAGAATTCTAGTAACACAGTACAGAAAGACACTGTGGTGGAATTTTCATGAATAAAAAAAAATAATAATAATTATGAAAATTACATACATACATACACGTTTGCACATTGTTAGTAGACTAATTTTATTTTATTTATTTTTTTAAATAGTGAGAGTGTGAAAAATGCTTTAGGGAGACTTTACTTTCAAGAAGTGCCCCAGTGGAAGAAACAACCTTAAATGGGTCTATTAAAATGAAAATATATAGCTGCCTTTATATTTTAGGAAGGGGGGCCCATAGGGGGGGAATCATAATTTTTGGGGGTCCTTGGCTTTAAAAAGTTTGAAAACCCCTTTTTAACTCCACCTATATATCCTTGCACCCTGTCTTGCTTTCCTTCATTCTCAGTGGGGTGTGAAAACAAGTGATGCTCTGGTGTCTGCTAATCAACTTGGATTACTTCCATTAGCCTCTGTCAGTTGATGTACGACTCTGTGGATCCCTCATGTCAGGCGGGAGAAAGAGAGGAAGGACACATTCAGTGCTCTCAAAGGCTATTAGAGCAGTTGATTTTAATGGAGAACTGTACGAATAGAAAGAGACAAACTGTACTTCAGATGTACTGCAGTGTGACTGACCCGGCACAGACTCTACAGTACATAAAAAACAAGATGTAGAAGTTTGAATATTTTCAAACAAGGTTTTTTGCTGTTGGTGTTCTTTGTAGCCTTTTAATGCCCTTTTTTAATCAAACATGTATGGGAAAGAATAAGAGAGTTTATTTAGAGTTCAGCTTTGTTACTGAGATAAAAAGTGCATGAAAAGAGAGTTTTTGTTTCATACTCAGCTGAAAAAAAAATTCTTCTAAAGACAACATGAAATCAAAATTGAACCCTTTTACCTTCTTAATTTTACATATATATATATATATATATATATATATATATATATATATATATATATATACATACAGGTGCATCTCAATAAATTAGAATGTCGTGGAAAAGTTCATTTATTTCAGTAATTCAACTCAAATTGTGAAACTCGTGTATTAAATAAATTCAATGCACATAGACTGAAGTAGTTTAAGTCTTTGGTTCTTTTAATTGTGATGATTTTGGCTCACATTTAACAAAAACCCACCAATTCACTATCTCAACAAATTAGAATACATCATAAGACCAATAAAAAAAACATTTTTAGTGAATTGTTGGCCTTCTGGAAAGTATGTTCATTTACTGTATATGTACTCAATACTTGGTAGGGGCTCCTATTTCTTTAATTACTGCCTCAATTCGGCGTAGCATGGAGGTGATTAGTTTGTGGCACTGCTGAGGTGGTATGGAAGCCCAGGTTTCTTTGACAGTGGCCTTCAGCTCATCTGCATTTTTTGGTCTCCTGTTTCTCATTTTCCTCTTGACAAGGTTCAGGTCTGGTGAGTTTGCTGGCCAGTCAAGCACACCAACACCATGGTCATTTAACCAACTTTTGGTGCTTTTGGCAGTGTGGGCAGGTGCCAAATCCTGCTGGAAAATGAAATCAGCATCTTTAAAAAGCTGGTCAGCAGAAGGAAGCATGAAGTGCTCCAAAATGTCTTGGTAAACGGGTGCAGTGACTTTGGTTTTCAAAAAACACAATGGACCAACACCAGCAGATGACATTGCACCCCAAATCATCACAGACTGTGGAAACTTAACACTGGACTTCAAGCAACTTGGGCTATGAGCTTCTCCACCCTTCCTCCAGACTCTAGGACCTTGGTTTCCAAATGAAATACAAAACTTGCTCTCATCTGAAAAGAGGACTTTGGAACACTGGGCAACAGTCCAGTTCTTCTTCTCCTTAGCCCAGGTAAGACGCCTCTGACGTTGTCTGTGGTTCAGGAGTGGCTTAACAAGAGGAATATGACAACTGTAGCCAAATTCCTTGACACGTCTGTGTGTGGTGGCTCTTGATGCCTTGACCCCAGCCTCAGTCCATTCCTTGTGAAGTTCACCCAAATTCTTGAATCGATTTTGCTTGACAATCCTCATAAGGCTGCGGTTCTCTCGGTTGTGCATCTTTTTCTTCCACACTTTTTCCTTCCACTCAACTTTCTGTTAACATGCTTGGATACAGCACTCTGTGAACAGCCAGCTTCTTTGGCAATGAATGTTTGTGGCTTACCCTCCTTGTGAAGGGTGTCAATGATTGTCTTCTGGACAACTGTCAGATCAGCAGTCTTCCCCATGATTGTGTAGCCTAGTGAACCAAACTGAGAGACCATTTTGAAGGCTCAGGAAAACTTTGCAGGTGTTTTGAGTTGATTAGCTGATTGGCATGTCACCATATTCTAATTTTTTGAGATAGTGAATTGGTGGGTTTTTGTTACATGTGAGCCAAAATCATCACAATTAAAAGAACCAAAGACTTAAACTACTTCAGTCTGTGTGCATTGAATTTATTTAATACACGAGTTTCACAATTTGAGTTGAATTACTGAAATAAATGAACTTTTCCATGACATTCTAATTTATTGAGATGCACCTGTATATGATTTCAAAATAATAAAGAAAATGATCTAGAATACAATGACAATAATATATGTATTATATAAACAGTACAAATTTAATATTTTATATATATATATATATATATATATATATATATATATATATATATATATATACACACACACACACACACACACACACACAAACACAGTACATACTGTATATTAACATATATTTAAAATATTATCTATCTATCTATCTATCTATCTCTCTATCTAATCTGTCCAGGCCAAATTCCCCCCATTGGCCCTTATATATCATGGCCCCCTAATAATCTCCATTCTCGAATTGGCTACATCACTTTACTCTCCTCTCCACCAATAGCTAGTGTGTGGTGGGCATTCTATGGCCACACTATGGCTGCCGTCGCAGCAGTGGATGCTGCACACTGGTGGTGGTTGAGGAGTGTCCCCGTATACTATGTAAAGCACTTTGAGCGCCTAGAAAAGCCCTATATAAATGTAAGGGATTATTACTTACTTACAGTAACTAACTAACTAACTAACTAACTAACTAACTAACTAACTAACTAACTATCTATCTATCTATCTATATAATTTCACAATATTTAATCAAAATTTAATGACTTTCTCCACCTCTGAAATAACTTTTGGTTTTGGCTGATGTGACAAATCCACAAGGGTGGGGATAAACAAAATTAACCAATAATATCGCATCACACACCAATACAATTCAATCAAGTTCTGGTGGATAAACTGAAGTCCTGCCTTACAATATTTCCCACAGAATTTTGTGTTTTACTTATAAATACATCACATAACAAAAGTTAAAATGCGTTGCAAGCGCCATTACATGTTGTATTAAAATATTACTATAGACTGCTCTATTGAACAATAAAGCACAATCATTTTAGGATTTAAAACATAAAGTGCTCTAATTCCTTCAGGTAATTTTTTTTTTTTATTCTATTAATTTTTTCGATGATCTCCAAAATTCTTTCTGAATCAGCACAGGACATTTTTGGAAGTTCTTACCAAATTTAAAAATGCTCTGTTTACGTTGGATAAATTAACTTTTTTGACTTATTTCATATCCAGAAGCTATTTTCAGTTTGGTTTATGTCACTCCTCAATGTCAGCATAACCCGCTCAGACATAAGTTGCTGCCCTTTGTTTAAAACACTGACTAAAACAAGCCTTGTATTATTTCCGGATGGCCTCAGTTCCTTGTGTGTGTGAAAACTCACCAGAGGGATGTGACAGCTCTGTGTTCGTGAATGGGGTCTGGAATGAGTTGCTGACTGCTCAAATCCTGCTCCATTTGAAGAAAAAAATTGCTGAGGAAGCCAAAGCTAGTCGATCCTGCTCTTAAATCTGCACACTGCTGCCTGCCAACCCACGAGGCCCTCAGCGCAAGCGCAGATATATCACACACGCTAGATCTGCTGAGTGTTTGCGAGCGTGTCAGAATAATTTGAGAAAAATGGTGCAGATGTGCTCTTTCTCTCTGCCTGTGGTAATGGCAAAATGGTGTATTAATGCCAGTACGAGTCACCTATTAATGCTAAATCTAATCTCCATTCTGATTGTTTGTTTCTTTCAGAGATTGATAGAAAAATTATCTGACAATTGTTTCTATTGAAGTTGTGAAAGTTTTTTTATCATATATAATCCCTACAGCATTCTACACTGGAATTACATCAAGATCTGCATCGCCGTATGACATTAAACTCAAACTACATTTGCTGACGAATATTAGAGGTGCTTTATTGTGCAAAACTCAGAATCATGATGCTAGGATGTTCTTGGTGGTTGCTTACTGGCCAAAGTGAAACGAGCCCACCTCCAAGTCTCGATGATATTCTCGTCCCTAGATATGGCTTGGTATGAGCTGTGCCAAAGTTTAATTCTTAGCATTAGGGGTTTGTTAAAATCCTTAACTCTAAGTATTAGCAATAGTAATAATGATGCTTGCCTTAGCTAACACTGCTAAATAGTGACTGAGTTACTCGTAGCTTGGAAACTGAACTCATGCCTATTTCTTAAATTGATTATTTTAGAAGCATGTACGCTGTTAAAATAATGTAGTCTTCTACAGTTAAGTGGAGTTAGAAGACCAGTCACTGTTCAATGATTTCCTTGTATAAATTAATGTTCTGTATACAGCATAGTCATAACCTTGTCTTTTAAAAGTTTCTGAGTTTCCCAACAAGTAGCCATGTAGCGTGACAAAACGTAATATTTATGTTTTTAATATCACACTGTATTGCACAGGCAGCCTTAAAACCAAGCCAGCTTTATAATCAAATGCACTCATACCCATCATTAATACTCATACACAAGTTAAAGGTGCACTCAGTCATTTTTCCTCATTAAAAAAGTTTAACTCTTAAAGACATGAATTGTAATTTTGCAATACAGTATATGTAGGAAATCATGACCACTCAAATTAAAATGAAGACTCCAGTCATATCAGTCATTTTATAAAAGCTGTTTGATTCTACATGGAGAGGGTCCGCACATGGGGGCTGCCATATTAGTCACATGACCAGCCGAATACTATTCACTCAATCTATGTAACCCTCCTGTTATTTGACACTTTCACTCATTGATTAAAGTAATCATAGCTGACTGTGGATATTAAATTTATACAATGGCATCTGAAACTGAAACTATTGATTTTAAATGATGCTGCATCCAAACCGCTAAGAGTCAGTGCAAGTCCATGACGACACAAAGACAAAAGTTACGTACAGAGTACACCTTTAAGCTCAGTCAACAGCATTTATGGCCAGTGTTGGGTAAGTTACTTAAAAATAGTTATCCATTATAAATTAAAAAATTTTCATCAAAACTTTTAATCAGATTACTTTACTAATTACTTAATTGAAAAATGAATCACATTACTATTTACCTTACTTTAAATTACTTTCTAAAACACTTTTCCACTCAACAAATTCAAAATAATGTCTATATTTCTTTCTTGTTCATTGTTACACGTCACACACTCACATTTCCCCTTCACAATGACTCAATAAGGGGCCATAATTCATGTATAATTAATTGAAAGTCAGTAACTGTAATCTGATTACAAAAATGTAAAATGCATTTCATTACACTACTTTTTGTCTAAAAATAATTAGATTACAGTAACTAATTACTTAGTAATTGAATTATACCCAACACTGATTGTAGCATAATTTTGATTACTACAAAAAATTGCTTCATGCTCCCTTTTCTTTAAAAAAAAGCAAAGATCTAGCTAGTAGTGAGGCCCTTACAATGATAAATTGGGCCAATCCGTAAACATTAAAATTAAGGCTGAGAAATTTAACACGTTAATTTCGGCGATTAATAGTTGATTGTTAAAAAGTGTAAAAAAATAAAATAAAAATGAAATAAAACACAATTTAATAATAAACACGGGAAACGATTTCCTGTATGGAGAATTGAGAGTTCACCAGCAAGCGGTGAGCCAGGTGTGGGAGAGATATGGGCAAACTGCCGTATCTATTTGCATCATCTGAAAACGCTCACTCACTGTCATCTGAAACAGTGTCAATACAGAAAACTGCACAAAAGAGACCCAGTGTGTGCATGATAGAGACTGAACATCAGCCAGAGAAAATAATAGTTTTGAAATTTCAAACTTCAGCATTTCATTTGGTTTGTATCTGCAGCTATAGTGTCTAATAATGCATTGGAAATGTACACTTAACATTCTCCCCAATAAAGCTTGATATCAATTGAATTTGCCCATTTGATCCTATTCTTAAAAAGGAAAAGGACAGATTTTGCCAAACTTTTAATTACAGCATGTTCACTGATTTTAAAGCATGAATACATACAATGATGAGCCAAAAGATTATGACCACCTGCCTAATATGTTGTTGGTCTTCCGCGTGCCACCAAAACAGTGCCGACCCGCTGAGGCATGGACTCTACAAGACCCCTGAAGGTTTTATTGTTTTATTGTTTTTTAAGGATCCCCATTAGCAGATGCCATGGTAGTCAGCTAATCTTTCTGGGGTCCAAACATGACATACTTCACATAACATTACATACACTTAATCACATATACGTTAAATTACATTACCATACTGTACTACATTTCTAGAAAATGCATACATACAATTTAAAGCATTCATATACAGTACATTTCAAAGCCTATCACCCCTGAACATAGGTGTCCTGTGGTATCTGGCACCAAGACATTAGCAGCAGATCCTTTTCAGTAGGACTGAGATCTGGGGAAATTGGAGGCCAGGGCAACATCTTGAACTCTTCATCATGTTCCTCAAACCATTACTGAACAATGTGTGCAGTGTGGCAGGGCGCATTATCCTGCTGAAAGAGGTCACTACATCAGGGAATACCACTGCCATGAAAGGGTATACCTGGTGTGCAACGATGTTTAGGTAGGTGGCACATGTCAAATTGACATCCACATAAATGGTTGTACCCAGGGTTTCCCAGTAGAACACTGCCCAGAGCATCACTCTCCCTCTACCTGCATGTTGTCTTCCCACTGTGCATCCTAGTGCCATAACTTCCCCAGGGAAACGGCAAACACGTACATGGCCATCCACGTGATGTAAAAGAAAAAGGGACTCATCGGACCAGGCGACCTTCTTACACTGCTCCAAGGTCCAGTTCCAACGCTCGCATGCCCATTGAAGGCTCTTTCGGCGGTGGACAGGGGTCATCATGGACACTCTGACCGGTCTGCGGCTACACAGCCCCATACGCAGCAGGGTGCGATGCACTGTGTGTTGTGACACATTCCTCCCATAACCATCATTAAAATTTTCTGTGACTTGTGTCCTAGACCTTATATCAGTTCGGACTAGCCTTCGTTGCCCTCGCGCACTGATGAACCTTGGGCGCCTAACACCCTGTCGCCAGTTTGTGGTTTGACCCTCCTCGGACCACTGTTGGTAGGTACTCCCCACTTCTGACCGAGCGCACCTCACAAGCCTTGCCATTTCGGAGATGCTCTGACCCAGTCATCTGGCCATTACAATTTGGCCCTTGTCAAAGTCGCTCGGGTCTTTACTCCTGCCCATTTCTCCTGCATTCTACACTTTGACTACGAGAACAGATTTTTCGCTTACCATCTAATCTACCCAGACCTTGACAAGTGGTCTTGTTATGAAATGATCCACGTTATTCGCTTCATCTGTGAGTGATCATAATATTTTGGCTCGGTATACTTGTATCAAAGATGTAAACCTGTAAAAATGTGCATTTTAACATGTACATATTTAAATAATTAAAATAATGACAAACCAATTGCTTGCATGTTCTTTGAGACAACATGTAAAGTAAATATATTTATGATTATATTTTAATGTTTGTTTTATTGTACGATGCAACATGATTAATCACAGAAAACTGTTTAAACATTTCCTAACACTATGTATAATTGTGAATGCCTGTGTGTAAAACCACGTGCATGTGCACATGCACATTGCATGGGTGTGTATATATGTGTGAGTGTATATATTGTATTATTCACGTGTTCACACGTGAGTGTCTCATGTGGCTATTATGTGAGATTAGCAAGAAATACGACCTGATCAATACACACACATATAAGGACACCCATAAACATCTTGTGTATAGTTGCATTCTCCCTGTCTCTCTTTAAGCTCCTTTACAGAGAGCTGTCTATGACACCAAATGTACTCAACACATATATGTAAGTATAAACACAGTTACAGACACACAGAAAAAAAACATAGATACAGATTATTAGCCAATCAACACATTTCCCAAGTGGGGTCTTCTAATCAAAGGCAGAGCACTCGAGCACCCACTACTATCAAATACGTCAGGTTGAAGTGTTATTTAAAACACTGTCTGATTGCAGAGGACAAGGGATTGTAGGTGTTTGTGAAGTGAGTCTGATTGGGATGGATCCCTTCTCTTGAGCATTTGGTCATTAGAAAGTACAAGGGAAGCTCCATTGGGTTTTGCACACCATTTACAATCAGACAAAACCATATAAATCAGATTTTCAATACTGGAAGATTTTTAATAATTTCATTCTTTACAGGTGTGACAAATGATGTCTTGCTGTTTACATTATGTGTACATATATGCTACTGCAAAGCAATGCCTGAACAACAACCCACAGAAGTCCAGCATTGTGCTGGCAAATTCTGCATGTAGTACTCATAATTTCTTCAAAACATCTAAAAATCTATCTATATTTTCTGCAATTCTATTTGGTCCTGCTAGTAGCACAGAAATTGCATGCTGCAACTTTAATAAAAGTCATTGAATATACTATTCATTTTTGTAATGGTAATCTTAATGATAGGTGTGAGGAATCTGGGCATATTATAGATGAGAAAAAAGCTAGGAAATTATCTAAACTGAAAACGATATTCAAACTATCCTTAATTATTTGACTTCAAATAAGGATACTGAAATGCAAGAAATATTAAGTTTTGCATATTACATTGGCACTATACTGAAAATTCAATTAGCATATTTGCTCAATACCTGCAATCAGTCAGAGTGCTGCAGTCCACATTTGCATTTCTAATTAAATCTCAAACTGGTTGTGATGTCTGTTCTGTATTAGACCATTATCTTAAAGGGATAGTTCACCCAAAATGAAAATGTTCTCATTTACTCACCCTAATGCCATCCCAGATGTGTATGACTTTCTTTCTTCTGATGAACATAAACAAAGATTTTTAAAAGTATACTTCAGCTCTATGGGTCCATAAAATGCAAGTGAATGGTGACCAAAATTCTGAAACTCCAAAAAGCGCAAAAAGGCAGCATAAAAGTAACTCTTCTAAGATTCCAGTGTTTAAATCTACAGGTGCATCTCAATAAATTAGAATGTTGTGGAAAAGTTCATTTATTTCAGTAATTCAACTCAAATTGTGAAACTTGTGTATTAAATAAATTAAATGCACACAGACTGAAGTAGTTTAAGTCTTTGGTTCTTTTAATTGTGATGATTTTGGCTCACATTTAACAAAAACCCACCAATTCACTATCTCAAAAAATTAGAATACATCATAAGACCAATAAAAAAAAAACATTTTTAGTGAATTGTTGGCCTTCCGGAAAGTATGTTCATTTACTGTATATGTACTCAATACATGGTAGGGGCTCCTTTTGCTTTAATCACTGCCTCAATTCGGCGTGGCATGGAGGTGATCAGTTTGTGGCACTGCTGAGGTGGTATGGAAGCCCAGGTTTCTTTGACAGTGAGTGTCAGCTCATCTGCATTTTTTGGTCTCTTGTTTCTCATTTTCCTCTTGATAATACCCCATAGATTCTCTATGGGGTTCAGGTCTGGTGAGTTTGCTGGCCAGTCAAGCACACCAACACCATGGTCATTTAACCAACTTTTGGTGCTTTTGGCAGTGTGGGCAGGTGCCAAATCCTGCTGGAAAATGAAATCAGCATCTTTAAAAAGCTGGTCAGCAGAAGGAAGCATGAAGTGCTCCAAAATGTCTTGGTAAACGGGTACAGTGACTTTGGTTTTCAAAAAACACAATGGACCAACACCAGCAGATGACATTGCACCCCACTCATCACAGACTGTGGAAACTTAACACTGGACTTCAAGCAACTTGGGCTATGAGCTTCTCCACCCTTCCTCCAGACTCTAGGACCTTGGTTTCCAAATGAAATACAAAACTTGCTCTCATCTGAAAAGAGGACTTTGGACCACTGGGCAACAGTCCAGTTCTTCTTCTCCTTAGCCCAGGTAAGATGCCTCTGACGTTGTCTGTGGTTCAGGAGTGGCTTAACAAGAGGAATACGACAACTGTAGCCAAATTCCTAGACACGTCTGTGTGTGGTGGCTCTTGATGCCTTGACCCCAGCTTCAGTCCATTCCTTGTGAAGTTCACCCAAATTCTTGAATCGATTTTGCTTGACAATCCTCATAAGGCTGCGGTTCTCTCGGTTGGTTGTGCATCTTTTTCTTCCACACTTTTTCCTTCCACTCAACTTTCTGTTAACATGCTTGGATACAGCACTCTGTGAACAGCCAGCTTCTTTGGCAATGAATGTTTGTGGCTTACCCTCCTTATGAAGGGTGTCAATGATTGTCTTCTGGACAACTGTCAGATCAGCAGTCTTCCCCATGATTGTGTAGCCTAGTGAACCAAACTGAGAGACCATTTTGAAGGCTCAGGAAACCTTTGCAGGTGTTTTGAGTTGATTAGCTGATTGGCATGTCACCATATTCAAATTTTTTGAGATAGTGAATTGGTGGGTTTTTGTTAAATGTGAGTCAAAATCATCACAATTAAAAGAACCAAAGACTTAAACTACTTCAGTCTGTGTGCATTGAATTTATTTAATACACAAGTTTCACAATTTGAGTTGAATTACTGAAATAAATGAACTTTTCCACGACATTCTAATTTATTGAGATGCACCTGTATATCTTCAGAAGCAATATGATAAGTGTGGGTAAGAAACAGATCAATATTTAAGTCCTTTTTTATTATAAATTCTCCTCCTTGCCCAGTAGGTGGCAATATGCATGTAGAATGCGAATCACCAAAAACAAAAGAAGATTGGGAAAGTGAAAGTGGAGATTTATGGTTAAAAAGGACATAAATATTGAACTGTTTCTCACCCACATTTATTATATCGCTTCTGAAGATATGGATTTAACCATGAGTCTTATGGATTACTTTTATGGTGCCTTTATGTGCAATTTGGAGCTTCAAATTTTGGTACTCATTCAATTGCATTGTAAGGACCTACAGACTTGAAATATTCTTTAGTAAAATCAAAAAGTCATTTTTAGTGTACCATAAAAATAATTTTAACTCATGTCTAAGTCTGTACAAAAAACAAACAAACAAACAAACAAAAAAAAAAAACACACATTCCCATTTACACAATTAACATTTTTCTAAGTTAAACTATGTTTCTCTACACAGATGTCGTTGATAATAATTAATAATTAAAAACAATTTAATACAGTCAGGGGGGTTTTGAACCCTCAGGAAAATGTATCTTGGTTTAGAAGGTAAAAAAAAAAAAAAAAACATACTTGTGAATATATATATATATATATATATATATATATATATATATATATATATATATATATATATATATATATATATATATAGTATATATATAGTATATATATATATATAAAACAAAAACAAAAAAACAGGGTAAATAAAAATGTTCCCAAACATCTGGTCCCTCAAATTCAGGTCCGCCTTTGTGCCTTGGAAATGTGACAAAGACAAAGCCACATTTTTCCTTTCATTTAAAACAATTCTTTTATTTATTTATTTTTTTTATTTATTTATATATTTTTGTAAACTTGAGAGGATTAGTGATCCCCCAATGCCTTTTAATTTGGCATTTTGCACTGTTATCTCCTCCCATAATCTCTCACAAAATTGCTTCTCTTCATGACAGCCTGACCATCATTTCTTTGGGAAACACCTTCTGTGCCTTGGCAGACTCAGGCTTTGTTCGTAATTTAATGAAATCATTCTGCATACAGTGCAGTATAGACTAAAAATCACCTAACATTTTTTTAAATGTGAAACAGCACACATTATGTAACAGTAAACATTTAGTTGTTTTTTACATAACCTCATTATGTGTGCAACAAGTGGCATCCAGTTTTCAACTAAGAAATAAAAAAGTTATATTGCATTTTATTCCAGTTTTGTGTAAAAATGTGTCCTTTACAAAAATGAAGTCAAAGAGATGTTAAACTTTAGAGAATTAAGAAGGGATAATATGAAAATTCTGTAATTTTTTTACCCAAACTAATCTTTCTTTCTTTCTTTTAATATATGGGACAGACAGCTCGTTTAACATCAACTTTTGTGTTCCACGGAAGAAAGTCATAGAGCTTGGGAAGAACATGAGCCTGAGCAAATTATGATAGAATTGCCATTTTGGGGCAGATTGATCTCCTGAAATATATGTGACAATGGCAAAAAATTTTGCAAACCAAAATTATGTGCTTCATTACACATTTGGCTGCAGTTTTCCAGTGAAATGTCCAGCAGGTGGCGCCAAAAGTGACTGAAATGATGTTGTAATCAGACAAGGTTTTTAAGGTGAATATTAGATTGATGTTTTAATGAGTAAAACTTGCTTCCCTAACCTAAAACTTTAACCTATACCTAACCAATAGTTCTCAAAAAGATACATGAGAGGTGAATAAAACAGACATCCTTACCGTAAACCAGCACCTAAACCTAGCTGATAGTTAAAGCACATTTACTGATGCAACCATGTCATTTTGTGTCACTTCTAATGCACATTTGCTTCATTTTCACTTTTGTTTTGAGCTTCCTTGGCTGGACTTGAGACTGGGTCTCCGAGTCCAAAGTCCAACACTCTATCAGGTAAGCTACCGCGGAATTTAATCACTTTGGAATAAGTGTGTAAATGTAGGTGGGTCTGAAATACAAGCATTAAAATATATCGTTTTTCAAATGATGCGTTAGAGTAAAAGTGTTTTGATATAATAACATAGCAAATATAATAAACGTAGAAAATGGCACGTAAAAATTGGTTGTCAAAAATGTTGTTATAACGTTCATTCTAAGAGACTAGGTTGTTTTTGGGTGAACTATCTCACTAGTCACTACCCCACTGAAGATATAGTAAACAGTTTATTCAAAATGTACAGGGGGCTGTTTACTGTTTACATTTAGGACAAAATCGTGACTGAGAATACAAGATACCATTGAAATTTGTAGGGTAAATTATGAAATGTGTTGTAGGTGAGAAGTTTAAGCACAAAGATAATGAACCAGGTAGTAGCTCTGCTCATTATAAATAAGCTGGAAATTACTGTTATTCCTCTGGGCTTTTCTCGTCTGATGAGCTACTGTGCAATAGAAATTTAAATGAGGCTCAGTATTTCCTCACAAAAGTACATACACTCACAAAAAAGACACAACATACCCCTTTCTTTTTGCTTTAAGTAACCACAAATTTCAAAACCCTCTTCCAGAAAACAGGGGTCATTGTGAGAGTACAATAATTATATTTTTTGTAATTCAGCATTACAGAAGATCAAGAGCCATATGTGGAAGATAAGAGAGCTTAAGGAAATTGGGCCGCATGACATTACTGGATTTTATTATATGGTCTTACTCTCTTTAGATGGGTCAGATGAGTGTGTGAATGTGTGTTTGTGTGTGTGTGTGTGTGTACATTCCCCATGTATGTCATATATAGGGGAGATAGTGTCCTAACCAGGTACAGTTTTCCAAACAACAACAACTCAGAATGCGGTGGTGCCCTCAGTAGCGGTCGCCTTCCGGTGGGATGCGGGGAGATGTGGTCTCCCATGGTAGCGATCGCCGCAGGGCCACTTGAGGCATGGTCGCACCGATAGCACCGCCTGAATGACAGCACTGAGTAAATACTAGATAGCTTGCGAGTATTGACGCTGACTACCACCCCTGGAGTCACGAGTTCGAATCCAGGGTGTGCTGAGTGACTTTAGACAGGTCTCCTAAGCAACCAAAATGGCCCGGCTGCTAGGGAGGGTAGAGTTGCATGGGGCAACCTTCTCGTGGTTCTCACTCTCAATGGGGCGCGTGGTAAGTTGTGTGTGGATCGCAGAGAGTAGCATGAGCCTCCACATGCTGGGAGTCTCCGCGGTTTCATGCACAACGAGCCACGTGATAAGATGCACGGATTGACTGTCTCAGAAGCGGAGGCAACTGAGACTTGTCCTCCACCACCCGGATTGAGATGAGTAACTGCGCCACCACGAGGACCTACTAAGTATTGGGAATGGCATTCCAAATTTGGGAGAAAAGGGGATAAAAAAAATACATAAAAAAACTAGATAGCTCCAATTATAATTGACAAATCACTCCAACACATCCAGTTGAATACATTTTTCTTGTCCATTTGAATTAAAATTATTTGTTTGCCAATATCATATCATGTATGTGAATTTTACTTTGTTATATATTGAAAGTTCTCTGGATATAAAGTAGGGGTGTGCAGCAAAGCCATTATCTGTATCTGTATTTGTATTTTTTCATATGACAAACTTGTATCTGTCTCTGTATTCGGCTAGAACTGGGTGTGGGCGGGGCTTAAACCGGAAGTGCGCTAAAACTAAATGAAACACCCATTTTTAAATGTTTCTTTCACGTTTTATAGTTTCTATTAATAAAATATGCCTTGTGTATGCCTTATCATAATAATAAACTAATAATAATAACAATCATTATTATTATTATTATTATTATTTAATTAACTGTTTTATTTTATTTTATATTTTTTATTGCATGAAGCTGAATTTGTTGGCCATATTATTTGTGGAATATGTTGTTAAATTTGGTTTCTCCTGGTATTTCTGATATTAATATCTGCCTGAAACAGAATTTTAATTTGTCTGTTCATGTATAACAACGTTATTCGGGAGGCAGGAGTTGTCAAGCAAAATGTGAAATGTCAAGCACATATTTTGCAGTGAATAATAAATACAAATTCAAGCATTAAAATAAACATAATAAATCAATATAGCCTACAAACAGGCGAAAGTCCCGTAAGTCTATCAGGAATTTTTACGATAGGACACCATTATTTAGTTAAATAATAATAATAATAATAATAATAATAATATTAAATTTATACAGTGCCTTTTCAAAGCTCAAGAACACTTAACATTCTCAAATTTAGCACAGTTTAAAGAAGAACAAGAAGAAAAAAGAGCAAATTATAGATTCTTTGTTTTACATAGCATTTAAACCTTTATGGAGCATTTGAACTTTTTTCGGAATAAAGTCTTAAAAGGATAATTACCTTAATCACTGATGTGAATATAAATGTGGTCAACTTTAAGAGATGGCTAGACGAGCTCCGACGTGAAATCATCACTTCAGGTCAGGAATTTAACATCACGCTCAGGTTTAGGCTGAGCGTGTCATACATTAACATTTCAAGAAGTGGAAAGTGTACATGATGTTGTATCTTAGTTAAAGGTGCAGTATGTAAGATTCAGAAACCCTTGTTATTAATGACACCTGTGGCCGTTAAGTGAACTGCAGCCAGCTACCTGTTGCTCGTGCTCGCGCTCGTGCACACACTCTATAGGGACGCGAGCATCGGCCAAAACAATGATGTAATGTACAACGAGACAATGTGATTCACCAGCATCATGCTGACAGATGAGGTAGCATCATTAAAATTACAAAATTATGGTTGTTTTACTACAAACTTTGAGACTGTATATTATATTTGACTCTCCAGTGCTGGAACAGGGCTAAAACAAAGTGTGGATATAGGTCTGACTATGTGAGACTGTAGATTGAAGTAATCACTTTTCTTTGCATGATACACTGAATGCATTTATACGATAGCCTATGTCGGCATTAGCTAGCTAGCCAGCTTTATCAGTAGCTGTTAGCTAAATTTGGTGGATGATGACAGTAGCTGTTTATAAAATAGACTGTACATTATAAATATGTTGACACAATTCAGTATTGATGTGATTCCATCACAATTGTCATTTTGATATATCGATGCGCTATTGTTTTATAATAATAGAATGTATATATTTTCTGTATAACCAAGTTACGTTACACTAATGAATGGGTCTTTTTGCATTTTCTTGAACACTGTCTAGCATTCATTTCATGTGTTATTGTAGTTTAACTTGCTGAACAATTACAGATTAACATTGTTTATGACAGTTACTGTGCAGGCAAGATCAAGTTAGCTAAAATTACACAGATCAGTCCTTATGGCACTATATTTCACATGCTTTGCAGTTATGTAAGCTTACCTATCCAATAAGAAGAACGCCAATTCAGGGTCGGTTTTGATCCCCAAAAACGAACGAAGGTCCCTCCAGGAATCAAATGCCCTGCCGATGTTCACTCTAGTTTTCGCTCGACCACGATCACGTTCCCGCTAAGCCAGATGGGATTCAGTAGATAAATGATTTGTTTTTTTTTTTTTTTTTTTTTTTTTTTTTTTTGGCTTACTCGGAATTTTCGTTTGTGTAGGAATCAGTGTTGTGCTGGGAGCTGGACGTTTGCTGGATTCCATCTCTAAGATAATGTTACCTAGAGTTACAGACTGTCTGTTGATGCGGAAGAGAAGTTATTACTGAGGCAAGGCTCTCGGGAGCGCGTATAAATGTCACATCCTTTGGATTTTCCTGGCAAAAGCGACCCGCTCCCTTTGCATGAAAATCAGTCTACAGGCTTTAATAGGCAACCTAGGAAGTCCGGGAAGGGCTATTTTTTTAAGTTGCCTTACAAGCCGTTCACACATTGGCAAAAAAAAAAAAAAGGTGAATATTACATGAAAATTGTTATATATTGCACCTTTAACATTACACTTGACAAGCTCCAGACGCTCACAATTTACAGGGACCGCAAACAGAGTCAAGACCACGCCCATCCGATCTGAAATCACAATGTGCACATTTTCATTCATAAGGTTTACACTTTAGAAATATTGGCTGCACAGATTCATAAATTTGTTGTGATTTAGAATATGTTCATTTTTCAATGTCGCTTTATGCTTGTATTTCTTGGATTATCAGTCAAACTAATATGTTTTATATTATTCGGATGAATCCGTTATTCGTTTCGAAGTCATTATTCATGCCTTTCCGAATAGGGCATTCGGCTTCAGGGACACATACATAATATCAAGCTAGCCTAAGAGAGAAGTATTTTAATTAGGGATACAAAATTTGTGTGTCATTACAATATCTAATTATTACAACAATCAATATAGCATTTGTGACATAATGTTGATTACCACCACTAAATTTTTCCGACTTGTCCCTCCTTTTCTTAAAAAAAAAAAAAAAAAATCAAAGTTACAGTGGGGTACTTACAGTACAATAAAAGTGAATGGGTCCATTTTTTTGAGGGTTTAAAGGCAGAAATGTGAAGCTTAAAATTGTAAAAAAGCACTTGTGTTAATTCTCCTGTTAAAAGTTTATTCTATTATTTGAATGATAAAGTTGTTTTAATCGTCGTTCTTACGGTCGTTTTAAGGTTTTAGCCTTTACTTTGTCATGGCAACAAAGTTGTAAAATTGGATATTACTTTACAGAGAAAAGGTTAGTAAGCAATTTTATCACAGTAAAATCATGTTAACACTCATCTTGTTTATGTCTTGTGGCTAAACTTTTGAAACAGTGAGTATTTTAACATTTACAGATTGGCCCCATTCACTTCCATTCCCTTCAATTGTAAGTGCCTCACTATAACATCGATTTATTGTATTTTTTATTTTTATTTTTATTAATTGTTATTTTATTTTATTTTTTTATTTGCGTTGAATTGCAAGCTCATTTGCATGTGAAAACTATGATTTGATTTTTGGAAAAGGTTGTGCTGAGCCCGGAAAATTGGCTGATACTTTTATTGGTGCATCAATAATTTTAACATTGAAAAAAGTATGCACATCATCTTTAAATAACTTTTGACCATTATATCAGTGCATAAAGATGGCATAAAGACACTGAATTAAATGATGTTCTAGCAAGACATGTAAACAAAGAGAAGTAGTTTCGTCATTGTTCGGCTTTCAAGTCAGTGGAAACAAGGGCTGGTTCTGAGAGAGGTTCATAGATCCCCAGGCCAAGCAACATTTATGTTTGTTTGTTGAGGCTGTTTTATCAGTTCTAATGATTACAGTAAAACACAGCTGCCTGTTACTCTGACAGATAAACCAGCCACCTTACAACACCCAACCTACATTATGTCACCTTTCACACCATAATAAACCCTCCAATTCACAAACAGACACACAGAAAGCTTTTGGGTAACTCGAGGTGGCCTTACGGTTTGGACTGGTGTCTGAAGTAATGGCTTAAACGAGACAAATCCCACAACAAATGCTACAAATTCTAAATAAGTGAGAGAGCAGATTAAGCCAAGGGGCTTTAAGTGTCACATTTGCTCTTAACCTTTGTCTTAACATGAGGTAAATGTTGTCAAACGGTGTGTAAGAAATGCATTTAATATCCTCTACACACACAGACACACACACACACGCACCCGCACGCACACACACACACACCCACACACACACACACACACACATCACAAGAACAGTTACAATCCAGTTTCAGATTGAAAAAAATTATATATTTCACCTTTAGATAATGGCTACTGGACAAATACATTGATTCAGGAAAATAATGATTCCCTAGCATTTTTAGGACAGAATGTGTTTGTATGTGAATTCTTTATTCATCTATAGGGTCGATGTGGATTATTATAATGCAAGGAAGGTCAGATAAAGCATCTCATTAATGTTTGGCTGCTGTAATGGTAGGCAGTAATGCAAAATTCATGTTCATGTCACATGTAGCCTACATTGACACTGAAGTGTGTGAAATGCATCATTCAGTTAAACTTGTCAATTATTTTTTATAATGTGGAAAACAATTATAGTTATATAGATATATAGCAGCAGTGGTTTCGCAGAGCACTCATGTTAGAAACATGATTTATGGACATTGTTCCACTTAAAATCACAATCATAATCACTTCAATATTTGAAGTATAGTCGTAATCAATCTGCATGATTACCAATTTACTCAATGGGAGGAAATCTATATTGTTACTTTGTATCGATTTGCCTTGCATATACTCAATATAACCAAAAGCCCCTTTAACAAAAGTGTTCTTTTCTTTTAGCAACTCTTTCACATAAGTTACAGCTATTTGGTTTGGGCCCTGCTGAGGGAGGCATGTCAAGCTCCTTAGACACCTCTGCAATGCTAACCTCTCTGATGGCTAAATTAACTTGACAGCCGGGCCGGTAACACAGTCAGTGTTGCCTCCTGTCTGCCCAGACTCAATGTCCCAATTAGCTCTCCGCTGTCAGGGCATTCTTCCCTTCACCCGACTAAACCCTATATTTTTTAACGGCAGGGCCACAACAATGCAACTCTATCAGTTTGGAAATGCATCACTGGGGATACGTTAAATGGAACCTTACAAGTAACTTATTTACTTGTGCTCTCTTCACAAGAGCTCTGTTCATAGGCAGCAACTCTGTGCGGCACACAAATAGAGTAAAAAATAATTGATTCCAACAGAGTTTGACGTTAGTATGTTGCTAGGCTAACGGCATGATATCAAAGTCCCTTTAAGGCAAGTCAGGTTTCTCGGCACACAGACACATTGTTCCATTTTCTTCCAGGAAGCATTTTCTATGAAGGTAAATATGCTGCTAATCTGCATTTACAGACAATAATCAAAAACCTGTGTCCCGAATTTAAACTTGCAGACAAATAGTTGTAACTAATCGTGACTTGTCAGGATGCTCTAGCTAAAGGCTGGATTACACTACACAAATTTTACGCAGGTTTTAGCCGCAATTTTCAGTCGGGCCGAGTTGGTGGAAGTTGGGGCTAGTCAGTGCCATTCTACAAATTTTGAAAAACTCAGAGTCAGAGAAAATCGAGTAGTGTATGATGGATACCTTCAGATTTATTTTGTTCCAACCATGATTCCATCAAGTCGGAGGATATCAAACATGTTTGATATTTTTGAGCTGACTATCCACAACTACAGAGGAAATCGTCATGGTTACTTGTGTAACCTCCGTTCCCTGATGGAGGGAACGAGACGTTGTGTCGATGTAGTGACACTAGGGGTCACTCTTGGGAGCCCGAAACACCTCTGGTCTTTGATAAAAGGCCAATGAAAATTGGCGGGTGATATTTGCATGCCACTCCCCCGGACATACGGGTATAAAAGGAGCTGGTATGCAACCACTCATTCAGGTTTTATGCTGAGGAGCCGATATAAGGTCCGGCCATTTCAGTGGGTAGTTCAGCATTGTGGCAGGAGGGACACAACGTCTTGTTCCCTCCATCAGGGAACGGAGGTTACACAAGTAACCATGACATTCCCTATCTGTCACTTACTCGACGTTGTGTCGATGTAGTGACACTAGGGGTCCCTATACGAAACGCCACAATTGGCTGAACTGTGTTACATGAACTGGTGGTGTGTGGTGGGCGGACTACTGTGTGCCTCATAGCCAGCACACCAGGTCAACACGTAACCTCCCCCAACATAGTTATGAGTGTCGAACGGCCCTTTTCGGGGACAAGTCGACTACCTAAGAGATAGAGACAGGCTTAACCCAGTCGTGGCCTCTTTTCCCCTTCTCTTTTTTTACACTCCCTAAAAAAGAAGGGGGATTATCTGACTGGGCCGCCAGGTCCCGGTCGGGGGATGTCCCTCCCAAGGGGAAGACACAGTGGAGACCACACCTCGCCCAAAGAGAGGGGGGGATATTTAAGTGGAAGGATACGTCACATGGTCTTTGCGTCAGCATCTTGAACGAGAGTCTGTGTAAAGCCCGGTTCAGTACTCGCAGGTCCAAGATTGGCTGCAACCCACCGCCTTTTTTCAGTGCGATGAAGTAGGGGCTGTAAAACCCTTCTTCATCTCAGCTGGAGGGACAGGTTCTATTGCGCCCTTCCGTAGGAGGGTAGCGATCTCCGCGCGCAAGGTGACAGCGTTTTCGTTCTTGACTAAGGTGAAGTGAATACCGCTGAACCTGGGTGGGTGCCTGGCGAACTGAATCGCGTAGCTGAGACGGACGGTCCGGATCAGCCATCATGACGGATTGGAAAGCGCGAGCCATGTGTCCAAGTTCCCTGCAAGGGGGACCAAGGGGACAATGTCGTCGGACGTACCGGCAGGTGGGGCCTCGCGGCGGGGCGGAGCTCGAGGTGCCACACCAAGTCGTGGTCGTGCTGAGTCTAGGGACATCGAAGCACTTACCTGGCTCCTTGTGACCACACCCGGAACAGCCTGGGACGGGGGAGGAAGGGCCACCGCTGATGGTAGTCATGGTGATGACTGTACACTCCGGGTATGTGACCCAGGGAGGAAGGAAGCCGCTCTTTTGCTGAACTGTTGGGTACTGCAGCCACTTGGGCATGCAGCGAAATCAAACAAAAAGGCAACAAAAGATTTTCCGCCCGGCCCTCCACCGGGGGATGGAGTGGTCTTTTTACCAGCTCCACGTGAGTGGGTTCCCTCGTCACTGAGTCGCCCGTCTCAGGGGCACTTTGAGGACCTCTGTGGGTTCTTAGGCGCCAGCTGTGAGACAGGTGGCGTCTGCTTCCTGCGGTGGGCTCCACGCCAGGGCCGGGCCAAAGGGGTGGGATGTGCTGGATTGCCTCCATCTGCTGCTTCACCGCCGAGAACTGCTGGGCAAAGTCCTCGACGGTGTTGCCAAATAGGCCCACCTGGGAAATGGGGGCAGCAAGGAACCGTGTCGGCCTCGCCCATCTCGACCAGGTTGAGCCAAAGGTGGCGCTCCTGGACCACTAGTGTGGCCATTGTCCGCCTGTGAGACCGCGCCGTGACCTTTGTCGCTCGGAGAGCGAGGTCGGTCGCCGAGTGCAGTTCCTGCATCAAATCTGGGGCGGAACTACCCTCGTGCAGTTTTTTCAACGCCTTGGCTTGGTGGACCTGCAGGAGAGCCATGGCGTGCAGGGCAGAGGCGGCTTGTCCAGCAGCACTGTAGGCTTTAGCCGTCAGGGACGATGTGAGCCTACAGGGCTTGGACGGGAGCTTAGGGCGTCCGTGTCAGGTGGCGGCGCTCTGCGGGCATAGGTGCACCGTGAGTGACTTATCCACTGGGGGAATCGCCGTATAGCCCCTGGCTGCCCTGCCATCGAGGGTAGTGAGAGCGGGGGAACTGCGGAATCGGGGCCGGGCAGTAAAAGGTGCCTCCCACGACTTCATCAGCTCCTCGTGCACTTCCGGGAAGAATGGCACTGGAGCGGGGCATGGCTGCTTTGAGCGGCGCTGCGAGCCCAGGAACCAATCATCAAGCCACGAGGGTTCAGGGGAGAGAGGAGGGTTCCACTCTAACCCAGCGCTCGCGGCCACCCGGGAAAGCGTGTCCGTCATTTGGGCATTGGCCTGTGACTGGGCAATCGTCTCCGAAGGGGGAAGCCCAGCTGAGGCTTCTGCATCCAACTGGACAAGCCCGCTCTCCGATGCTGCGCTCAAGAGCTCATCATCTTTGCGGGCTCCGAACAAGAAGCCAGACTCGCCATGAGACGAGCCGGCGAACTCATCCAGAAGCCCGATTGGGGCAGACGAGCATGCTGGGGAATGGGAGGTCTGCAGGGGGATACCCGGCGGAGGCGATCCCATCGCCCCCAGTGCAAGCCACGCTGGCCTCATACCCGTAGGTAGAAGGACCGAGGCGGGGAGCTGCTGGGGTGGCTTGCTTTCTTACGAAAGCAAACCGTGACCGCAACGTTGCAGTGAGAACATGAACCATCCACAAACGCTGCTTCCGTGTGGGTCGCACCCAGACACGAAAGACAGTGATCAAGACCATCCGAAGTTGAGAGATAACGACCGCAACCAGGAATAACACACAATCGGAAAGGCATCTTTAAAAAGACGTTCCATGTGTGCCGCTCTTTTAGAGAAATATATACTCTTTTAGAGGAGGAAAAGCTCTTTCAGAAAATATACTCTCTTGTTTTTCTGCCAAAGTGTCCAGGGGCGTTCTCTGCAGTGCACCAGTGCAGAGGAGGGAGAAGCCGCTGAAATGCGCCGTCAGATCCATCAGAGGTGAATGAACAATAGTATTCGGTTCGATAAGCATGACCGTTCGGCTCCGAAGAGAAAATCTGAATGAGTGGTTGCATACCAGCTCCTTTTATACTGTATGTCCGGGGGAGTGGCATGCAAATACCACTCGCCAATTTTCATTGGCCTTTTATCAAAGACCAGAGGTGTCTCGGGCTCCCAAGAGTGACCCCTAGTGTCACTACATCGACACAATGTCGAGTGAGTGACAGATAGGGAACTAATATTGTCTGATGCTCCATGCATTGCACTGTAGTCCCTAGATGCCATATTGGCCGTGTCTTTCCACCCAGGACCGCACCGAAATGCATTTGGCTTGTGTCTTTTGTGTCTCGGGACAGAGAGTAGCAGCAACAACAACAACAGCAGCTCCCGTATCCATGTTTGTTTACATCTGTTGTATGTCTCCTAGAATGGAAGGGCATGTTTTTCTGTGTAAGTTTGTGACCGGAACGGATCGACTTGAAAGTCTGGTAGTGTGTGATCCCTAGTCATTTGGAGTGTGATGCCCAGTTTTTGTCTGTAGTGATTTTCAAAGTGCTATTTTGAAATCTGTTTAGATTTTTTAATTTGTGTAGTGTATTCCAGCCTTTATGCGCATGCACGTTCTCGAGAAAACTGAAATGCAACACCTCTATCAAAAGGCAATTGGCTCTTTTAACTGTTAGGTGGGACTTTCATTCCTATAGTCAAAATATTTAGTGTTATGATTTCTCCCAGTCATAAGTACAGTATACCAGTGACCCATCTCATGTTGCTAAGCTAAACAGTTCATAGTACATAAAAATATTAGGCAAAATATTATATTTCTAATTAGACTGAACTATTGATACTTTTTAGTATTGAATGAAATATAAGTTTATAAGTAAAATTAGAATTGCATTAAACAGATGTCTTAAAATGCAGTCTACATAAGTAGCTCACAAGGTTCTCTTTTTAGCATTTGTTCGGTATCTCACTATTGGAAATCGCCTCAGGTGTATCCGACACTGGAAGCACTGACACCACATCTGTCAGCTGACAGACCAATCACAGCAGTGATAAAGGAGCCCCACCTCTCTATATAAGACACCACCACAGGTCTCTTCTTCATTCTCATTCTCTTCCCCGTGAAGATTATTGGAAGCTATCCTCAGCAGGACTTGCAAGGAATCGAGTGGCACATCGTGGTGAACTTGCTCTGTGTTCTTGAGCTCAGGTTTCTGTAATTGTGACTGCGAGCTCACCAAGCAGCAGAGTGAAGGGGAAAGATCCCTCCATCGACTGGCCATCACAGCAGGCAGGCCAGGGTGCAGAGAGAGACCTGTATGACGTTAAACGGCTGCCATATCGTGCTGCCACGGTAAAACAATTCCTGCTGTCCCAGCATGCTGTTCTTGCTGTCCCAGCGTGTGTCACGGTGATGCAATGTTTTTGGGACAAGCCGTTTTCTCACAGAGTGCCTGTTAAAGGTTTCTCTAGGCTGGATGTGCATGGGATGGATGATCTAGGGATGAGGCATCGGTGGCGACACACCTCCACCCCGATCATCTGGCAGCCCTTTCTTCCGCTCCCCCTTCATTGCCGGGATGGATGAAGAGATTGTCGGCCTCCATTTATCAGAAGATCTACTGATCTTCAGCCTTAGCCATAAGGGCTCTTAATGCCACCTCACTCCTCACAGCATATCAGGCTGAGCTGATGGATTAGATGGTGTGGCAAATTGATGCTAGGACGTTGTGGGAGGAGATCTGCATCATTGCCACAGCATGTGTCTCGCCATCGTGGGCGAACGGGCTTTTTGGCTGGGTTTGTCAGGTTTGTCTGAGAGAGAGAAGACGGACTTCCTGAATGCCACAGTGGAACCGAAAGCCCTTTTCAGGGCTAGGGTTTCTACAATGTGGCAGCAGTGCAATTCAGGGAAGAAAGATGAGGAGGCATTTGAAATTTGCCTTCCCCTAAAAGTCACTGCTCGAACACTGCAGCCATCATGTTCTGGGTTCCCTCTCTGCTCACCCAAAAAGTTGCCGTGCATGAGCAGTCCAACCCTGGGTTTTATCTACAATATAATGGGGTTATCGCCTGCAATTCGCTGTAAAACCACCTCTCTTCAACAAGAAATAGCCAATTTACAGACGAGCTATAAGGGCGGTGCCGGCAGAGGACAGCCGTCAGGGTTTTTACTCAAGGTATTTCGTCATCTCCAGAAGAGGTGGAGGTCTCACACATGCAGAGTGCTCACTGTTTCTGCTGTTTCAGTCATCTGAAAATACAGTAGTATTACAGTTTGCATTTTGGGTCGCGGGCCTGAATGGACCAAGCGACATTGCTTGGGGGCTGAAGATTATATTTATAAATAATTTATAAATATAATCTTCAGCCCCCAAGCAATGTCGCTTGGTCCATTCAGGCCCGCGACCCAAAATGAGACTGACATCCCTGCTCTAGTGCATCCGTGGCCATATGCGCTACTTTATGTATTTCCCCCACTGAGAAGAGTAATAGAATACGGTCACTTAGTCATACTAATCGCCCTGTACTGGCTGGGGAAACTGTGGCTGGCAGAAATAATACAACTCTTGTACGGCCAGCTGCGCAGGGACTTGCTGTCACAAACACGGGGGGAAATATTTCACCTCGACCCGGACCGAGTAGCTCTTCGGACCTGGCCCGTGAGAGGCTAAATTTGAGTGTCACGGGTTTACCTCAGAAGATGATTGAAATGATTCAGAGCACGAGGGCTGCCTCAACGTGCTCAGCGTATGATCAGAAATGGAGTGTGTTTGAGCAATGGTGTGCACACAGACAAACTGTTCCATTTTCTTCAGAAACTTCTGGATAAAGGCAGGGCCTTTTCTACCGTCAAGGTTTATCTCACTGCCCTATCGGCCAGTCATGTGGGAATTGACTCGAGTACAATAGGGCAACACCTGCTTGTTTTCAGGTTTATAAGGGGCGCTCGGCATTGCTGTTTTCCTCGTCGGTGGACGAGCGACTTAATTGTCTTTGTCCAGTTTTTTATGGAGAGAACTAAGGCATTGAGGTAGAGTAATCAGCTGTTTGTTTCTTGGGCTGATTCTCATAAGGGCAGACCCATATCATGACAGTGCCTGTCTAATTGGGTAGTGACCTCCAGAGGGATTGAGAGCTCATTCTACCAGAGGCATGGCTACCTCGTTGGCGCTGTTTAAGGGCATTTCAGTCTAGGACATTTGTGCGGCTGCAAATTGTGGGTCGCCCTCACACTACTGTCCGATTTTACAGACTGGATGTTACAGAGTCATCATTGGCTCATTCAGTCCTTGGTGTGGGTCAATCTGCCGATGTGTTAAAAAATATATATATATGTACACACACACAAATCAACAATAACACAGTGGAGCACAAGTGTGCTATTTTGTAGATATGCAGAGAATGATGAAGAGACCTGTGGCAGTGTCTTATATTGGGAGGTGGGGCTCCCTTATCACTGCTGTGATTGGTCTGTCAGCTGACAGATGTGGTGTCATTGCTTCCAGTATCGGATACACCTGAGGCGAATTCCCATAGTGAGATACTTCACTCCTGTTATCAGAGAACTGGGGATACGTGAGTAACCTTAATTTTTGAAACAGAGCTTGTGTGTGTGCACACACTGCAATCGTTTCTCATCCTATGTTTACAAAAAAAATAATAATAATAATTTTTAAAAAAATCCCAGGGCCAGTATTATAAATCAGGGCCACAAGGGGCAATTTCAACATCCTATCACATCCAACTGCATTGAAACGTGAGGCTTTTGACCTCTTCCTCAGCTCAGAGAGCAAAGACAAGAGAGAGAGAAAGAGATGCGAATAAAAACAAAAACAAAAGGTACATACAAAGGTACATTTTTGGAGCACAATGTTGCCACTTCCTGTTAGCATTTAAATAATACTGCATCCCTACAAATGTAAATTATTTTATCATTTACTCACCCTCATGTCATTCCATAAAAAGAGATAATTTTTGAAGAATATAGAATCCTTCCTGAAAGTGAAATCCTGCCTAAAAGTGAATGTGGACTGGTGCTGCCAAGATAAAAAAATGACAAAAAAGCACCATAAAAGAAGTCCATGTAATAGCTTTGTGTTACAAACAGACTAAAACGTAAGAAATAAAAGCTGTTATTCTCTGAAAATTCTCCCCTTCACTGTAGCTCTCAAATCAAATATGGAGTCATTGACATTTGGTACATGAAAACAAAAGTGCTATTTTTGTAGCCCATGTGACTTTTGTACTCAGATTTAGAGCTTTGATGGAGGGAAAGATTATCAGTGAATAACAAATAAAAAAGTTGAACTATAAAAACTATTAAACATTTTTTTTTTTTTCATTTCTAAGCTCGACATCACCAGTCTAAATTCATATTCATTGTAAGATATTCTAAAAAAAAATCACCTTTTGTGTTCCACAGAAGGGAGAATGTCATGCGGGTTTAAAAAACATGAGGGTGACAAATAATGAAAGAATTGTAATTTTTGAGTAAACTATTAAATTAAAGATTTTGCAATGCAAGGTGCATTGTTTTCTTCTGCATACTTTCCAAACTATTTCCTGTGAGTAGAAAAAGGCAGGCAGTTTGTTGACATTAAATGCTTTTTAAAATAAAATAGACACAACTGAGAGCATCTGTGCTCATCACCGAGAATTATTAATTTGCTGGAAATGCCACGTTCAACATAACCAGAGGTTTCACAACATTTCAACAAGACATGAATACCAATGATTCCCAGTAAGGCCCTGCAGAGCCCGGTGGCCTCAGTCTCTCACAGAGCACCTTAAAGTTAGATTGGGCCCTTTAGCACTTTAGGGTATATGGTTGCGTAACTGCAAACAGCCGTATAACCCCCCCAGCCACCCCTCCACCCCCCCACCCCCTAAGACTGTTATCTAATGTGATGCCAAGCTAAGGCGAAAATGCAACAAGATTTGCACATGCCCATTAGAGGCGGTCCTCTGATATCCGCACACACTTTCAATGTGAACACATAATTTGCAGGGGTAAAAATCTGTGTTCTTAAAGCAGTGTTAGCCAGGTGGCCATGAACTACTAATTTGTGATTAATTTATTACGCAAGTGAAATTACAGGGGTTTTTTTTTTAGATAAAGTGAGTAATATGATCTCAGCATGGCAGTGCTCAGGTGTCTTGCACTAAAAACAGATCTAATTTATGGTGTGTTCACATCATGTCAGAATGACCTTGATTATGGGTTTACAACTAGTTAAAATTGTTTCTGTCATTGTTGAACACACACACATTGAAAACAAAACTTTATAAAAGCGGTTCCCTATCTGTCACTCACTCGACGTTGTGTCGATGTAGTGACACTAGGGGTCGCCCCTGGGAGCCCCGAACACCTCTGATCTTTGAAAAAAAGATCATTGCGGTCGCGGTTTTTTCTTAGTTAGAGGGAAAGACCACCCCAGCAGCTCCCAGCCTCAGTCCTACCTACGGGTTTGAGGCTGCGTCAGTTAGCACTGGGGGTGATTTGGGGACCCCAATGGGAGCCACTCCGCTGGGTAACTCCCCATGGACCTACCATTCCCCAGTACGCTCGTTTGCCCCGCTGGGATGAGACCGCCGGCTCGTCTCAGGGCGAGTTCACGATCTCATTTCGGCGCTCGCGAAGTGGATGAGCTCTTGATTGCAGCATCGGAGAGTGGGCTGTCCAGTCTGACGCTGAGGACTCGACTGGGCTCCCACCTTCGGGTGTGGTCGCCAGTCGCAGCCTGATGTGCAGCTGGCAGCCATGCTTGCCCGATGTTCCCAGACTCAGCACGGCTATGAAGTCGGGGCTCCAGCCCCCTCGACGTGGTGCCTCAGGCTCCGCCTCGTCGCGAGGCCCCACCTGCCAGTACATCCGACACGATTGTCCCCTTGGTCCCCCTCGCTCGGAGCTTGGGGGCATGGCTCGTGCTCCCCAACCCGTCACAGTGGTTGATCAGGACCGTCCGACTCGGCTACGCGATTCAGTTCGCCAGGCGCCCACCCAGGTTCAATGGCATTCTAGTGTGGAATATTTTTATCAAGTTAAATATAAATTCATCAAGCATAATCAATGTATATATAGCCATTTTATTCTACAATTATTTCTGATTGTCAAGCATGGATTTTACTGTGTGTGTGTGTGTAGAGGCCTGTGGGAAGGAGGCCCCTCAAAATGGAATTTTTGATCACATATGGTACTCAAATATGGTAAACTTGAGTCTCATGTTTTGACACAAGAGAAAATATAGGATAACGTCCCGTAAAGAGGTTCCAGATGGAGAGGGGCCTCTCAAATAGTTTCATGTTCTCTAACAGACTGAAGACACAGAACAAAATGTATGGGGTGTATTGGTCACGCCCTAGGTGAATATGTGTATATAGGCATGTTTGAATACAGAAAGTCAGTTGTGCTGGGAGCAACTCGGCTTTTTTATCTCTGATAATAAAGTCTATCTTCTGGCATCAAAACCCCAAGACTTCAAGAGTGATGTTTCACAGAGGTGGCAGAAGCCACAACACTAGCGAGCGTCCGGCATCAAGATTGGTTCACGGCGGTAGACCTGAAGAACGCGTACTTCCACGTTTCGATTTTACCTCGACCCAGACCCTTCCTGCGGTTTGCTTTCGAGGGCCGGGCATACAAGTTCAAGGTCCTCCCCTTCGGCCTGTCCTTGTTCCCTCACGTCTTCATGTCACGAAGTTCGCAGAGGCAGCCCTTGCCCCGCTAAGGGAATTGGGCGTATGCATCCTCAACTATGTTGTGTGTGCACAGGGACCTGGTGCTCATGCACCTCAGCCGCTGGGGCTTCGGGTCAACTGGGAAAAGAGCAAGCTCTCCCCGGTTCAGAGCATCTCTTTTCTCGGTTTGGAGTTGGACTCAGTCTCGATGACGGCGCGCCTCACGAACGAGCGTGCACAGTTGGTGCTGAACTGTCTGAAGGCGTTCAGATGGAAAACAGCGGTCCCACTGAAACTTTTTCAGAGGCTCCTGGGGCATATGGCATCCTCAGCGGTGGCCAAACCGCTCAGGTTGATGCATATGAGACAGCTTCAGCACGGGCTTCAGACTCGAGTCCCGAGATGGGCATGGTGCCGCGGGACACATCGCGTGGTCGTCATGCCGATCTGTCGCCTCTTCTTCAGCCCTTGGACCGACCTAGCATTTCTACGGACAGGGGTTCACCTAGAGCAGGTCTCCAGGTGCGTCGTGGTTACGACGGACGCTTCCAAGATGGGCTGGGGCGCCGTATGCAACGGGCACGCATCCACCGGATCTTGGACTGGCCTGCAACTACGTTGGCACATCAACTGCCTCGAGTTGTTGGCAGTACTGCTCGCCCTGCGGAGGCTCCGGCCGTTGATCCAGGGCAAGCATGTGTTGGTCTGGACGGACAACATGGCAATGGTAGCGTACATCAACCGCCAAGGCGGCCTACGCTCGCGTTGCATGTCACAACTCGCCCGCCGTCTCCTCCTCTGGAGTCAGCGCCTCAAGTCGCTGCAACCCATTCACATCCCGGGCAACCTCAACACTGCAGCGGACGTGCGGTCACGACAGGTTAAGCTCAGGGGAGAGTGGAGACTTCACCCCCAGGTGGTCCAGCTGATTTGGAGTCAATTCGGTCAAGTGCAGGTAGACCTGTTTTCTTCCCGGGAATCCTCCCACTGCCCGCTATGGTACGCCCTGACTGAGGTACCCCTTGGTATAGATGTGCTGGCACACAGCTGGCCCACGGGACTATGCAAATATGCATTTCCCCCAGTGAGCCTACTTGCACAGACCCTGTCCCTGCGTCTGTTTGCTAAGTGGTGTTCTTTCCGATGTGAAGACCCCCAGAGATGTGCAGTCAGATCGGTGCTTTCCTTCCTGCAGGAGAGGCTGGAGGGACGACTGTCCCCCTCCACCTTGAAGGTGTATGTAGCCGCTATTTCGGCACATCACAATGCAGTAGAAGTATTTGGGGAAGCACGACTTGATTATCAGGTTCCTGAGAGGTGCTAGGAGGTTGAATCCCCCCAGACTGCGCCTCATCCCCTCGTGGGACCTCTCGGTAGTCCTTCGGGGTCTACGGGGAACTCCCTTGGAGCCCCTGGAGTCAGTTGAGCTAAAGGCACTCTCTTTGAAGACTGCCCTCCTGACTGCGCTCACTTCCATCAAGAGGGTAGGGGACCTGCAGGCGTTCTCTGTCAGCGAAACGTGCCTGGAGTTCGGTCCGGGCTACTCTCACGTGATCCTGAGACCCCGACCAGGCTATGTGCCCAAGGTTCCCACGACCCCGTTTAGGGATCAGGTGGTGAACCTGCAAGCACTGCCCCAGGAGGAGGCAGACCCAGCCTTGGCGTTGCTATGTCCGGTGCATGCTTTACGCATCTATTTGGATCGCACGCAGAGCTTTAGAAGCCCCCGTGGGGCTACGAGCCCATTCTACTAGGAGTGTGGCAGCCTCCTGGGCCCTGACCAGTGGCACCTCTTTAGCAGACATCTGCAGAGCAGCGGGCTGGGCAACACCTAACACCTTTGCGAGGTTCTTCAATCTCCAGGATGAGCCGGTCTCGTCCCGTGTATTGTCAGGTACGAGCAGGTAAGTTCCGGGACAGCTGGCCGGGTATACCACTTGCGCATAGTGCCTTTCCCCTGTTCTGAGGTGAAGACGTGCGCTTTGACTCCCAGTCGTGTTCACAAAGATGTGATCCCTGGATGACTTTCCTCCTTAGCCCTGTGGCAGGCGAGTTTGCGGAGAAACTTGCTGCCGGCCCAGTACATGAGCTAACTAAGCCCTGTACTGGGGTAGGTGCTCCACATGCACTGGTTCCCCATATGTGACCCCATGTGATATATCGTCCGCTTAATCGTTTCCCTGTTGGTAAACTGCATCTTCCTTGGACAGAGGTTCCTCTGCCCCCAGTCACCGTGTTTGTAGAGCTCCTCCCCCCTTGGGTAGGACCTACCATGGGATTTCTCCACATGAAATACTTCCGACAAGACTGTATTTCCACTTAAAATGCCCCCCCCCCACCCACCCCCCCCCCTCTTGGCAGGGTGTGGTCCCGTTGGGAGTGACACCCCCCCGACGTAGACACTTATGGCCCCCGGTCGGTAAATAAATTCCACTCTTTTTGGGGAGAAAAAAAGAGGAAAAGAGGCCACGGCTGGGCTAGCCTGTCCCTATTTTTTGGGCAGTCGACTTGTTCCTGAAGGGACCGTTCGACGCTCATAAGAGCGTCAAAGGAGGTTACATGACAGCCTGGTGCGCTGGCTACGAGGCACACAGCGTTCTGCCCGTCTCGCACTGCCAGTCCACGTAACACAGTTCAGTCATTGTGGCATTTTGTATAGGGACCCCTAGTGTCACTACATTGACACAACATCGAGTGAGTGACAGATAGGGGACATCCTGGTTACTTTCGTAACCTCCATTTCCTGATGGAGGGAACGAGACTTTGTGTACCTCTTGCCACAACACTGAACTACCCGCTGAAATGGCCGGGATCTTGTCTCAACTCCTCAGCACAAAACCTGCGAGCCAGCTCCTTTTATACCCGTATGTCCACGGGAGTGGCATGCAAATTCCACTCGCCGATTCCCACTGGCCTTTTTTCAAAGATCAGAGGTGTTCAGGGCTCCCAAGGGTGACCCCTAGTGTCACTACATCGACACAACGTCTCGTTCCCTCCATCAGGGAACGGAGGTTACGAAAGTAACCAGGACGTTCCCACTTGAATTCTGTGATGTCACGTAAAAAATAAATAAATAAATAAATAATTTTAAAAAAATACAAATATTTAAGTGAATTTGTGTAGTGATTAAGTATTTTGCAATTATTACCACCAAAGCCACACTTGGATCCATGTTGACATTATGAGAGTTGCCATAGAGACAAATAATTTCTAAGTCTGAGGATGTGAAGAGCTCACAACAACAGAGTTGTCATCTCCTAATTACAGTAATTCCAACATGGCATGAACCCAGCATATGTTTACTGTCATTTTGAAGTTACCTAATTAAGAAATTTTAAACATTTAGTGACTGTTTCTACTAAATAATTTTCTTATCCAATAACCAAATGATAATTTTGCCATGATCCAATATTCAGCTTGGCCTAAATTCATTTAATTGGTCAGTAGCCCCTCCATTTTCAGTATGTTGACACATGGAGGCAAATGAAACTCTGCACAAATAATTTTATTAATCAGTATTTGTGTCTTGTTTTCCAGTAAAAATATCTAACTATCCCTAAAACAAGATCATTTTACTGGTAACACTTTTTAAATAAGGTTCCATTCATTGACATTAGTTAATGCATTAGTTATCATGAACAATCTATTTTTAACAGAATTTATTCATCTTTGTTAATGTTAGTTAATAAAAATGTAATTGTTCATTGTTAGTTCATGTTAGTTCATAGTGCATTCACTAATGTTAACAAACACAACATTTGATTTAAAAAATGTATTTCTATATGTTGAAATGAACATTAACCAAGATTAATAAATGCTGTAAAAGTATTGTTCATCGTTAGTTTATGTTGATTAATGTTGTTAACTAATGCTAACAGATGAAACCTTATTGTAAAGTGTCACCAATTTACTTGAGAAGCAAAACTGCATACAACGTTAAGATTTCTTTATCAGAGAAAATGCCTAAGTTTATTTTTCTTACACCAGTGGCATATACTGTAGCTTTATCTTGTTTTAACAATAAATCGAACAGAAATTACTGAGGATAATGCTTAAACAAGAAAAAATAATGTGGCAGTACGCAATTTTGCTTCTCAAGTAAATTTATCTTGTTAAAAGGATGTCTAAATATATATATATATATAATTTTATTTTTCTGGAAAACAAGACAACAAAACTGACTGAGGAAACATTTTGTCTTAAAATAAACCGAAAAAGAGTGAAGAAAAGTTTTGAATACTTACAACCATACCATTTAGTGACACCCAGCAATCAGGAGGGAAGTCTTGCAGGAGGGGCACCAGGAACTGAAGACAGCCGTCCCAGTGACACAGCAACAACATCATGCCAATCAGGTTAAAGATTCTTACCACTGCACTCGCCAGATCATACGTCATATGGAAGATCTGAAGGAGAAAGACAAAAAAAAAAAAGGGTCAGTTGTTACGTACAAGAACCCTGATTTTGGTCAGGATGCTATTATGGTGAACAATAACTCAAAAAGACATCAACTTATTATAAAAATAAGACTTACAGAAAAATCGACTTACATAAGATTAAAAAGCTGATAGATACTGTAGGCCAGATATGCTCCTCAAAAAAGTAGCCTTCATTTACAATTCTTAACCTTATGCTTAATAATCTGTGTGATGTTGTATCTGAATTGCTTTGTAGGCACGCAGATGAAATGTCATGCTTTTCACCTCCTTGTAGATTTATATTGCTAATAATGCAGGGTGAACAGAGAACACTGCAGGAGGACTGCGTCTCACGGAATGACAAGTTACTGCCCTGGAGGATTCACAAAGATTACACTCAACTCCAAAGACAACAGTCAACACAAGAGTGGAGAAGACACGTTATCCATTCCCTCCTACTCAAAGCCATGCTATGCAATCAAGATCTGCATCAATAAAACAGCAATGAAATGGGCTGTTCTATAGTCCATATGATGTGTCAGAGCAGCAATTCTCTGCTGGTTTTGCTGTACCAAAATATATTGTACAAAATATATGCAAAATTATTAACATGGCATAGGCTGAATATGAAAATTGACAATTTTGTAAATTCATAAATAATAGCAGTATTGTGATTTACCAGCCTAAAACATGGAACATGCACTGGGCCAAATATTGTATTAGTTTTAAAGCTAAAGTGTGTAATTTATTTAATGTTAAACTACTTTCTCCTATACAACTATACAGACAATTATAAGCAAGCAATTCATGGGTTGATCTCTCGAAAAGTGTAAACACTGTGGCTCTTTGAAAACATTGCTTTGTTAGTTTAAGCATACCAACCAGCCTGACATAGCAAAACTAGCTCAACCAGTGGCGTGAGTTTGCGGTGGGACTATCTATTTGGAAATGTATTTAATATTTATTTATTTATTTTTTGCAGTTCTATTTGTGGTGCAGAAATTACCAGCCTAATCACATGAGAAAAAAAAAAAGAAAAAAAGTAAACATGACTTAGGTGACATATCGTGGCGGTTACAAGGTGAAATGTCCACTGAGTGGCCTTAAAAGCGAATTAAATAAAAAAAAAAAAAGACAATGAGTTTTTAAGGTTAATGATCTTATGAGTTTTAAATCAACAAAACCTACCTACCTCCCTACCCTAAACCTTAAACCTAAACCTAGCCGATAGTGTCAGGAAAACCAAATGACAGATGAAAAATGCAATTGATGAAGCAGCCACATAATTTTGTGGTGCTTCTATGACACTTTTGGCTCATATGTGAACTTGCATGCCTTCGGGACTTGTACTTCAGTCAGTTAAGCTGCTGTGCAGTTTGATTGCACTCAAATAAGCTTGTAAATGTAGTGTAAATGCAAATGTTAAAATGTATCACCTTACAAGTTGTGCGCTACAGTAAGTATTTTGATGTAATAAGATAGCATTGTATAAGAAACAGAGCCGAAAGTGTTTATTAACTTATAATCTGACCTTTTACACATGATTTGTGCGAAAGAAAATAAATGTCGTTGTTTTAGCACCACTAGTGTTCATTTCACCAGGAAATGTACAATGAGCCATGTAAAAATTACTAAGCAAAAATTTATGTATAGTAACTAGAGCTGTCAGAATGTACGCGTTAATGCATGCGATTAATTTAAAAAGTTTAATGCGTTAATTTTTCTTAATCTAAATTAACACATTTACAATTAATACAGCATAAACTCTTATTTGAAGGGCGGAACCTTTGTAATGTGTCTGCCCGGAGTCATTACACTGACGGACACACCACAAACAACACACACCAGAGCCCTTCTACAAAAGGAGCCTAGCTTTTCATGTTGAGTTCAAAGCAGTGCTCGACGCTGGCGTTGATGCTCTGACGCGAATCATGAACGCAGCTTAATATTGTGGAGGATGAGAGTTTAAGAGATTTAATGCCCACTGCAATGAAAATACAACCTATGTGGGAACTAGTTCTTTCAGTTAGTCCCACTTAGACTTTGGGAAACATTTAATGTTACTTGAATTGATGATATTTTAGTGCATTTCTAAATTCATACTGTGGAAGGCTTTGTTTGGAAAAGTTAAGTAAGCAATATATTGTTACATATTGTTTTGTTTTCTTTCCTAAAATGGAAATAAATGCATTTTGACAGGAAAATAAGTACATATAATGTAAAATTTCAGCACTTTCAAAATCTGCGATTAATCGTGACTAACTAAAAAACAATTTATGCGGTTAATCGCGATTAAAAACTTTAATCCACTGACAGCACTAACAGTAATATGTTTCTATGAGACCAGGTAGGAAATTACATGCTTCAGCTTAAAAATAATTGTATAAAGTGGCAGATGTGCCAAAATACATAAAGTTTGATTGGACTCACAGCCTTTTACGTCAAGAATGAAAGATATGCAAAGGATTTTCTCCTCCCTATTATAAGTAGATAAGCTTATTTATTTTGATACCTTAACTATGTATCATTATGTGATTGGTTGCATTTTATTATTTGCATTAAGCATTATTTCATCCCTGCTGTCTGCTACACTATCAGAATAGTTCTGCGTTAAAATCACTGAGTTAGAGTGACATTTTGTTGGAAAATACCGCCCAAATGCAAATACGTATGTGAAATATTAGGTATTGCTACACCTACTGCAAGAGCCCCATCTGTCTTAGCAAAATGCTGGGATACTAGCATGTGTTTTGAGTACTCAGGGGAGCAATATAGCCAGAAGCCAAGAGAGACTGAAGAAATGAGAGAGAGAGAGAGAGAGAGAGAGAGAGAGAGAGAGAGAGAGAGAGAGAGAGAGAGAGAGAGAGAGAGACAAAACTAGGGACATGGCCTCAAATGATATGAGATTACATATAAACACAGCAGCCGATTAGTCATACGCAAACTACATTGTGAGTTGGCACAACAGAGACAGAGAGGGGTGAAAACAGGCTTTGAATTCCTAAAAAAATCAATTCAGGCTTGGCAAGGCGAAAGCAAATAGCAATTTTAAATTAAGTGAAATAATGCAGAGAAATGGATAGGGAAGGAAGGGACTATGTGTTTTTGTGTGTGTGCCATTTGCTATTTATTCTGTGTATTAGACCGTATGAGACTCATGACTGGGGTTCTTATATAATTAACATTCTTGCACTTCAAACTCAGACTTAACTAAACTTTTCAGACAAATTAATCACAAAAAATAACTAAGAGAGTGCCATTTACAAATATTCTTTATATTCCTTTAAAGATGATGAAGTATTCAGTACACATGCAGTCTAATGCCACATGCACGTCTTTTGGATGTCTGTGAGAGTGCATCATATGGAAAGCTTTGCGGTCTGTTTTAAACGTTTTATTGGTCTACAATAATTTTAAACACATCTTAAAAAGGATACATATGCAATCTATATATTGAATGTCGCATAAACATTCGTTGAATGTCGTTTCAACATTCGATTGGGATGTCTCGGTGACATATTGTGAAAAAAACACATTGAACAGACGTCATGGATACATCTAAATGGGATTCGATTTTTACATAATTTTTGTATTTTTTTTTTTTAAAGTACGTGTTGATTACCCATGCAAGCTGTCGTCATCAACATGATCACGCAAGGAATCGACATGCTGCCTCAGAAAGTTAATGTACCCTGAAATCAACCACATTCAGCCGAATTACTCACAAGCGCCATCCCCTATCAGACATTTTGCATCTATTCAAGCATCATTGCATTTTTCTTTATCGTTCTGGTCCTGTGAGACCAGGAAGTAATCGTGATCAAATAAATAATGGTTAGTGTGATTTGAAGGTTGCATTTTCGCTCTAAAATTTTATTTTTACCCCACTGACGATGACGTTTAGGATTGTGGTTTGGGTTAGGTGGTAGGGTTAATACAATATGCATTTCTGTCAACTTTATTACATAATATACAACTAAAAATGCAACTCGCTTTTGACGCAACACTGTGGACATTTCACCTGGAAACGAGCTCTCACATCCTCACACATTCCCACACTGTGGCAGCGGGGGTGTGGTCAAGCATCTCTCCGGAGAGAGAGAAAGCGGTAAGGGCGCTTACACCTGAGCTAAATTATGTCTAACACCTGTCTCTAATTTCAGTGAGCACGGGGAGACCGGCATAAATAGAGACACACCGCAAATATAAGAGAGAGAGCCTGGGCACCACAGACCGGAATGAAACAAAGAGTGTTATTATTACAAATGATGAGAGTTTATTTTGTGTAGCGGTGTGCGATCGGAGATTAACTTAGTGGATAACGCAAAGACTGTGAGACTGTAAATTGTGCTACAGACGCAGAAAATAAATCCTTACCTAAACAAGGAAAGCTGCTTCTCGCCTCCTCCTTTACACACACATTCAACAACACTTCCAGCTTTGACCACTGGGGGCAGTGGTTCATATTTCTGTAAATACAGACCGATTGCAGCTAAAGAACTTTTGACATAATGTTGCCAAATTCACAGTGTGATGTCTGTCGCCATGAAACATCATATTAGACATTTCCAATCATGATGAGTAAAATCATAATTACTAAAGCCTATAAATGCAATTAAATGTCAGTTACAATTGCAGGTGAAATCCCACTCACTTTTAACATCATCTCTGCCAGGTTAATCATTTGGAGAATTAGCCGGTTTCGCTTGACATGAATAGTGACCAAACCAATTGTGTTAATCAGACAAGCTTGCATTATAATGGAATATGCTCGCCATCGTTAGCGAAAGGCACAGGATAAAAAGTTTCAACAACACTGCCTACAAAACAAAAACGATCTTCTCTCCTGAACCGCTCTGTGGGCACCTCGCTAATTCAGCCAGCCCTCATTTACATAAAAAAAAAAAAACATTAATTCACACATCTCTTCGTTTCTATTCTATCCCAACCAGGTTATTTTATTATGTACCCCTGGCCGAAGAAACTCAATACTTCCCAGAGAGATCTCGACTAATGTTTTTTCCCAGCTCCAGTGGGCACTGGTTTTGCATGATAAACCCCGTATTGCAGGGATATTTCCCCTGCCAAATTAAGGTAAGCAGGAGGTAATTGTTATCTATTTTTAAGTCGATAGGATTGCTTTAGCTCTCCACAAATGGCTGGAATCACTAATGTGTGAATTTGATGGCGTTTTAATGGTATGGGACTGCACGCTGCAATGATGGGTTAAATTAATTTTTTACTCGACAAAACCCACATGAGACCGCACACTATTTTTGATTTACTATTTTTGATTTACAGACGCTGAAGTGTCATTGTGGATTAACAGAACAGACTTTTGAAATTGTAGGCTATCTTTTGCTTATAGTTTGACACTTGTAGTAGGATAAATATGCAATATAATATTCCTGCTGAAATGGAAAGAGTTGTATTTCTTTTGTTACAGGCACATTTTTGTGGTTTGTAGTTTTGCTAATAAGAAAACATTATCATTAACTCATATTACCTTGACACTTTCACCCGAGTTCATACAACATTAAATTATGATTTACCCCATTTACTTTCTTAATAAATGTCTTTGGTGTTTTGTGTAATTTATTTAAAATATGGTACTTGCTTCTGAAATCACTTTTTACTGAACTAATCAAGGCTGCATGGGTAAAAAATGAAATATATTATTAACCAATAAAACATATCCGGTAACATTTTATAATAAGGTTTCATTAGTTAACAACATTAGTTAATATAAACTAACAATAAACATTACTTTTACAGCATTTATTAGTCTTGGTTAGTGTTATTTTGACATATAGTAATACATTTTTAAATAAAAAATGTGATATGTTAACATTAGTTAATGCACTATGAACTAAAATGAACTAACAATGAACAATTCAATTTTTATTAACTAATATTAACAAATATTGTTCATTGTTAGTTCATGATTTCTAATGCATTAAATAATGTTAACGAATGGAACCATATTGAAAAAAGTGTTACCAGTAAATTTTTCTGGTTTTAAGGATGTTTAGATATTTTTACTGGAAAATGAGACAAAAATACTGGTTAATAAAATTCAGTTTCATTTGCCTTCTTGTGTCAAAATACTGAAAATGGAGGGTGCTATTGACCAATTAAATGAATTTAGGCCAAGCTGAATATTGGATCAGGGTAAAATGATCATTTGATCATTGCATAAGAAAATTATTTAGTAGAAACTTTCTCTAAATATTTTAAATTTCTTCAATAAGTAACTTCAAAATGACAGTAAACATGTGCTGGGTTCATGCTGTGTCGAAATTAATGTAATCGGAGATGACAACTCTGTTGTCATGAGCTCTTTACATCCTTAGACTTAGAAATTATTTGTTTCTATGTGGAGTTATATTTGTGCCACAATTGTGCACGCACAAGATGATATTTTGAGTGTGCAAAATTTATATAAAGATTAATACATGCTGTAAATATATATTGTTCATTGTTAGTTCATTATACCTAATGCATTAACTAATGTTAACAAATGGAACCTTATTGTAAAGTGTTACCACATATCCTAACAAGTTTCACCCAGTTGGAAAAATGTGACATTATGGAAGTTAAAAAAATCCAGTTAATGTTGTCTTTAAAGGTTAAGTGTGTCATTTCTGGGCAATACTGGCACCAAATGGAATTGCAAAAAGTTTGTTGAGTGACCCAATTCTGCAACACTGACTCAACCAATGATGTGAGTTTGGGGCGGGACTATCCGTTTGTTCGGCTAATGTCAGACAGAGAGATTGTTTGCGAAAACCCGTTTCAAAACAATCATTATTTCTGATATATATATATATATATATATCCGTTTGGTGAAAGAAGTTACACAGATCAGATTTAAGATTTGGCGGAAAATTAAATAAAATTGCACAGTAAACTCTAAATTGTCTTTTGAAGTAAAACCTGTGAGCAACAACTCTCATTTAAAGCCATCAAAACACTTCAAAAACACAGCCTGAGGTGTGTATGCTATCTACATGTAACTAGCACTGTATACATATTGGTTTTTCCAGTCCTTGTAAATACACCTCATGGGACAGATACACAATCTCAGGAAACTGCTGATATGGGAAAGACCCTCAGTGACAGTAAAACAATCCAATCAAAAGCCAATACCCACAAATGCATTCACCAAGTTCCCCTGTGAACTGTGTTTAACTAATAGTTAAAGTTTTAAGTTGCTAAGCAACTACATTTTGGTCCTCTGGTGAAATGTATAGATGGAGGTGATTCAGAAACTGGAAAGTTACTAAGATCACAATCCCATTTTATCCCCACTGTACCCTTGAACACAGCAATTAACCACAGGTTGGACCAAACCTAGGATAAAAGAGTTTGCTAAATTGCAATATCTATTTCACCATACAATCAAATAATATGTTTAAAAGGTGTAGTTCAACCCAAAATAAAATCCTGTTTTCTGTAATCATTTACACACCCTTATGTTGTTCCAAACCTGCTTGACTTTCTTTTGTCTGTGGAACACAAGGAGAATTAACAAGAGAATGTTAATGCTGGTCTGTCCTGTACAATGAAAGTGAATGGGGACTGAAGCTGTCATTCTCGAACATTCTATCTAACATCTGCTTTTGTCTTCCAAAGAAGAAAGTTGCGCATTTTCATCCAAGATGGCGGAGAGACTAAATGAAAATGCTAACTATATTGTAATCAATATTACAAAATAAATTTAGTTAAAAAAAATATAGTTCAATCTTATTAAAAATGAACTTAATTTCAACGAAATAATTATTGTGGATTAAGAAAGTAAGTCATACATGATTAGAATGACATAAGGGTGAAGAATTTAAATTTTTTTGGGTGAACTACCCCTTTAATTTATTTCAGAGTCTACATAATTGTATACTGTATAAATACAATTTTTTTTTTTTTTACAAATTTCCCTCAGGCTTGCACACTGATAACTTACACTACATGTATGTCATGTAGAGGTCAGGCTCTATATGAATACTAACCAATGACATACAGTAGAGATAATTGATACTCAAGGATATTGGTGGTAGGACAAACAGCACTTAAAAGATCAAGCCACCAGCGTCAGATAACCACAACCAGGCACTGCCATGGACACAGGAAGTCGTGTATTTTCTAAAGATCGAACACATGAGCCATTCAAGGCATTCAGCAATATTAATTATACAGGGCTAATGGCTTCATTACTGTGAACAACTAAAGCACTGATGTGAAGCATTGATGTTTTGGTAATAATTTACCTTGCATTCAAGTTACATTAATTGCACTTTTTTTTTTTTTTTTTTGCACCTTTATTTATTACATTTATTTTCTGTGAGCAAAAGTGTTTGATAATTTGTGGGTTACACAGAAAAGCGAGTAGTACATGGCAGCCCCCGTGAGGTGATCCAACATATACAGTGTCTTCACATGATTGTCAATATATTTCTAATTCATCATTTCTTTAGGGGTTAAACATTTTAATAAGGAAAAAATTTACCTTTAATGTAAAGTGTGATTAATGTTACTTTTAAAGCAGCAAATGGACAGACCTATTGGAGTAGGAGGACAAGAAAAAAGCAAATGATTATAATAAGGAGGCAAAGAGAACATGGACAGCTGAGTCAAGCGTAGAGAGAGGAGAATGCCAGATCAGGCCTCAGGCACTATACACTTACTTACTATCAATTATTCTTCAGCTCACTCTCAATCTCGCTTGTTTATCTGTTTATCTCTCTGCTTCCAGTGTTATTTGGAGGCAGATTCCTCTAGTTTATGATTTGATTGTGTATCAAGCCGTGGTTACATTCCTCCACTGTTGTGATGATGCTGTCAGTCCCGACTGTATAAACCTCAGCGGGTTTGTAAGTTGTGTTCCATTGTGCACCGGTTCCCATGGGAAGTCTGATTAGACTTATGAGAGCAGTACATACCGAAGCCAAGGTCTTCCAGATGAATACAAACAGAAGCATGCTCTTTATTTCTGTCCATTATTGTTACTATAATAAAACTGTACATTTTCATAGAAAACTTGTATTAAAGAGGCCATGAAATCAAAATGAAAGTTTTGTGTCTTTTTTTAATCACTGTTTAAGAGCTTTGAGGCTTTTAGCAAATATACATGTTTAAAATTTACAGGACCCTATTTTAAGAGAACTATCGCTAAGCGCAGCACTATGCCATAAGTCATAAGTGCAAAGTCAGTGGACATGGCCATGAAGTTTTGGTATTTTCGCGCGACCATGCGCTAAGTCTAAGTGCAAGTGGGTTTGGCGAAATCGTGCACGCAAGGCGCTAATGGGCTGGATCAAGTGCAATTTAATTTGGAGGTTCTTCTCTGGTTATTGCAGCGTCTGCGTCCTATTATGTAGTAGTCCATTCCCTCAAGCACCAGTGATATAAGCAAAGACAGCACATTTATAAGAAGTTGGTAGTGTAAATTGACTGTATGCAGTGAATTAGAAGAATAGAAATATGGACTTACATTATTTTGTGCATTAACTGCTTCCTTGTTGAATGTGACATGCTCCTTTTACAGTATATGCATGGAAAATGTGTTTAAGGATATGGATGTAGGCTCCATTATATTATAGAAAATGTAAGTATTATTAATCATTTTCATCTACTGACAAACAAATCATGTCTAGTATTGACAATGATTGAATCAGAATGCACTTCACTTCTACCGGTCGATTTTGAAAAATGTAATTAATTTATTGAAACACGAAAGATTTACACCAAACATATGTCTAAATTCAAATTACACTTCAAACAAAACGAAAACATAATCAAAATAACTGGTCAAAAAACTATACCAAATCCAAACATTTTACCCTCTTCAACTTCCACCAGCACCTTTTGCACTGACTTAAAAATCGCTCTTTGACAACAGGTGGAAAAATACCAACACAAATTAGATCACCAATACAAAAACCTTTTATTTTATTTTTTTCTCCTCTTTTCTCCTCAATTTGGAATGCCCAATTCCAAAGTCCTCATGGTGGTGTAGTGACTCCGTGTCAATCCGGGTGGTGGAGGACGAATTTCAGTTGCCTCCGTGTCTGAGACCGTCAATCTGCGCATCTTATCACGTGGCTTCTTGAGCGCTTTAGCGCGGAGACATAGCGTGTGTGGAGGCTTCACGCTATTCTTCACGGCATCCACGCACAACTCGCCACGTGCCCTACCGAGAGCGAGAACAACATTATAGCAACCACGAGGAGGTTACTCCATGTGACTCTACCCTCACTAACAACCAGGCCAATTTGGTTGCTTAGGAGACCTGGCTAGAGTCACTCAGCACGCCCTGGATTCGAACTTGTGACTCCAGGGGTGGTAGTCAGCGTCTTTATTCGCTGAGCTACCCAAGCCCCCTGACAAATACAAGTTTAAATATAAACATAATAATAATTGAAAATTAAACCATGACCTATTGATAGTCATAGAGCAGTCGCAGCCCACAGTCTTTCTCTTCCAGGAAAACAGATATAAAATGTTGATGACTCATCCTGCACTACACAGATTTTGGTCCAATTAAATGCTCTCTAGAATGAGAATGTCCCTCCCCCTAATACCACCAGCAACTGACTAGCAAGTAGCAAATCGAGTCAGAATGGAATACTATCATGCTAGTCTTACTATTTCTGCCATATATACTGTAGATATGTCATTTAAAACTCAGCTCGGCAATTTTATTTGATTTTTTTTTTTTAGAAAAAGGGACCTTCAATATGTCAGAAATGTCAACACAGAAAAGAAGACTGTGCTCGTCAGAAGATTTCATGGGGTCTTAAACCACCACTATAATCGAAAAAAGTAAATGAAATGACAGAAGGATTCTGAAATCTTTGTACACTGTTCGAAGGAGATTAATTTATTGCAAATTTACAGTAGTAAATATACTGTAGTATCTATGGTATATTCCGTAACCAAATAATCGTTATCATTGTATAGTGATGGTATCAGATGGTAATACTTATATACCATGTCATACAGTGGTACTGAATGATTACCATATTGATGTACCAAGTTATTTCAAACAGTACTATGGTATCGCTATGGCACATGTAAAAACACACACACACACACACATTATTACCATGGTATGTGTCTATTAAAATATAGTATTACCATGGTACCATGTGCAAAAACATGGTAATTCCATGGTACTTTATTATACCATGATATACAATGGTACTGAATGATTATCGTATTCATTTAAAGTACCTTTATATTTACATAGTCAAAAGTACTTCAAAGAGGGATTTTGACAGGATATAGACGCGTGGATGGAGATTGAGGGGCTCGCGGGGCGTGTGCCGGCACAAGGTCCTCCTCAAATTCATCCTGTTCGACCTCGCGGCCCCGCCATGCCTCCTCGTGGGATCCCTCGGGTATCACAGAAAAGGCGGGTGGGAGGGCGCGGGAGGCTGAATCGTCCCTCAGAACGAGGGCGATTCGCGAGCGCAGTGTCTTGAGACTCATGCTCTCCCAGTGAGGGCAGTTTGTCTCCATGAGAGCTGCGTGGGTGCAGCCCAGACAGAGAATGCAGCTCATGCTGATCTGATGGCGGGATGTGCCTCTCGCACAAGGAACACTTACGGAACGACATCTTTAAAAAGATGCGAACACGTAAGCGACTCTTTTAGATTATATGTATATAGTAAATTCTAGAGACTGTTGTGCGTGAAAATCCCAGGAGATCAGCAGTTACAGAAATACTCAAATCAGCCCATCTGACACCAACAATCATGTCACGGTACAAATCACTGAGATCACATTTTTCCCCATTCTGATGGTTGATGTGAACATTAACTGAAGCTCCTGACCTGTATCTACATGATTTTATGCACTGCACTGCCAGATAATCGCATGGATGATTGTTGGTGCCAGATGGGCTGGTTTGAGTATTTTCAAACACAACAGTCTAGAATGTACTCCGAATGCTGCCAAAAACAAAAACAAAAAACATCCAGTGAGCGGCAGTTCTCTGGATGAAAATGCCTTGTTGATGAGAGAGGTCAACAGAGAATGGCCAGACTGGTTCAAACTGACAAAGTCTATGGTAACTCAGATAACCACTCTGTACAATTGTGGTGAGAAGAATATCTTCTCAGAATGCTATTCTGAGATTCGGGTTGGTGCGGTTTTGGCGGCACGAGGGGGACCTACACAATATTAGACATGTGGTTTTAATGTTGTGGCTGATAGGTGTATATATATATATATATATATATATATATATATATATATATATATATATATATATATATATATATATATACACACACAATATACAATATACAATTGCTTTATAAGGATACACAACTCCTGTCAAAGCACTGCGGGGAATCAGGATGCTGAAGCAGCCCGTTCACCAGCGAAGCGTCAAGCGGTGAGGCGAGTGATGTTCGCCGGAACAATGCAGGGAAGCGGAGAGTCTTGTCGTTGCCGTGAAGATCCCGCCCGCTGACTTGTGTAGTCAATGGCGAAGCAGTAGAGGGCTTCTAGACAAGAGATAAATCACTGTCTTGTAGGAAGAAAATTCTGAGGAATTGTGTTTGCGCACCAAATGCGGGGCTCAAATACTATAGCCAATATTAGAATATTGCCGTTATTGTAGAGAGGTTTCAATTAGGTCGTGTGGAAGGACAATCCACATATGCGTTAGTACGCAATGTCAAGTGTACTGAGTCATAAGGGAACCACAGTTTTGCCGTGGTACAGGGTACGTTTCTAGCAAAATATGGTATTACCATGATACCTTGTTTAAAAACATGGTAATAACATGGTATCTTTTGCTAAATTATTGTTTGTGTTGGCAAAAACTATGGCTACCATGGTATTTTTTGTAAGGGCTATCTATCACCCTCTGACTCCATACTCTCTTTCTCATGTTTTCTTCTCAATTTGTCTTCGTCCTCTTGACCTCCTTCTGTATCTCCACGCTCATTCTCTCAGTCTCTCTCCTCCCACTGCTGTCTCTGGGAATGGGCTCCAGCTGCAGTGATACAGTAGAGGCTTCTGTAACTCTATTAATCTACCTTGTTAGAGATACTGTAGCAGTGTACAGTGCAGCAGGGCTAAAATTAGCCGACGGTTGCGAGGCCTGATGTTTCAGAGCTCCCTGACCCTCCATCACCATTCCAGCACTATCTCACCACACACACACACACACACACACACACACACACACAAACACACACACACACATAGTACATGCTAGTTCACTCACTCACCACCACAACCATATATACCATCACAGACTATATTTGTACCTGCATGCAAAAGGACACATGCTCTGTGCCAAAACCCTTGTGAGTTGCCTACCTAGACAGCATTTTTAGACATCATAGCCAGTGTTGGGTGTGATGCGTTACAAGTAATCAGATTACTTTTTTTGAGTAATGAGTAAATTAACGCAATATTTTTATTTTATTTTAGACCATAATATCAGATCTACTTTTTAAATGAAGTAACGCGTTGCTTTTGTACACCTCTACATTCCCTGTATTGTGAGAAATTAGGTTTAATGCAAACTTCGGGGAGGATTCTATTTAAGTCACTTCTGTTTAAATGAATGGGAGATACTGGAATGCCCAACCAAGAAGCTCTAGCACCCAACAGTCAATGAATGTAGAAAGGAAGTCCCACTTTGCAGGTAAAAGAGCCAATCCCCTTTTAGATACAGACATTGCCTGTCAATCAACTTGCTAGCATGCATGCGCATTAGCTATACAAGCCAAGAAAATTGTGTGTTTTAGCGTAATATGAGTTCAACATTCGGCTGAGTGAAACGCGATTGATTCATGTGTTAATACACACTGCATTAAAAAAATCAGCAAACACGTTTAGGCAGAGGGATTATAAAACTAGTCTTCCACTGGCCACGATATGATACACAGGGGGAAATACTCGCTCAATTCACTGACTTATGCAGCCGAACTGCTCCGTGTACTACTACTCCCATAACTTGGAAGAATGGGTTGAGAAAAGCTGACTCTGGATCAGTGGCTCCGAGCAACGTTCTACATCGATTGTGTACGCAGAGAAAATGCCTTAGTTTCTAAAAAGATTCTACATGTTTTATAATAAACAAGTAGTTTGATTCTTGAAACAAACCGTTTTTATGACATTTTGGTAGCATTAAAAACAATTCCATTCAAGTTGTGCCTTTGAAGATGTATGCGATCAACGAGTGGCGTCTGTACGCACCATGGATCAACTCAAAACAAGCGTGCACTGAGATGACTTAAGTGAAAAATATTCTTTTATTATCAGACACATACCTTGAACATGTTAGGCTGGCATTCCCCACTGAATTTTATCCTGACATTTGAAAAACATCTTAAGTTGACTCTGATATTGTCAATGGGCACAGCACATGATGGCAATATGATGCAGGTTCAAGTGTTGGACTTTGCTGCTTCAGGCAAGGCAGTGGTAATTCTTCATTATTCATATTGGCTGCCATGTTGATGGAAAAACAAATCATGTATATTCATGTTATTGATTCTTTATTATAAATATGATGTGAAGACCTACTTTCTAAATATCGGTTTGTTTACTATGTTGTTGTGACATGAGTGTTGTACAGTAGCTAGCATGACCTGTAATGTCTCTTGCATGCAATGCATGGCTTATTTGTATGGAATGCATAGCATAGCAGAAGAGAAATTGGCTGTGAGAAAAAAGTAACGCAAAACTAACGCAAAAGTAATGTAATGCTTTACTTTCCATAAAGATTAACTTTTTTATTAATTAAGTTACTTTTTTAAGGAGTAACACAATATTCTAATGAGTTATTTTTAAAAGTAACGTTACCCATCACTGATCATAGCCAGTAAAGTTTTGGTTATGATGCTGCCTATGTAGATAATAGACAGCAAGGCAGATCACTAAGGTATGGAACAGAGCCAATATATGCACCCTACAGTCACAAACCCACTTTGTACTGTGTACAGTTAGACAAGCGCAGTTCTAACCACAAACTGCTTATGCGCTACCACATAAATATTCAAAGAGACTCTCTCCCTCACACACACACACACACACATAGTAGCAATTTTAGGGTTAACAAACAGCTCCTTCAGAACTAAAATAATCAAAATATATTAAAAGAAAAAAACTAACTAACCTGAAGACACATGTTAGCCTATTTGCATTGCTAATTTTTCACAGTACTAGATGGATACAGAGCGACCCTGACAGCTCACCTGAATACTATTCGTCAACTAAACATAACTGAAAACATAACACAATGCAGGAAAGAAGATTCTGTGGATGATTAGCATTGCTAATGTTTAACTCTGTTGGGGCTTAAACAGGTTTTGTTAGACTACAGACTCTCTGGTTTTAAACCACTTTGCTACAAAACTGGTATTCTCCAAGTTTATGTCCTAAAATAATTATTCAGAGACAGTATTTCTTTATTGTATTCGTAGATTAACTCAGTCATACACAGTATAACACAATATAAATATAAATATGGCTATACGGTAATATTCAGTACAATGTTTATTTACGTACTGTGAAACAATGCAGTTTGATTGAGTTTGAGTGACTCACTCAGGTCAATGCTTAATTTACCTTTCCAAACATTGGGGGACACAAGTGGGAGGCATTGCAATTGTTCTCCAATCAGATTTGTGTACGTGTAAAAGAGTTTATATCATTCTCTTCCAGAGTGGGGTTCCTGCAGGACACTAATGCCGACAGAATAAGCAGTATCATGGTAACAAACACAGCATTGTTTAGAGACCACCCTCTTTTGTTTGACAGACAGCGTCCAATCAAATCGTATCAAGGAAGAATCCTGCAAAAAATGCTACATTTATCACTATGTGTTGCAATGCATGTAGCCAACATTTGCATTGTTTCAACAAAAGTATGATATTACTGCCATGCAATAAAAAATTGTTTTTGGGGGGATTTCTTGACTGATGTAAAATGTTTCTGTTTCACAATCAATGCATACTGTGACAATAGAACATTAAACAAATTTGAACATAATCTTCAACCCAGTAATCCAGTATTGCGTGCTGACATTGCTTTCTGTCACTCTAAACTGACATTGTGCATGACCTTTATTAAAGGTTATCAAGGATTAACAGGGACTAATTCACCAGGATTAAAATCCACAACTGGACTCATTACAATCAAGGATGAGAGGATGTAAAATCTACAGCAGGTATGTCCTTCCTTTGAAATTCCTTTGAATTATTATTATTTTATGTTTTTTTACTAAACAGCCATGCTTAAAAATTCTGAATATTTTTGTTTCATTGTTTTGTTTTGTTTTTTTACAGCACACTTCACAAGCAAAACATAAAAAAGAAGCTAGTTAGGTTTCAAATTATAAAACAATATATATTGGCCTATTGTTAAAAATTACACCTGTGTGAACCTGAGTGGAACTGACTTGATACATCCACCAAAAAAAGTAATTGCAAAAATAGCAAAGAAAACTGCACATGCCACTAGGTTTGATATTTAGTTTTCTTATGTAATGGCATTTGTAAATTTTTAAGTGTGGCTTCAGCATCCAAATATTTTTTTCGTGGTCACTGTGCAAATACACTACCGGTCAAAAGTTTTGAAACACTTACTCATTCTTTATTATAATTGTTTTTTTTTTTTTGTTTGCTTTTTTTTTTTTTTTTCACATTTTAGAATAATAGTAAAGTCATTAAAACTCTGGAATAACATAAATGGAACTATGGGAATTATGTTGTGACTAAACAAAATTCAAAATAAATCAAAACTGTGTTATATTTTAGCATCTTCAAAGTAGTCACCCTTTGCCTAGAATTTGCAGACATGTACTCTTGACATTTTCTCAACCAACTTCTTGAGGTATCACCCTGGGATCCTTTTTAAACAGTATTGAAGGAGTTCCCATCTATACTGCTTTTCTTTATTATTTGGTCCAAGTCATCAATTTCAAAAACTGTTTTTTTTTTTTTTATTACATTTTTGATTTATAATGAAATAAATTAATATTGTGGCACAATTATATTTTTGTCTACAAAACTAATTTCAAACATTTAAGCATACACCTTCAGATCAAAAGATTTTTAAGATCATGGGAAATATTTCGGTCAAGTGTTTTACAACTTTTGACCGGTAGTGTGTATATAATCTAATGTATTATGCTATTCTTGAAACACATGAACCACAAAATAGTAAAACATCATGTTGACATTTTCAGCATCATGCAGCCGTGTTTGGTTTACTGATTTCAGGGTGAGATGCGTCTTGTGTGGGAATCTTTACACAACTTAACAAGCTAAATGAAGTATAATTGCTTTGTGCAGAAGAGGAAATGTGACTCACTGCGTTTGCTTAGAGGGTTTTTTTACTGTTCCAGAAGAAGTAGGCTTTTTACAGTGTGCCTGACAAACTGCTGCATGGAAATGACATCATCACAAGTGTGGGCCTGTGAACCGGACCCCCGTGGGGTGGCGGAGAATGGGCCAGAACTTTCAGCGCAGCCTCACTACCTGTCATTAAATCTTCTGATTCAGCCTGTTACAGAGTCATTTAGCACTTTCACATCCTACTCAACACAACCTGACAGTCGTCTAAGAGAGCAGTGGACCAAACGGTGGCCTGCTGTCAGTGAAATATGTGTGAAAATACAGAAAAAAAAAACAAGGATAAGGGATTTATTGGATGGAGTGGGAACAGAGATGGAAGTCTGGATGCATATGGACTGAGAAAAAGCATCGAAACCAAAGAATAAAGGAAGTACAAGGACGTCAAAAAATTTAAATGGAAGTAAATATACAATACATGACATAACTGAGTCAGTCAGCGCATAACCCATAGTCTGATTCATGAGTAAAAAATGTAAAAGCATAAAAACACATGCCGGGTCTGGAATTACTGGAAATGTGGAACAGATTTTTGCGTGCTTTAAGGGTGTGTTCACACTTGTAGTTCAGTTCACTTGGTCCTCTTGGTCCGGACCAAAAAATGAAAATGATACATTTAGTCCTGGTTCGCTTAGCGTTCACACTGCCATTTTTAACACTGAACCTAATGATACAAAACCAAAGGCATCAGGAAAAAGTCACAACCTGATTGGACAGCTTTTATTACATATATTTTTTGACAGAACTTGCCGATCATCCAAAACAATATGGCTGCTGGGCGAAATGCGCTCATTATATTTATATATGTATATATGGTGGTATTTTTACCAGCTGAGAACAAACAAAGAGCTAATAAAATGTGTAAAGGAGTCAAAATAGCGCCAGGAATTCCTCCGTTGCACACAGAAATGAAGATATGCTGCAAGGACAGCTGACGGCGGTTCCGACGCTGTACCGAACTGTAATGGGCAACTTAGCTCCTAGGATGAGCAGAACCAGGTATGCTTGAGGTCAGTATTAGGCTAATTACTTCCTGTTTTTGGTCCGTTTAGACGTCTTTGGTCCATGTTGTGTTCATATATCAATCGAACCGCACCAGAGTTCATTTAGAAGTGGACCGAGACCCACTATTCAGGTGGTCTCAGTCCGCTTGTTTGGTGCGCACCAAGGTTCGGATGGCAGCGTTCACACTTGTTCAAATGAACCGCACTAACAGAGCAATCGCACCAGAGTTCGTTTTAATCAAACCAAACCTGCCAAGTGTGAACACACCCTAAATGGCACATCCTCCCCATGTCACAGCTTGGTCTGGGCTAGTCTGGTCTGGGCAGATATATCGGCCAGGCTGATTATTGGCTGATTTTTGCCCATGTTTAATCATCGTAAATCAGTCAGCGCCTAACCCAAAGTCTGATAAAAATAAAAATGCAAATAATATCTATACACATACACTATATTGCCAAAAGTATTCGCTCATCTGCCTTTAGATGCATATGAACTTAAGTGACATCCCATTCTTAATCCATAGAGTTTAATATGACGTCGGCCCACCCTTTGCAGCTATAACAGCTTCAACTCTTCTGGGAAGGCTTTCCACAAGGTTTAGGAGTGTGTTTATGGGAATTTTTGACCATTCTTCCAGAAGCGCATTTGTGAGGTCAGACACTGATGTTGGACGAGAAGGCCTGGCTCGCAGTCTTCGCTCTAATTCATCCCAAAGGTGCTCTATCGGGTTGAGGTCAGGCCTCTGTGCAGGCCAGTCAAGTTCTTCCACACCAAACTCGCTCATCCATGTCTTTATGGACCTTGCTTTGTGCACTGGTGCGCAGTCATGTTGGAACAGGAAGGGGCCATCCCCAAACTGTTCCCACAAAGTTGGGAGCATGGAGTTGTCCAAAATCTCTTGGTATGCTGAAGCATTCAGAGTTCCTTTCACTGGAACTAAGGGGCCAAGCCCAGCTCCTGAAAAACAACCCCACACCATAATCCCCCTCCACCAAACTTCACAGTTGGCACAATGCAGTCAGACAAGTACCGTTCTCCTGGCAACCGCCAAACCCAGACTCATCCATCAGATTGCCAGATGGAGAAGCGTGATTCGTCACTCCAGAGAACGCGTCTCCACTGCTCTAGAGTCCAGTGGTGGCGTGCTTTACACCACTGCATCCGACGCTTTGCATTGCACTTGGTGATGTATGGCTTGGATGCAGCTGCTTGGCCATGGAAACCCATTCCATGAAGCTCTCTACGCACTGTTCTTGAGCTAATCTGAAGGCCACATGAACTTTGGAGGTCTGTAGCAATTGACTCTGCAGAAAGTTGGCAACCTCTGCGCACTATGCGCTTCAGCATCCGCTGACCCCGCTCTGTCATTTTACGTGGCCTACCACTTCGTGGCTGAGTTGCTGTCATTCCCAATCGCTTCCGCTTTGTTATAATACCACTGACAGTTGACTGTGGAATATTTAGTAGCGAGGAAATTTCATGACTGGACTTGTTGCACAGGTGGCATCCTATCACAGTACCACGCTGGAATTCACTGAGCTCCTGAGAGCGGCCCATTCTTTCACAAATGTTTGTAGAAGCAGTCTACATGCTTAGGTGCTTCATTTTGTACACCGGTGGCCATGGAAGTGATTGGAACACCTGAATTCAATTATTTGGATGGGTGAGCGAATACTTTTGGCAATATAGTGTATCAGCTAGGCCGATTAATTGGCCGTTTTGGAATTGTCGCATCGGTCAATAAGCATAACCACAATGCATATATTTATTATGCATGAACATACAGCAAATGATAGTACTAAAGCCCAGATGCTACTGCCCAGTGGAGGCTGTTTTCTCTGATGAGTCCCTGTTATAATTTACTGACTAGAGACAATTAATTCAAGCTAAGGGAACAATCGATGAAAACATTGGTTAGTTTGGACGGTGTGTGTACAGGGGGATTGAAGACTCATCCCTGCCGGCTCTGTTTTACCGCAGAGCAGAAAAAAACATCTGACACTTCCATTACTGAAGTTCAAAAGCTTTGTGGAGAGAGAATGCCACTGATCCAAAGGTCACCTCACTATCTTACACCCATGGAATAAAAAGATTTTCTTTCTTCAAAAACACAGAGAAGGTGTGCAAAAGTTCACGGGTTGTCAGAGCCTCAAGATTCAGTGTGCTGAAATGTGGGACTTCCTGCTGAATTCTAATGTATCCGATCAGGCAGGACTGGAAGAGGGCATGACTTTTATCTTGATTTTAAGCCTAATTGTAAACATTACATCTTTCACAGTAATCTATGGCTTCCACATCCAGTTCATACAAAAATGGAAGTTATGTCATTGTTTACTCATGTAGTTCCAAACCCATATGCTGTAAATTTTCTAGAGGAATATATTTGTGAAGAATCCTCACACAGCTCTTAAAGCAAACCATACAACTTTAGCACTGAATTCCATGTTTTGTGAAGCCATTAGACAGCTTTTTAAGTTAAAATTAAGCTGTATTAACAAATTCACCATTTTTGTTGAATTCTGGATGTGAGCTTTGGAGGAGGGCAAGATTATCAGTGAAGAATGACTTCATGTAAGGTAATTTTGGTCTGCTCCTCACACATAACTATCACATGTCTTTAGAAGACCTGGAATATAATGCACAAGTTGTATGGACTATTTTTATGGTTCTTTGTTTTTTAGTTTTTTCAGAGCTTGACAGCCCAATGGTCACTATTAACTAATTTTATGGTAAGAGCTGCATAATCAGTGAATAATGACTTTATGTAAGGTAATTTCGGTCTGTTCCTCCCACATAGCTATCATATGGCTTCAGAAGACTTGAAACAGAGTGCACAAGTCGTATGGACTATTTATTAATGGTGCTTTTTCTGTGTGTGTTTTTTGGAGCTTGACAGACCCATTGTCAGTATTAAATCATTTTATGGCAAGAGCTGCATAATGACTCTTCAAAAAAAAAATATATATGTGTGAAAGAAAAAAATTACAGCATATAAGTTTGGAACGATATAAGCATGAGTAAATGATGACAACATTTTCACATTTTCATTTTTGGGAGTACTGTTCCTTTAGAGATGGAGGAATATTAAATTGCACAGCCATACCACCCCCCCCCCCCAAATGTCCATCTGTGGTGCATTCCAAGATTCTTTTAATCGGTGTTGTTGTAATATTCTAATGCTTAATGTTTGATACTTGGAATTTGTTATTTTCTTTTTTACAGATCAGCTCTAATGAGAAAAAATCACATGGACAGACATTATTCTTTAATCTTTTATGCATTAGTGGTTCTACCACTTTCCTATAAGCCACATCTTGTTGGCATTTATGGCCTTTCTGAAAAGATATTTTGTTTGTTTTATTCTTTTTATTATGTAACCAAAATAAAAGCTGGACATCACAACTGAATTCTTTCCAAATCTGTTTCTCAAGCTCTGCTTCCATGGACATATGTAATATTTAATAATATTGTTAAAGTAAGATCACTATTACTTTTTGCATATAATTATTATTAGGTATTTGAACAATCCCCTAACCCTACGTATTAACTTTGGTGTGTAACTCTTCCCACACTGTTTGTGCTACAGACGTGAATGATACCTCAAATCATGTGGCTTGTTAAAGAGAGGTGTACTATTACTGTTTTAAGCAATCAGAATTTTTGCCTAGGGGACAATAAAACAGGTTAAAAAAAATCCCATAGACTTAACTAAGGGAGGTAGCTGAGCCATATTTGGGGACCAGCATATCACAGAGACTTGGGGCTGGGCTGATTTTCTGCCAGTAAGCAATCACCTAGCAACAACACACAACAATTTTGCAACCACTGAGAAAACACCCTAGCAACGTCTTAACAACGAATCAGGCTACTTAACATACTAAAAACCACCCAGAACTCCCTAGCAACCACCTAGCAGCACCCTAGCAACCAACCAGAACACCCTACCAATGGCCTAACAACCACTCAGACCATTAAACACATTTAAAACTACACAAAACACCATAACAATGCCAATGCAACCACCCACAACACCCTAGCAATGGCCTAATAACCACTTAGACCACTAAACACACTAAAAACCACCCACAACTCCCTAGCAACCACCTAGTGATGCCCTAACAGCCACACAGAACACCCTAGCAACGGCCTAACAATGACTCAGACCACTAAACACACTACAAACCACCCACAACACCCTAGCAACCACCTATCAATGCCCTATCAATCACCCAGAACATCCTAGAAACTATCTAACAATCACTCAGACCACTAAACACTAGAAAACACCCACAACACCCTTGCAATAGCCAACAACAAATCAGACCATTAAACATACTGAAAACCACCCACAACTCCCTAGCAACTAGTGCCCGATCGATTTATCGGCCGATATTAAGCTTTCACAGATATATCGTATCAGTGTATATGTTTTTTTCGATATATGCAGATATGAAAACTTTTTTTTCAGAACATAAAATGCAGAAAACAATGCTTGGGGTGATTTAGAATTGTTGTCATAATGTAGTTTGTCCAGCAGAGCGTGCTCCGACTCCATTGTTTACAGAGCTGAGCTGACGGTGGTTCTGCTGACAGTGCGAAGTTAAGCGGTGTCTTCACGGTAAGTTGCTAACTAGTTTCTGGTATACATACTGGAATGTTAATAAACAATGACCCCATAATTTTCCCTTTTTCAGTATAACTAATATAAAGTTAATCCTGTCCCTGACTACCATGTCACTCATGTTTATCACATCTATTTGCTGTTAGCCAGCTATAGTTTGTCAGTGCAGTCAGTAACATAGCAAACTGAAAGGTAAGCAGAGCATCTTTTTGCAGCTCAGCAGACAATGGTGCGGTGGTGGATTGTGTCTGTTAAGTGTTGATTTCATGTCACTCTTGGGAGCCTGAGACACCTCTGGTCTTTGATAAAAGGCCAATGAAAATTGGTGAGTGGTATTTGCATGCCACTCCCCCGGACATACAGTACGGGTATAAAAGGAGCTGGTATGCAACCACTCATTCAGATTTTCTCTTCGGAGCCGAACGGTCGATGTCTACTGAGCTGACTGTTCATTCACCTCTGCTGGATCTGACGGCAAATTTCAGCGGCTTCTCCCTCCTCTGCACTGGTGCACTGCAGAGAACGCCCCTGGGCGCTTCGGCAGAAAAAAGAGAGTATATTTTCCTGAAAGAGTATATTTCTCTAAAAGAGCGGCACACACGGAACGTCTTTTTAAAGATGCCTTTCCGATTGTGTGTTATTCCTGGTTGCGGTCGTTACCTCTCAACTTCAGACGGTCACGATCGCTGTCTTTCGTGTCTGGGCGCAACCCACATGGAGGCAGCGTTCGTGGATGGTTCATGTTCTCACTGCGAGAACATGACCATGGCAACGTTGCAGTCGCGGCTTGCTTTCGTAAGAAAGCAAGCCACCCTAGCGGCTCCCCACCTCGGTCCTTCTACCTACGGGTTTGAGGCCAGCGCAGCTAGCACTGGGGGCGATTTGGGGACCCCAATGGGACCGCCTCCACCGGGTATCCCCCTGCGGACCTCCCATTCCCCAGCATGCTCGTCTGCCCCGATCGGGCTTCCAGATGAGTCCGCCGGCTCGTCTCACGGCGAGTTCGACCTCTTGTTCAGAGCCCGCGAAGCTGATGAGCTCTCGAGCACAGCATCGGAGAGTGGGCTTGTCCAGTCGGACGCAGAAGCCTCAACTGGGCTCCCCCCTTTGGGGATGATTGCCCAGTCACAGGCTGATGCAGAGATGACGGACATGCTTTCCCGAGCGGCCGCTCCAGTGCCTTTCTTCCCGGAAGTGCACGAGGAGCTGACAAAATCGTGGGAGGCACCTTTTACTGCCCGGTCCCGATTTCTCAGTTCCCCTGCCCTCACTACCCTCGATGGCGGGAAGCCCAAAGCACCCATCCAAGCCCTGTAGGTTCACGTCATCCCTGACAGCCAAAGCCTACAGCGCTGCTGGACAAGCCACCTCTGCCCTGCACGCCATGGCTCTCCTGCAGGTCCACCAAGCCAAGGCACTAAAAGAACTGCACGAGGGTAGTTCCGCCCCAGATCTGATGCTCTCCGAGCGAGGAAGGTCACGGCACGGTCTCTCAGGCAGACGATGTCCACATTAGTGGAGCATCTATTTTCTCGGTTTGGAGTTGGACTCAGTCTCATTGACAGCGCGCCTCACGAACGAGCGTGCACAGTCAGTGCTGACGTGTTTGAAGGCATTCAAACAGAAAACAGCGGTTCCACTGAAACTCTTTCAGAGGCTCCTGGGGCATATGGCATCCTCAGCGGTGGCCACCCCACTCGGGTTGATGCATATGAGACCGCTTCAGCACTGGCTTCAGACTCGAGTCCCGAGATGGGCATGGCACCATGGGACACATTGTGTGGCCATCACGCCGGTCTGTCACCGTCTCTTCAGCCCTTGGACCGACCTCTCGTTTCTACAGGCAGGTGTTCCCCTAGAGCAGGTCTCCAGGTGCGTCGTGGTCACGAAGGACGCCTCCAAAACGGGCTGGGGCGCTGTTTGCAATGGACACACAGCTGCCAGCTTATGGACGGGCCCGTGGCTGCGTTGGCACATCAACTGCCTCGAGTTGTTGGCAATTCTGCTCGCCCTGCGGAGGTTCCGGCCGTTGATCCAGGGTGTTAGTTCGGACAGACAACACGGCAACGGTAGCATATGTCAACCACCAAGGTGGTCTGCGCTCTCATTGTATGTCACAACTCACCCGTTGTATGTCTCCTCCTCTGGAGTCAGCAGCACTTAAAGTCGCTGCGAGCCACTCATATCCCGGGCGACTTCAACACTGCAGCGGACGCGCTGTCATGGCAGGTTATCCTCAGGGGAGAGTGGAGACTCCACCCTCAGGTGGTCCAGCTGATTTGGAGCCGATTCAGGCAGGCACAGGTAGACCTGTGCGCTTCCCAAGAATCCTACCACTGCCCGCTCTGGTACACCCTGACAAAGGCACCTCTCGGCATAGACGTGCTGGCACACATCTGGCCTCCTGGCCTGCGCAAATGCATTTCCCCCAGTGAGCCTACTTGGGGGAGGACGAGGAGTAGGTCGTCCTGGTAGCACCCTACTGGCCCACCCAGACGTGATTCTCGGACCTCACGTTCCTCGCGACAGCCCCCCCCAGCGAATTTCCCTAAGGAAGGACCTTCTTTCTCAGGGACGGGGCACCATCTGGCACCCGTGACCAGACCTCTGGAATCTCCATGTCTGGCCCCTGGACGGGACACAGAAGACCTAAGCGGTCTACCACCCGCGGTGGTAGACACGATCACTCAGGCTAGGGCCCCCTCTACGAGGCACCTGTATGCCTTTAAGTGGCATCTGTTTGCTAAGTGGTGTTCTTCCCGACAGGAAGACCCCCAGAGATGCGCAGTCAGATCGGTGCTTTCCTTCCTGCAGGAGAGGTTGGAAGGGTGGCTGTCCCCTTCCACCTTGAAAGTGTATGTTGCTGCTATAGCAGCACACCACAACACAGTGGACGGTAAGTCCTTAGGGAAGCACGACCTGATCATCAGGTTCCTGAGAGGCGCCAGGAGGATGAACCCCTCCAGAACATGCCTCGTTCCCTCATGGGACCTCTCTGTAGTTCTTCAGGGTCTACAGAGAGCCCCCTTTGAGCCTTTGCAGTCAGCTGAGCTTAAGGCACTCTGCTTGAAGACTGCCCTCCTGACTGCGCTCACTTCCATCAAGAGGGTAGGAGACCTGCAAGCATTCTCTGTCGGTGAAACGTGCCTGGAGTTCGGTCCGGGCTACTCTCATGTTATCTTGAGACCCCGACCGGGCTATGTGCCCAAGGTTCCCACGACCCCTTTTAGGGACCAGGTGGTGAACCTGCGAGCGCTGCCCCAGGAGGAGACAGACCCAGCCCTGTTGTTGCTGTGTCCGGTGCGTGCTTTACACATATATTTGGATCGCACATAGAGCTTTAGGATCTCTGAGCAGCTCTTTGTCTGCTTTGGTGCACAGCGGAAAGGAAGCACTGTCTCCAAGCAGAGGATCGCCCACTGGCTCACTGACGCTATAGCTATGGCATATCACACCCAGGACGTGCCACCCCTGGTAGGGCTACGAGCCCATTCTACCAGGGGTGTAGTGGCCTCCTGGGCCCTGGCCAGGGGTGCCTCTCTAACAGACATTTGCAGAGCAGCGGGCTGGGCAAAACCCAACACCTTTGCAAGGTTCTACAACCTCCAGGTGGAACCGGTTTCGTCCCAGGTAGTGGCACACAATACAAGCAGATAAGCCCGGGAAAGCCGGCCGGGTGTATCGCTTGCACATAGCGCTTTTCACCTCCTCTGAGCTGAAGACTTGTGCCATTAATTCCCAGTAGTGTTCACAAACTATGTTCCCTGGTTGATTTCCTCCGAGCCCTGTGGCAGTCGAGTTTTCGGAGAGATTCGCTGCCGGCCCAGTACACGTGCTAACTAAGAGCCCTGTTCTGGGGTAGGTGCTCCGCATGTGGCGGTTCCCTGTAAGGTAACCCCATGCGATGTATATCTTCCGCTAGTTCATTTCCCTGTTGGCAAACTGCGTCTTCCTTGGGCAGAGCCCCCTCTGCCACAGTCTCCCTGTTTGTAGTAACTCCTCCCCTGTTGGGTAGGATCTACCATGAGACTTCTCCACATGGTCGGCAAGGCCATGTGATGTATTTTCCACTTAAATATCCCCCCCTCTCTCTGGGCGAGATGTGGTCTCCGTGGTGTCCTCCCCTTGGGAGGGACACCCCCCAATTAGACCTGGCGGCCCAGTTGGATAATCCCCCTTGTTTTTTAGGGAGTGGAAATAAAGAAGGGGATAAGAGGCCATGACTGGGCTAGCCTGTCTCTATCTTTTGGGTAGTCGACTTGTCCCCAAAGGGCCGTTCCACACTTATAACTATGTTGGGGGAGGTTACGTGTCAGCCTGGTGCTTTGGCTATGAGGCACACAGTTGTCTGCCCGTCACACACCGCCAGTTCACATAACACAGTTCAGCCAGTTGTGGCGTTTTGTATAGGGACCCCTAGTGTCACTACATTGACACAATGTCGAGTGAGTGACAGATAGGGAACGTCCTGGTTACTTGCGTAACCTCCGTTCCCTGATGGAGGGAATGAGACGTTGTGTCCCTCCTGCCACAACGTTGAACTACCTGCTGAAATGGCCGGACCTTGTCTCGGCTCCTCAGCATAAAACCTGATTGAGTGGTTGCATACCAGCTCCTTTTATACCTGTATGTCCGGGGGAGTTGCATGCAAATACCACTCGCCAATTTTCATTGGCAATTTTCATGTCACTACATCGACACAACATCTCGTTCCCTCCATCAGGGAACGGAGGTTGCGCAAGTAACCAGGACGTTTTCCACCATTGAAAGTTTCCCCTGAACTTGTATAGCAGAATACGGTGTAACATCACTGCCGCTGTTTATCTCTTGACTCGGCAGGTGTAAATGCCGAGAAGCTGTGTTTCTAGTTTTACAACCTGCCCCTAATTGACTGGCAGTATTAAAATAGTAAGCATTTAACTGATACTAAACATATAGTACTGATTTTATTTAGCTATAATTTTAATTTATTCTTTATTTAAATGGTCAGCAACTGACTGATACTGAACATACAAAACTGATGTTTATTTAGCTATTTATTGTATTTTTATTTATTCTTTATTTTCTCAGTTCATTTCTAGAATTTTTAGACAATGCATAATAATAATGTCAAATATTCTTTGATAAAAATGTTTGTTTAAGAAAGCAGCCTTCTGTGTACCTTTGCATAGTCATATCGGTGCAAAATCGGTGCACAATCCACATAGTGTGGATTAATGTGTGTGGATAATCGGTGAATTTTCCCCCTGTAAAATCGGTATCGGTCTCAAAAATCCCATATCGGTCGGGCTCTACTAGCAACCACTAAAAACACCCTAAAAACCACACAGACCACTAAGCACTTGAAAATCACCCACAACTCCCTAGCAATCACCTAGCAACATGATACCAACCACCCAGAAATCATCAAGGGCCTAACAATCACTCAGTCCACTAAACACACTAAAAACAACCCACAACAACCTAGCAACCACCCAGAACACATTAGCAACCTCATAGCAACCAAATAAAAATCACTCAGAATACCATAGCAACCGTAAGGCAAGATTTTGGCAACCACCCACGACAACCTTTTATAGTGGCGGCAGTTTTGCATGGGCAATATTTTTATTTTATTTTTTTCCAGAAAATGTAAAAATCTAGTTTCTTACTGTTATATATCCCTTCTCTTCTTTGATTTATTTTCAAATGAAAATTTAAGGGCATAAAAACACGTGTCGGGGACTGTATTGGGGTCTGGAATTGCTGGAAATGTGGAACAGAAAGGAAAAAGGGTTTTTGCTGCACCATCTTTGCGTGCTTTAAATGGCACATCCTCTCCATGTCACAGCTCGGTCTGGGCTGGTCTGGTCTGGGCCGCTGTGGGTCTATTTTAGTCTCAGGAGCGTGATAACCTCAACTCCTCTGCTCGCTTAATCTGAGCTCTGCTATGCTGAGGCCTAAAAAAGACACACAGCTTCCACACAAAACCACTCTTTCAGTTGAATTCTACCTTCTCCTTTCTGTCACGTGTGTCAGTCAAAATGATTCAACACTTCCCATGCAATCATTAAAGGTAACAATGCCTAAATAGCTATTTGTATACAGGGTAACATTAACCAAAACCCGGCACGGCCTAGGTAACATTAGCCGAAAAAGGAAAGTCAAGGAAAAGGAAGGAAGAGCTATTATTACATATATACGCATATATAAAGGTAAAACGTTTTCATAAAAAAATTACAAATAGATTTTTTTTTTCCTTTGGAATAATTTTGCACAATAAGACCGGGAATGCATATAAAGTAAATAGACCATTTTGATCTTGTGTTGACTTTTAAAGAAAATAATTAGATAACGAACAAACCTAAAACAAGATACAGGGAAATTGCTCATGTTACATTAGCAGCTTACATTGTGTGTTATTTTAATACCAGCATTGTATAGAGGGCTTCTAAAGCAAACATTGAAACCTATCATGCCCAGGGCCTTACATTTCAGTGCTAAACACAACTTATTTATGATCCGAGGGCAAAGTCTATCGATTCCTGGATGTAACACAAGAACATCGACCAAAACAACAACACAAAGTGCTAGCTTCTGTTGCAACAGCATTTCTCTGGTAACAGCCATGTACACTTGAACTGTTTCTCATTACCACCTATACAGCACAAACAAAAAAACTTTTTACTTATGAAAGTTTCCTTACATAGTCTGATGTATTAAAAAAAGTTTGTTCAGTCTGATCTGTGCATAGCTTTCTTCTGAATTTATTCTTGACTTGAATTGTCTGTAATTTCTGTGTAACATTACACTCGGTAGATGTTGTTCAAGGTTCTCACTTTCATTGATGTGTCATTCTGTACGTTCTCAGTGCGAACAATAAGAGCCATTAAAAATGCAGCTACAAAAGCCAGATCGATTTAACTCATTCATATACTGCAAGTCCAATGTATCGGCCACAAGAAATATTTATTTGTCAAAAAGTACATTTATATAAATTATAGTGATAAATGTAAAACAGCTACAGAGAATACACTCACAGTTAGTTTTTCAGTATTGTTCAGTATATGCAATTTTGCTTCTCAAGTATATTTTTATTTTTATTACTCCATTGGCAATTGTTTTTTCGTGTTTTAATCATAAACCTCACAAATTTTATATATAAAATTATTTATATATAAATTATTATAAATACAGCATTTTTTTTATTTATGCTTAAAAAACAATTAGCCAATGAGGTAAGAAAAAATAAACCTTAATCATATATTCTCTGAAAATAAGTCTTATTTTATGAAATTTTGCTTTTTAAGTAAATTTATCTTGTTTTAAGGATGTTTGGATATTTTACTAGAAAACAAGACAATATACCCCTACTGAGAAAGAATATATATATATATATATATTTTGTTTTTGTTTTGTTTTTTTGTATATTTTTTTTTGTAATTTTTTTTTTTTTTTTTTTTGCAGTTTACAGTTCTTGACCAATACAAATAATCTCAGAATGGCCAATCATCGTCTGATTTATCAGTCTATCACAATTACAGACACATTCCACATACCACTTTCCACAGGAAAAAATAAAATAAAAAATCTGTTGGACTATAAGAGACATTGGGCAAACCAACAGAATATTGACAAATTCTATGACTTTCTTCTTTTTGTTTCTCACTCTGCCTGATTAAATGGCCACATTCCCAGAGTCCATCTGGCTTTGAAATACCCATATTCCCTTAAAAGGATCAATTTGTATGGAGAGGCTAAAAGGACGGGTGTTTGCAGACTGATAGCAGAGAGAGACATTAAGGGAAAGAGAAAGTCTATGAAAGAGACACTTATTGCCTGTTATTCTCATTTTGCAACATCACTACAATACCCAAAGCAGCCAAAATTATTCACTATCCCTAATTATAGAGGCCTAAATTACCAGAGTTAAATTATTGATCAAAACCACAGTTAATGGTTGTGTCAGACAGTTGATCTCCCATGATTCAAATGCCAAACTCCTGATCGGGGACAACATCGCTCAGCATGCCTGTGATAATTCACACAAATGAACATCCGCGCATGGGTCCTGATGGAAAATGTATTCCTTTCCCCGCACAAGAGGAGAGATGTCACCTTAGACTCCAGATCCTTCAGGCAAATATAACAGTTCGCAGTGTTTGATGTAAAATGATGACTTGCTAAGATCATCTTACAGGTTTGATATTTCAGTAAGAACAAATAATAAATTATTTATAAAATCAGAGATTCAAATACATGAGAAGGAAGTAGAAACTATATTTACAGTATAGTCAATTAAGTTTAAATATAAATAAGTTTAAATATAAGTATTCCAAAAATGTACACATCCTCATTTGGACAGCCTGGTATCGTGAACATTTGATGACTGTGGCAACATTTTTGCAAAACGAAATTACATGTTTCATTACACATTTAGCTGCAGTTTCCTATTGAAATGTCCAGTGGGGGGGGCGCAAAAAGAGATTTAAATATATTAGTCAGGCTTTTAATGAGTAAAACATACCTCCCTAACCTAAAACTTCAACCTAAACCTAACCAGTAGTGTTTTAAAAAACAAATGAGAGGTGAACAAAACAGACATCCTTACCCTAAACCAACACTTAAACCTAACCAATAGTGTTGTAAAATGAAATACAGCATGAAAAGCACATTTTCACTTCCATGAAAGTTTCATCTCACATGTCAGCTTGAGTGCTTGACTGGTCTTGAGCCGAGGTTTTCCAAGTCCAAAGTCCAATGCTTCTGTAGTGTTAATTTCACAAAGAAACTGCAGTGACACATAGAAGTCAGTTTGCAAAAATGTCATTATAGTAATGTTCATTCTATGAGACTAGGAATAAGGTAAACCAATAAGTTACAATGATCTCAACCTCAGATGGCACGCCCATGCACCAATTAGCTCTGATCTAATTGACTTCTATATTTTTGAGTTGGGTTGCACACATTTATATCAATTTGCAGGGAAACAAAGGTTGTGTTTACAAGCTCCCAGACAACTACAATGAGTGCTTCTGAGGAAGAACTAATTGCTGACTTTGACAAAGAGTCCAAGGTTTGTGGTGTGGAATATTATAAAATATATTCAAAAATTTTTTTTTTTTTTTTTTTTAGACACATAGTAACAAGTAAACAAAATATCCTTAAGCACAACTGTATTTGTTTTCGAGTTTGCTAGAGTTAATCGATCTACATTTTGGCCCAACAGCCTCTTCCTTTCTAAGTGGGCAGTTATTAAAGGGATGGTTCACCCAAAAATAAAAAATCTCATAATTTACTCACCCTTATGCCATCCCAGATGTGTATGACTTTCTTTCTTAGAAGAATCTCTCAGGCCTTTAAGTCCATACAAGGCAAGAAAATTGTGACCAGAACTTTGCAGGTCCAAAAAACACATAAAGGCAGCTTAAAAGTAATCCACATGGCTCCAGTGGTTAAATCCACATCTTCAGAAGTGACAAGATATGTGTGGATGAGAAAAGGATCAACATTTAAGTCCTTTTTTTTACTATAAATTCTCCTCCCTGCCCAGTAGGTGGCATTATGCACAAAGAATGTGAATCACCAAAAAGAAAAGAAAAAGAATGTGAAAGTAAAGGTGGATATTTATAGTAAATAAAGAACTTAAATATTGATCTGTTTCTCACCCACACCTATCATATCGCTTCTGAAGATATGGATTTAACCAATGGAGTTGTGTGGATCACTTTTATGCTGCCTTTATGTTCTTTTTGGACCTACAAAGTTCTAGTCACCATATACTTGCATTGTATGGACCTACAGAGACCTACAATATCTACAGAAATATTTTTCTAATAATCTTTGTTTGTATTCAGCAGAAGAAAGAATGTCATGCACATCTGGTATGGCATGAGAGTGAGTAAATGATGAGAGAATTTTAACTTTTGGGTGAACTATCGCTTTAAGCCAGAATAAGCTGCAATGTGGACTAGACTTTATGTGTATAGTAAAAAGTATGGCTTTTTAAAAAATAAAACATGTTTGAGAAAGATAACAAAATGTTAAAATATAATAATAAATATAATTACATATTAACATTTAACATTAAATATAATTAAATAATGATAAATATAATAATAATAATAATAATAAATTAAAAAATAATAAATACTTACAGTATAACCTAATAAAATGTTTATTAATCATTATTAATAAACCTACCAGCAAATTATTGCTGTCACATAAACAATCAGAATTTAAACTTAGCAGGACCATATATACTGTAATATGACATATAATGTAAAGATAGTCACAACATATGTCCTGAATTCTCATTAAAATCCTTAATTCTTGAAAATTCAAAGGGAAACTTAAATTGCTATAAGATCTGAGTGACTGTCTTATGTCTCAGTGATGTCTCCATCTCAAATAAACATCTGTAAGAGACTAAAAATGTTTCTTTACTCTGTTCTTATGCTTGGGGGTTCGACTGTCCTTATGAGATCTAAAAGAAGCATTTGAGACTGCAAAAGCTTTCTGATCTCTTAGTATAATCAAGACTATGATTAAAAAACTTGTGCATCAAATCACAACTGTCAATGCAGAAACTTGCGCAAAGTACAAAACACTATCCTACAGGCTGAAATTTTGATTAGTCAAAAACCTGAGTTGGGCGGTTAGTGCAGTTTTACAGCTAACTAATCCATTCTGAGTTTTAAAGAAAGAAGCTATTTCATTAACCTCTGCCACTGTCTCTAATCTAAGGGAGGGACCATATTTAGTCATGCTGGCTTATTCATTCCAATGGGAGCACTCTGCTGTAGACACACAGAGTAATGCATGCAGATATCACACACACACACACACACATACATGCTTTACACTTCCAATGACAGATTGGTCTCAATGTAATACCAGCAGAGAGCATAATAGCACACTGATTTAAATGTGCGGACATTTTTCTCTTGTCCTCTCTCAGAGTCCTCTGAGCCAACTTTCTAGTTTTAAAAAGGGGATTCATGTTCTCATAAGTATCTTCAAAATGTCAAATATGCAGAAATATTTATGGATAACACCAAGCCCCGCCCTACTATGATTTTCAGTTTTACACAGAAATATGTCACATAACGGAATTCAAATGCGTTGCGAATGCCATTTCGATTTGTCTTTAAGCTTTGCTTCCTCAAATGGTTAAAAAGCGTAGCACACTGAATCTGATCTGGTGTGAAGGAGGAAGTGTGTTTTTTGGAGGGAAGGGGAGTGTGAGTGAGACCAATGGCAATCCATTCTCAGACTCAGCTGTAACTCTATAAAGGGAACGAGTGGGGAAACGACCCAGGCTTAAATCCTGCCCCACTCGCCCTGCTGGCTTTGGACAATGTGAATCAGTGCCAAAAGAGAGAACAACACAAGATGGGGTGAGAGAGAGATGCAAGCAGTCATTGGTGGAAGAGAGGGGCCACAGTGTTTGCACGTTTGAAGAGCTTCTATTCTTTATGTCAGTTCATAAGACAATAGTCCAGTGCACTGTGTCCATTGTTGAAGGTCATCTGCCAAATGAGTCAATGAAATATAGAGAGATGAAAACAGAAAGAGAGATAAAAGCAACGCTCATCTTTGCTGAGACTGCAGTCTGGATGGATTAGGACACCCGAGAGAGAGAGAGAGAGAGAGAGAGAGAGAGAGAGAGAGAGATGCACAAAGATCATGGAAGAGGATCCACAAAGAAAAACTACTGGAACATTTTTCTGGAACATTTTACTGGAATGATTTTCATGATGTTCGGTTCCGTTAAAGGTTTTTGAACGTCTGCATTTGCCCAATGGTGCGGATGGAACACCATTTAACTTTTTTTTTTTTTTTTACAGTGACTCTGCACATTGCCACAGCAAAAGAAATGATGTTTTAATGTAATTGTGAGCTTGCTGTGTGAATTCAGAGTTATGAGATAGAAATACTGAGTGCTGCCAAATAATACAACAAATAGACCACACGTCTTTCTATATAGCGCAATTGTGCCCACCCACTTTTCAGCAGTCTTGGTTCCAAAAGTATTTTTCCCATTAATATTTTTCCATAGGGATTTCTTAAAATTCTTCTTAAAGAATTGAAGGCCATGAACCAAACCAACCAGCTCCAAGGTTAATCACAACATTACAAACTTTGATTTGTAGCAAAAAAGTATTTAAAAATCAAACAAGAAGATGAAGGTACAAGACAGTGTATTTAACATTTTTAATGAGGAAAGGAACTGTCCCATGAAGCATTGCAAATGATGTAATCAAATAAAAAGCAATGTAGAAATATAAACGTCCTGGTTACTTGCGTAACCTCCATTCCCTGATGGAGGTAACGAGATGTTGTGTCGATGTAGTGACACTAGGGGTCACTCTTGGGAGCCCGAAACACCTCTGATCTTTGATAAAACGCCAATGAAAATTGGCGAGTGGTATTTCCATGCCACTTCCCCGGACATACGGGTATAAAAGGAGCTGGTATGCAACCACTCATTCAGGTTTTATGCTGAGGAGCCGAGACAAGGGCTGGCCATTTCAGCAGGTAGTTCAGTTTTGTGGCAGGAGGGACACAACGTCTCGTTCCCTCCATCAGGGAACGGAGGTTCCTTAAGTAACCAGGATGTTCCCTATCTGTCACTCACTCGACGTTGTGTCAATGTAGTGACACTAGGGGTCCCTATACAAAACGCCACAACTGGCTGAACTGTGTTACGTGAACTGGCGGTGTGTGACAGGCAGACGACTGTGTGCCTTGTAGCCAGCACACCAGGCCAACAAGTAACCTCCCCCAACATAGTTATGAGTGTCGAACGGCCCTTTGGGGACAAGTCGACTACCCAAAAGATATTGAAAGGCTAGCCCAGTCGTGGCCTCTTTTCCCCTTCTTTTTTCCACTCCCTAAAAAAACAAGGGGGATTATCCGACTGGGCCGCCCAAGGGGAGGACACCGCGGAGACCACACCTCGCCCAAAGAGAGGGGGGGATATTTAAGTGGAAAAATATGGCACATGGTCTTGCCGACCATGTGGAGAGTCTCATGGTAGATCCTACCCAACAGGGGAGGAGTTACTACAAACATGGAGACTGTGGCAGAGGGGGCTCTGCCCAAGGAAGACAGAGTTTGCCAACAGGGAAACGAATTAGCGGAAAATTACCTTACAGGGAACCGCCAGGCTCTTAGCACGTGTACTGGGCCGGCAGCGAGTCTCTGAAAACTCGACTGCCACAGGGCTCAGAGGAAGTCAACCAGGGAACATAGTTTGTGAACACTACTGGGAATTAATGGCGCAAGTCTTCAGCTCAGAGGAGGTGAAAGGCGCTATGTGCAAGCGATACACCTGGCCGGCTATCCCGGGCTTATCCGCATGTATTGCGTGCCACTACCTGGGACGAAACCGGTGCCACCCGGATGTTGGGTTTTGCCCAGCCTGCTGCTCTGCAAATGTCTTTTAGAGAGGCATCCCTGGCCAGGGCCCAGGAGGCCACTACACCCCTGGTAGAATGGGCTCGTAGCCCTACCAGGGCGGCACGTCCTGGGCATGATATGCCATAGCTATGGCATCAATGAGCCAGTGGGCGAACCTCTGCTTGGAGACAGCGCTTCCTTTCCGCTGTGCACCAAAGCAGACAAAGAGCTGCTCAGAGATCCTAAAGCTCTGTGTGCTTTTACATGCGTAAAGCGTGCACCGGACACAGCAACGACAGGGCTGGGTCTGCCTCCGCCTTGGGCAGTGCTCGCAGGTTCACCACCTGGTCCCTAAAAGGGGTCGTGGGAACCTTGGGCACATAGCCCGGTCGGGGTCTTAAGATCATGTGAAAGTAGCCTGGACCGAACTCCAGGCACGTTTTGCTGACAGAGAACGCTTGCAGGTCTCCTACCCTCTTGATGGAAGAGAGCGCAGTCAGGAGGGCAGTCTTCAATGAGAGTGCCTTAAGCTCAGCTGACTGCAAAGGCTCAAAGGGGGCTCTCTGTAGACCCTGAAGAACTACAGAGAGATTCCATGAGGGAACGAGGCACGGTCTGGAGGGGTTCAGCCTCCTGGCACCTCTCAGGAACCTGATGATCAGGTCGTGTTTCCCTAAGGACTTACCATCCACTGTGTTGTGGTGTGCTGCTATAGCAGCAACGTACACCTTCAAGGTGGAAGGGGACAGCTGCCCTTCCAACCTCTCCTGCAGGAAGGAAAGCACCGATCTGACTGTGCATCTACCACCGCGGGTGATAGAACCCTTAGGTATTCTGCATCCCGTCCAGGGGCCAGACATGGAGATTCCAGAGGTCTGGTTTTGGGTGCCAGATGGTGCCCCGTCCCTGAGAAAGAAGGTCCTTCCTCAGGGGAATTCGCCGGGGGGCTGTCACGAGGATCGTGAGGTCTGAGAACCACGTCTGGGAGGGCCAGTAGGGTGCTACCAGGACGACCTGCTCCTCGTCCTCCCTGACCTTGCACAGAGTCTGTGCAAGTAGGCTCACTGGGGGAAATGTATATTTGCATAGGCCAGGAGGCCAGCTGTGTGCCAGCGTGTCTATGACGAGGGGTGCCTCTGTCAGGGCATACCAGAGCGGGCAGTGGGAGGATTCTTGGGAGGTGAACAGGTCTACCTGTGCCTGTCCGAATCGACTCCAAAACAGCTGGACCACCTGAGGGTGGAGTCTCCACTCTCCCCTGAGGGTAACCTGCTGTGACAGCGTGTCCACTGTAGTGTTGAGGTCGCTCAGGATGTGAGTGGCTCGCAGTGACTTGAAGTGCTGCCGACTCCAGAGGAGGAGACGGTGGGCGAGTTGTGACATACAATGAGAGTGCAGACCGCCTTGGCGGTTGACATATGCTACCGTTGCCGTGTTGTCTGTCCGAACTAACATGTACGCGAGAGCACCAAGTCCCTGTGTGCACACAACATGTCCTGAGAGTGAGCTAGGATTAGCCAATCGTCGAGATAGTTGAGAATGTGAATGCCCAATTCCCTTAACGGAGCAAGGGCTTCCTCTGCGACCTTCGTGAAGACGCGAGGGGACAAGGACAGGCCGAAAGGGAGGACCTTGTACTGATACGCCTAACCCTCGAATGCAAAACCCAGGAAGGGCCTGTGTCGAGGTAGAATCGAGACATGAAAATACGCGTCCTTCAGGTCTACCGCCGTGAACCAATCTTGATGCCGGATGCTCGCCAGAATGCGTTTTTGCATCAGCATCTTGAACAGGAGTCTATGTAAAGCCCGGTTCAGTACTCGCAGGTCCAAGATTGGCCGCAACCCACAGCCTTTTATCAGAACAATGGAGTAGGGGCTGTAAAACCCCTTCTTCATCTCGGCCGGAGGGACAGGTTCTATCGCATCCTTCTGTAGGAGGGTAGCGATCTCCGCGCGCAAGGTAGCATTTTTGTCCTTCACCGAGGTGAAGTGGATACCGCTGAACCTGGGCGGACGCCTGGCAAACTGAATCGCGTAGCCGAGTCGGATGGTCCAGACCAGCCATCGCGATGGATTGGAAAGTGCAAGCTACGCATCCAAGTTCCGCGCAAGGGGGACCAAAGGGACAACGTCGTCGGATATACCGACAGGTGGGGCCTCGCGGCGGGGCGGAGCTCGAGGTGCCACACCATGTAGTGGCCATGCTGAGTCTAGGGCATCAAAGCACTTACCTGGCTCCTTGTGACCACCCCCGGAACAGCCTGGGATGGGGGAGGAAGAGGCCTGTCCTCGCAACCCGTGGAGACTGTCACATCGGGGGCAGATGTGTGCCACAGCTGGGCGCGTAAGCGTGGGGAGACCGTCTCTGGAGCGCCAATCCTGCAAGGAAGAACCCGTGGACGGTGGTCGTGATGACGACCGTGCACACTGGGTATATGACCCAGGGAAGGAGGAAACCGCTCTTTTTCTGAACTGTTGGCTACCGCAGCCATTTGGGCATGCAGCGAAATCAAATAAAAATGCAACAAAAGTTTCTCCACCCGGCCCTCCAAAAAAGCAAGAAGAAAGCAAGCCGCGACCGCAACGTTGCCATGGTCATGTTCTCGCAGTGAGAACATGAACCATCCACGAACGCTGCCTCCGTGTGGGTCGTGCCCAGACACGAAAGACAGCGATCGTGACCGTCTGAAGTTGAGAGGTAATGACCGCAACCAGGAATAACACACAATTGGAAAGGCATCTTTAAAAAGACGCGTCTTTAAAAAGACGTTCCGTGTGTACCGCTCTTTTAGAGAAATATACTCTTTCAGAAAAATATACTCTCTTGTTTTTGCCGAAGCACCCAGGGGTGTTCTCTGCAGTGCACAGTGCAGAGGAGGGAGAAGCCGCTGAAATGTGCCGTCAGATCCAGCAGAGGTGAATGAACAGTTGTGAGAATTCAGCTCAATGAGCATGACTGTTCGGCTCTGAAGAGAAAATCTGAATGAGTGGTTGCATACCAGCTCCTTTTATACCCGTATGTCTGGGGGAGTGGCATGCAAATACCACTCGCCAATTTTCATTGGCCTTTTATCAAAGACCAGAGGTGTTTCGGGCTCCCAAGAGTGACCCCTAGTGTCACTACATCGACACAACGTCGAGTGAGTGACAGATAGGGAACTATTGATTTAAAGTTGTATATTTTAGAAGTTTGGAAACAATATTGTTAAAATAAATTGCAAAATAATCTGATACATATATATATTAGTTTGAAAGTGTATGGAGACCAACTCAACTGCGTCATTTGCAGTGAATCATGGAAATGGATGGGCACTGCAGAGAACTTTTGCCACTGTTTTCTTGTGTTTGTTGTGTAGTTCTTCACCAGGAATTCCACATGAAACACAATAATATTTGTGATTTAAATTTTGCTTGCAATAAATTTTGTTTCATCAGGGTACACGGTTACTTTTCAAAACTTGATCCGACACTGAATGCTCAAGCAGCCTAATTTAAATTTAGAAAACTCATAATGTTGCTATAACAATGCAAAAAGCACTTCCAATTTACTTGAAGTGAAAATCAGCCCTCCTTTCCTGTTTAATTAATCAATCGCACGATCATGCAGAACATCTCAGGTTTTTAAATCCATAATGATTTAATAGTGATGAGGCAGTGACAGCCGACTCGTCAACAAGATCTCGCACCCTCTTCGCTTTCAAATTATGTACATCACTTAAAGCGTGATTGTGTCACTCAAGGCCAGCTAGAAGGCCTGGACTGGGACATATCCTAAAGGCCACACCCACCAAGAACAAATAAATCAATCTGATTGGCTGATGAATCTGACAGTCTGACTTTAGATGCCTATTCACTTACACTATTGAGGGATTCTGCAGAAATTCTGAAGGCCTGACGGGGTGGAGCTCAGACTCATGCGCTGCTTCGGCTAAGAAGCATGGCTTTGGGCATGCGATTTGTGAAACAGTTGTCACACTTTGCTTGTAAGCATTAAGGAATAAATTCTGATTGGATAAACTTTTTGTTTTTTGCTATTCGTTTGTAGATGAATTAGGAATGGAAAGCGATTGAAAATTCATAGGCAAAAAGGTCAATGAGAATGAAAGGATGAAAAAATATTTATTTATTAGGCATGTTACGCCAGCAGAGAAGGCGTTGCTGGTCCTGAGAAATCATCACTGCCCTATGGTAAAAATAAATGGGATTTTTACTTTCAGTACCAGGCTGTTGCACTCTATTGCGCTGTCCTGGATGCCTGCAACAAAATTATTATGAGCTGGTTCTTAGTAATGAACCAATCAAAAAGACTCACAAATCAGTTTTGAACTCATGTTATCATTTTGAATCAGTTTATTTACTGAATGACTCACTCACTCACTCACTCACTGAGTCTGTTGGAGTGGTTAATGTTTTACTTAAATTCAAGCCATTACTTTTGTCATATTATCCTCAAAATGAAGTTACTGTGTTATGGCTTGTGAGACTTAAACCTGTGTAGACTACTTTCTGACTAGTTGTTCATGCGACAAAGTGTTGTTAAACATACACATTTGGAAAAAATAATAATTTGGAGTTTTGTTGTAATAAATGGTACTTTAAAAACATACGTTGCCAAAATAGTGTTACATGATAATTTAGTAGGCTATTTAGTTAACTTAGGACCAATTATTGAGGTTTGGGGGTGCTTCTGCAAAAGTACTGTCCTAAAAGATTTGTTAAGTGAATCATAATTAGAACGAGAATCATTAAATTCTTTACAATTCCCATTCCTATTCCTGTTTATCCTCAAAAATGTTATGGTCTTATTATTTTGTGCTTATGATCTCTACTTTCGTTAATCATTTAAAAGCGCAAGAAGACCAGAGCAGCAAATGATGACTGCAAAAACCCATGATCTGTAAATTCATGTTTGGACGACACACACGCACAGCTGAGTCATGCAAGAGACATGAAAGAAAACACAAACATGAAAGAGAGGGAATTAAGAGGCTTAATTTCTCCTGAGAGTGTAACACTGCAAAGACTTCTTGAAGGAGGATTTGAATTTTCTACCCTCTTTCTCTGAAGGGCAGATATCCTGTTTTGGTGACATTTTCTCTTTTTCTTTCTCTTTCACTCTCTCAATCACGTTTTTCAGAATTACTTAAAATGACATAAAATTGTACGACTGAAATACAGCATTCCGTGATAAATAACTCCTTTTGTGTTCGACGGAAAGAAGAAAGTCATACAGGTTTCGAAAGGCACAAGGTTGAGTAAATGATAGAATTTTCGTTATTGAGGGAACTACCCATTAAAGGTGCTGTAAGCGATTTTTTCATGGAAAGTTTTGCAAAAAATGTTACTACTCCCAAAAAGATATTAATGAAATAAGTGTCGTGAGATATCTCACCAGTCCCTGTGACAGCTCTCAACCCTTTAAACAGCAAATAAAAATGTGTCCGAACCGCGGACAATAATGCTTTCTGCCTGTCAATCATTTTGTGCGTTCTCATAGTATTGTAGCTGCAGCAAATTATTGAGGCATAATGCAATTTTATGCCACGCTGTTCATAACAGTTGTCAGTTGAGGGCACTATTTTGCTGCTGTTGTTTTTAACAACAATAAAGCTCATTTCGGGATTTTTAAAAAGAGGGGGAGTGGCTAATCCAATGGCTCAGTCTCGTGGAAGAAGAACAGCTAAAATCGCTTATGGCACCTTTAAACTGTTCTTGGTCTCACTGCAGCATCTGGGTTTAAATATGTCCGAGTTATAAAGCTTAGGCCTGCCAAAAACATTGATGAGAATCATTTTTCATGTTGCCATCTACATCATCATCCAATTATCTTCACCAGAAACACTATTACAATCAAATATCCATGAGATTTATTCAGCTTCATTACTTAAGGTATGAAAATATGCCATACCACCTCTTTTACTCATTGTGAAATCATCAAAAGATTGGAGTAAATTCTAAGTGACGATTGCATCATTTTTCATATGTAGAACAATGAAAGGCTTTTTCCAGGTAAAATCTTTTTGCTTGGCTTGGTGTCACACAATCACATGACTGTAGTGAAGATTAACATCCATTTAATTGTAAAAGGATTACTCCAATTTTAGTTCAGTTATTCTTAGTTACAACTTCGGGTAACTCAGTAGCATGCTGCATGAATTTTAGAACATTAGTACTTTTGGCACATTAATATCAGTTCGAATGCACAAATTAGCAACTTAATTTTAAGATTACTTTCAGCTACAGTAAATATTCATAACTGAAACAAATGTACAAATGTAACTCATTCCTTCACATCAAAAAACACGTCTCAGTACATTAACTCGGTGTTAACATGTTAATGACCCATTAACGCATCAACACATTGTAATGAATCAACCCTCACATTGACATCACTCATCCAGAATCTGAAACCCAATCAAATATGCATCTGTTCATGAATTTCTCTGCCTTGTGTTGCCAGATCAAGATTGGTTAGTTCAAAAGCATGTTGCAATGGCGGATCATTCTGCAGATGATTCATCTAAATAACCTTCATGTACTGTAAGTGATGATTTCTGCATTTGGGTAGTAGTTGATCTGAAATACTTTTGGGAAGTTAACATCCTTGCAGTTTGTCTTGGTATACACTATCTAAAACTATTTTAAACTGCATTTTGCACATTCTTTTATAATTAGTATGCAGTTTTTATGAACTCATTAGCTTGGAGACCAAATGGAATATCTGTACTTTATTTGTAATATTTGTCACACTGCAGGACCATTTGAAATAGCAAAGGCAAAAAGATTATTTAAAATGGTGAAAAAGGAAGAATAAATGGTGACCAGCACCTAAAATGTACACATTCTCTAATACATTCATAATTGTTTTGTTTTTTTTACAAAAATGTTGGTAATTTCACAATATAGCAACCCATGTACCAACTCAATACTGAATCACTATCTTGTTCCTTAGCAAATGGTGAAAATTTGTTTGATTCTTGTACCCGGGATGACTTGTCTCAAGTCAGTGATTCACATCTGCATTCAAATGCAACATGCATGCACAGATCAGATCATGTTGCATATGTGTTAATAGCAAAAACACATAGGAGACTTTTGACATTGTAAAGCAACAAATACGCTTAGCCTGGTCTTAAATCAGCAATTAGTGCTCTGGTTAGTTTAGGTCAGGGCAAGTAAGGCTATATTAAACACCTATGAAGACTGCTACTAAAAAGCTAACTAATGATGCTAGATAGCGCTGTTAGATTAATGTGTCTTGATGGAGTAGTAATGTAAACAAAGTCTGTTATGTCCTAAGTAAAAAGCACCTGTTGGTTAATACTGGAACTACACCCTATGTTGGCAAAGAGGCATGCTTCAATTCAAATGTAGCTGTGTTTTCTGACTAAATAGATTTAAATTGCAGTTATTTCAATACATTTAAGTACATCTTTTTTCAGTGACACAACTTTTTAAAAGAGCTTTTAAAAGCATAAAATTACTTATATTTTTCCCTGTCTGTTGCCATTGATGAGCGATCAGTCAAATGATAGCTGACCCTGGAACTAAGCACCTATTAGCAAATATAGCAGCCTCCATATTGTGTAACTTTGCACTAGCCACACAGATGCCATTGAAATTAATAGGAATACTAATAGATAGCTTTCACCAGGTATTTTAGAACTCCTTGGGCCTTGCAGTGTACATGCAACCTAAGTGTCAATTGTATGTGATTTTTGGCAGCAGAGATGACCTCCTTCACCCATTATTCCACGTCAACTGCATATACAGCCACGGCTGCAGAAAATAAAACAGTTTAGGTTAATCTGTTGAATTATCAGTCATTCATTTATCAATAGTTCATGCCTCTCCTTCATTATCCAAAGTGGTCTTGCAAAAGGGGTATCAAGACTGTATTAATGCTACTCTCAGTAGAATAATAGAGGCCTGTTGGAGTCACAGCTGGAAACAAACTCAAAGTCAGGGAAAAATTATTTTACTGGAGCAGTGCTGTAAGCTATTTTTCAAAATACTGTGCAAAATGTCCCATATGTACCTGACAGATATCACTGAAATAGTTGTCCTGAGAAATCACACCTGTCTCTGTGCTTTGTAAACAGCATCAAAAAGTCTTTTAGAGTGTAGCCAATCCCAAAACTAGCAAAACAGAAACACTCTCTTTGCCTGCAAATCATTTTGCATGTTTAGGTGTGCTGACATTTGTGACACAACATTTGAGTGGTTGAAATGATGGGGAGGTCTAATTCAATGCAGAAGTCTAGCAGAAGTTAGCATAATGCTAAAATCACTTACATCGCCTTAGATCAGAAATTAAACAATGGTTATTAGGAACAAGATGTAAATATATAGGCTATATAGAATGTTGTGTTTGTGTTTCTTGTACATATGTTTTATTCAGTGCATCCATATGAATGTGTCTGTGTTCCACTGTCACATGCTAAGCCTCAGGTGTAATAGTACTTCTGTTTGTGCCTGAGTAATGAAGACAAGAATGTGTTGCTCCAATGGGACTGTAAATCCAAGTGCTCACACATGGCAGACCAAATACATCTGCATTAGTCACACAGTCTCCTCCATGTGTCAAAAAAATAACAACAATCCAATCCCTGTACTAAGATTTTACAGCTGTAGTTCTGCCTGTGGCCAACCGGGTTAGAAAAATGGGCTTTTGGATGATTCAGCATTTTCCATACCATATGTTTCCATACCAAGTGGTAAGTGCTTCAAGGAAGTAAAGTATAACTTAAGACATAAAGCCCCAGCAGGCTGTTCTTTAGAAGGCAAGAAACCCCAGATGGTGGTTTTTAAATGTCACAGAAAACAGACAAATCACATATCCAAAGCGTGTTCTGTTAAAAGGCAGTGGCGTGACAAATAGAGTCGAGCTTCCAAAAATGGAAACGTCCAACATTGTCCCCAATGGCACGGCAAGCTCAGAGCAGTGCAGTGCATGAAGAGGCAGGGGATATTCTCAAATAACTGGATTCAGAAAACCAGTGTCTTCAATGAGAAACCACAGGTGAAAATAATTCTCACCAAGAGGAGATGTGTGCAGGAGGGGCATTGGTGGTCTGGCAGTTAAGGCTCTGGGTTACTGACTAGATGGTCAGGGGTTCAAGCCCCAACACCGCCAAGATGTGGATGAAGGTCCTGTTGGGCCCTTGGGCAAGGCCCCTGCTCCAGGGGTGCCTTATCATGGCTGATCCTGCACTCTGACCCCAGCTTAGCTGGGATATGTGAAAAAAAAGAATTTCACTGTATATGTGCAAAATGTATAATGTGTGATAAAAAAAAAAATATGATGAATTACTGGATTAGCTTCCACATCTGCTCCAGATATAGGGCTAAACACTGCTGCCTTTCCATTTCTATATCATAAGTGGCGCTTGATGAGACAAGCACTAACTGGTCCCTGTGAACTTTCTTAGTAAGGCAATTGCTGATACCTCTAATTGAGAAAGACTAAACATTCCATTTTCGCTGTTTGTCTAGCACTCAATCAGAATGACAACATTGATTAAAGCGGATACAGTATATTGTACATATTTGCACTGTGCATTAAAGTCCACACTAATCAACAATGTGCAAGACCATGATGCGTAAGCATCTGTGTAATTAGACTGTGTCAAGCAATATCAGATATACATATGCGCACAAACACATGCATGATTGGGAGGAAAGACAGGTGGAGAGAAGGAAAGAGACAGAGTGTGAGACATCGAAGGCAAAACCACATTTGCGCAAATTATTTTAATATGCCAGAGTGGCTCTAAATTCACTGGAGAATGAAGCAGCAGTGTAATAATTTGGTTCTTGCCCTGCAGGGTAAGATATTCAGCTTTGCGTACTGTGTATATTTTACACAGCCTCCACTGTTCTCGTCTGGGGTGATAGGCATCTGGTACCCAGGAGCAACAAGTCAAAGAACGACTAGTTCTTGTTTATCTTCCCGTGGGCTGCAGGGAACGCTGTATGCCCGCTGTTCCGTACAGAGGAGCGGGGGCCAGTTTTGGGCAAAGATTAATTGTTAATTGAGAGGAAGAGTGGAGAAATTGCATTAGCATGCCCGGACAAAAGGGAACCTCTTGAGAAATCGAATTAAGCAAAGACACATGAGTTTAAAGAGCATAAGAAAGCGATCGGGACAAAACAAACCTGGTCCCTGGAATTTACCTTCGTAAAGTATGGTTACTGATCTGCAAACAGTACCTACCTGCACATATACTCCTGATTAGCTGGATTTGAATAGGAAATATTTATTAGTAATTGTACTCTGAGAGGTTTTGGATCTGTGTACCAAAATTGCATGGTTGGGACTCAGGATTCAAACATATGTTCAAAACATGACAATCTAGACTTTGTCTAAATGTAAAATTATTTGATGGATTCAGCTTTATACTGTAAGCATTGTGCATGATTGTGATTTTGGATGGGTTTCGACAGTATATTCATAATATAAATAGGTGATTCTTATGAACAACATGCCCAGGTCATTTTTCAGCAAAAAAGAAATAAAATAAAATACAAATAAATTATAGTTTTCAAGAATAAAATGAGGCATGTTTTAGGACCATTTTTGCTGTATTTTTTTTTTTTTTTTTTTTTTTTTTTTTTTTGCATTGTGACATTATTATTATTAAACTTATTTACTTCTCAAATTCTTATTACTGTAATACAGAAAAATCTCATTACTGTAATATAGAAAAGTTATATATTTTATTTAAGTTGTAAAATAAATTTGCAAAGTATGATTAATCGTGTTGGTATTTGACTGAATATAACTGACACTGATTTTATTCAATTAAAATCTATTTTCATTACTGTATGAGAGTTATGAGAATTTGGGAGATAAATATGACCCAGAAATTTCTTCATGAGATTCAGGCAAACAAATAATGCAAATAATGCGAAAGAGGTCTATAAACAATTGAAATAAATAAAAGTTCTATCATACAAAAAAAAAAAAAAATCACCAAATTGATGATTTTTTTTTTTTTTTAATCACCAAATTAATGATTATTTAACATAATATAAGTGTAAATTACTGTATATTGAAAAAATCCCATCTACAGATATTGCTTAGTTTCTCAGGACTGCGTCAGGCTTCCAACCATTAACATGCACACTTCCTGTTAAGGAGATTTGGCATGTCCAAACAGCCAGTCACATATACTCTCCGTGTGATCGGAGCTTTTAGCCTGCTGAGGAAGGCAGACAGCTTTCACACACAAACAAACAAACACACACACACATAGAGAGAGCGGTAAGAGGAAAACAGAGGATATTCTGTGGCTCAAGAGGCTTGTGTAAGCATCTACAGAGACAATTCTTTAGCCAATTAGGGTTGCCACTTTAACCACCCATTTGCATTTCTGAAATCCCACCCTGGCTCAATGCATGCCATTTTTAGACTTTCTTTCTCTACAGTGTGTGTGAGAGAGAAGAGTATTTTAGAAATAATTAAAGATCAGAGGTCACGTAAAATTTGCAAACAGTCTTGACAATCCATTGACTCACCAATAAAGACCAGCAAAGTGATCCAAACGTAACCAAGATGAAGTCAACATGAAATTGACCCTATTTACTTTCTTAATGCACATTCTTGATCCTATTGTGCACAATGCATCATTGCACATTATTCCAAATAAAACTATTTTTTGCAGTGTATGCCCACTTTTTATGATCCAGTCAGTTCATGATTGATAAAATCAAGCCCCGTCTTAAATATTTTCTTGTTGAATATCCTGTTTCACTTGACTTCACTTCACTTCACGTGACTGTGGCATTATTTTTGCTAAATTATATTAGTTCTTTAAACATACAGTATCACGCCAATTCCAAGGTGAAATGTCCAGTATGTGGCACTAAAAGTGAGTTAAATTACATAAAATGTAGTTAATTTGTCCCCAAAACAGATGAGGTTTTTAGGATTAATGCTCTATCGAATTTTAAATCAAACAAAAAACATACCTCCCTGCACTACACCTTAAACCTAAACCTAAGCGATCATGTCACAAAAAGCAAAGGTGAAATGAAAAAAAAAATACCTGAAGCAACCACGTAATTTCTGGTGCTTCTTTGACACTTTCGACTCCTGTGTCGACTCCCATGCTGGAGACGCTGGTTCGAATCCCGCTTGGAGTGGGTTGAGCAGGACCGGTTACAGTGGTGCCATGACCCAGCTGGGATTGAGGTTTAGGGGGGCGAGTGTAACGGGAGCCAGCTGGTAGGAAGCTGTGCAGTATGTAAACCTCACTCCCCTGGCCTCAAGAGTCGCACTAGTGACTGATGCTAGAGGCTGTTGCCTTTAGCCTGCTCTTTATCGCGCCCGCCTCCCATGCTGGAGACACCGGTTTGAATCCCACTCAGAGCGGGTCGAGCAGGACCGGTTACATTAGCATTTAAAAAGTGACACACTTTAGCTTTAAAACACATCTTACACCTTACAAAAACAGTCAACAGAAACTTAAAATTCCTTTGAAAGCAGTTTTCAAGGCTGTTTTATTCACCCGCACGTCAGCACACAACCAACTGAAAAAAGAAGTCATAATATCTGACAATCGAATGAAAATTTCTCAACATCATCATACATCACTGGAATCTTGCTGTCAAGGCAACCAGCTCATACTGACTCAGCTGTGTTTTATTTTTGGAGAACGGTTGGTGGTAGAAGCTGTCCTGCTTTGGTCTTACATCTTGAAAGTGTAACCTACCTGTTAGTACTTCTGTTTCTAACACCTGGCATCAGTGCAATGTCTCGCTGAGTTGGCAAGCACTATATATCCTCACCTGCCCCTACCTAGCATTAACTCCCTCACCTAGCATAGCCTCCTGACACCTGTGTGCTATGCAGGGGCAGGAGAAATGTGGAGAAAAGATGAGTCATCAAAAACATGCACAGGTGCTTCGAAAAACACACAGGTGGACAACAATGAGAGAGTTTGGCTGCAAAGGAAGGCTCATAAAATAAACAGGAACCAAGGTATTGTTCCCAACCAATGTGATGTAGTCTCTTTTCAGGAGCAACATTTACTCAGGGATTTGGTGACCTTTTGTTTTAGAAAGGCCAGTATTTACCTGTCAAATGTGACATTTGAATACAGTTTGTGTCCCTTGGGTATCAAGCACCAAGACAGTGACCAAATACACTTCACAGTTTAATATATTCTGGGTTAAATACAACTTAAGCTCCATTGACAGACATTGTCTGTCACTTTTTAAAACTAACAGAACATTTTACAGTAGTGTACTTACTATGGAAGTCTATGGGGCAATTCAACCAGAGGGTTTACCAGCAGAAAATGTTATATACACTACCGGTCAAAAGTTTTGAAACACTTGACCAAAATGTTTCTCATGATCTTAAAAATCTTTTGATCTGAAGGTGTATGCTTAAATGTTTGAAATTAGTTTTGTAGACAAAAATATAATTGTGCCACCATATTAATTTATTTAATTATAAATCTTTCAAAAAAAGTTTTTTAAATTGATGACTTTGACCAAATAATAAAGAAAAGCAGCAAATAAGTGCCCAGCATATAAATGGGAACTCCTTCAATACTGTTTAAAAAGTATCCCAGGGTGATACCTCAAGAACTTGGTTGAGAAAATGTCAAGAGTACATGTCTGCAAATTCTAGGCAAAGGGTGACTACTTTGAAGATGCTAAAATATAACACAGTTTTGATTTATTTTGGATTTTGTTTAGTCACAACATAATTCCCATAGTTCCATTTATGTTATTCCATAGTTTTAATGACTTTAGTATTATTCTAAAATAAGAAAAAAATAATTATAATAAAGAATGAGTAAGTGTTTCAAAACTTTTGACCGGTAGTGTATAAATAAAAGTTACATTGAGGCACTTACAATGGAAGTGAACGGGGACAGTCCATAAATGCTAAAATACACATTGTTTCAAAAGTATAGCCACAAGATAAAATAAAATATCTAGATAAAAAAAAATAGCTAACTAACCTTACCTGTGTAAAGTTATATCCAATAGGATTACAGGGTTTTGTTGTCATGACAATGAAGTTGTAAAATTGGATATAACTTTACACAGATAAGGTTGGTAAGCATTTTTTTTTTTTCTCCCAATTTGGAATGCCCAATTCCCAGTGTGCTTTTAAGTCCTCGTGGTCGCGTAGCGATTCGCCTCAGTCCGGGTGGCGGAGGACGAATACTAGTTGCCTCCGTGTCTGAGACAGTCAACCCAAATAATAATTAATAATTATATTTATTTATCACACATTATACATTTGCACATATACAGTGAAATTCTTTTTTTCACATATCCCAGCTAAGCCGGGGTCAGAGTGTAGGGTCAGCTGTGATACAGCGCCCCTGGAGCAGATAGGGTCAAGGGCCTTGCTCAAGGGCCCAACAGTGGCATCTTGGTGGTGCTGGGGCTTGAATCCCCAACCTTCTGATCAGTAACCCAGAGCCTTAACTGCTGAGCCACCACTGCCCCTGTATCTTATCACATGGCTTGTTGAGCGCATTTCCACGGAGACATAGTGTGTGTGGAGGCTTCACACCATCCACCCCGGCAACTATGCTCAACTCACCATGCGCCGAGAACGAACCACATTATAGCGATCACGAAGAGGTTACCCCATGTGACTCTACCCTCCCTAGTTTAAAAACACATTTTTTTTTTCTACGTTTTGGACAGCGAAAATTGAGCTTTTCAAAAACGCTCTTCCAAGGGTATAAATTTGAAAATGCCATCTTTGCTTTGTAGAGTGGACAGGGGAAACAGAGATATCTGAAAACGATAGCTTATTTGTTGTCATGTGACAGAGTCATGTGATCAATTCAACCCAAAACAATCAAGATGGTGGCCCATGTTGCAGCAACGTTGTTGTGCCTGCTATTCACTTTAATAGTGTTGTTAAAGTTAAATGTTACTTTGTACAACATACACATTGCATTCCCTCAAAGGCGACAGGAAGTTTACTCGGAATTGCTTTCCGGCAACGGAACATGAGGACAATTGCATTTTAGACTGTACATGGAACAAATATTTTGAATGCGCAGTTAGGAGATTTAAGAGTTTTCATATGTATTAGTGTGGATGACATTTTTTTGAAAATGAAAACACTGTTTTCAAATGTATCCGGATTAATGTTTAAGTTTTCCATTGTAAGTGCATTACTGTGTTTTTGTTTTTACAAACTTAGGTGTGAGTCAAACATTTTTTTGTAGTAATCATGAAAAGCATAAATTGTATTTAACCTAGAATATAATTTTGTATTGCAGTGTGAAGCACTGACATGTTTCAATTGTTTATGGTAATGAACTCGTAAGAATTGTTACGAATTCACCACCTCATACTATTGTGATGAATTCTCATGAGATCGGGTTGAATATATCACACCCATTAGAAACAACATAAAACACAGCCATAGTTGATTTGTATCTGGAAAAACAAATCTCTAGCTACATCTTAGATACATCCCGAAGGACACTGTTCAAAATGTTTTAGAAAGGACAGATTTTGAGAGGTTTTCTTCAAGGGCACAACCCAAGTTGAGACCTGCAACACATCCCTCAGGATTCTCAATGGCCTAAAAAAAAACCTGCAGCTGAAATTAGGGCTGGCCAGATGACCTCATCTCCAGACCAGTTTACTGACTTTCTTGTCATTAAATACCATTCTGCCCCCATACAGTGCTCCTCCTTCCCAAAGTGAGCAAAGTACATGGGTACATAAAGTACATAAAATTTTCCCCTTTTAGATCAATTTACCAGCTCACTGATGAATCATTCTGCCTGAATGTCTGTCAGGTTGAGACATACTTAAAGTGACAGCGTCATCTGAGTTTTGTTTCCATGGGCAAATGTCGTGGCTTATTTGCAACCCTCATTAGAATGAACATTCAAAAATGTAGGTATCATCTATGGAGCTTTTAATGAATATTTATGCTTTAACTCTACTGTAATAAATGTGATGTACTGTATTTTGCTGAGTAAAACAGCCATATTGGCCAGACAGACGAAATAGGGCCATATTCTGCATTAAAATTCCACTTATAAAATCATTCAATGTTTCTTGCACAGTTGTAATCTAGTTTTTCAAGACCCTCTCTCTGACCCTAAGAATTTAACAGGCTGTTTTTGCTACTGTATGTAAATGACCTGCCACTCTGCTATCCTTCTGGCATACTTCACATTGTCTCTTATAAGGGTTGGTCAAGCTGCTGAATACTGAAAATGTATTAATGTTTACATACATAAACATTATCAATCATATGTTAATGTGCTCAAAGTTGTTAAGCATTCTACTGCTTGAAACATTTATCATTGCATATTTTACACTGGTTCTTTCATGTACCATTTTTAAATAGTACGCAGCATAAAGTATATACTGAACTGTATGCATTCTAGCATTCCATTCCATTCCAAACATAGCATAGCATATCTAAATAGTACATTGAACTCTTTTATTTCAAAAGGATAATAATAAACAGGACAATCCTTTTTTCCATGACATGGCTCCTTTAAATGTTTGTACGCTTTCAATTGTTGGACCGTGAATAGTTTTGTTGGTGATGTTACCTGCACTGGATACTGGGAGGGAACAGCTGTGTTTTGTTGTGGGTGCTACACACACACACACACACACACACACACACACACACACACCACAAGGCCTTCAGAGCAGATACAAAGCTGGTGTTGAGAGTAAATGGACAGATGTGACCCTCACTGACTTGGGGATTCGAGTGTGCACACATTCCCCCATCCTCATCTGTTTGTTTTTGCTCTCTTCTCCCAAAAATCACACTGAATGTACACATTGAATGTACAATGCATTTTCAGTCAGTTAAAGTAATTGAGAAGAAAGAGACCATGGTGTGATACGAGAGAAATAGTAATTGCGCAGCTATAAAGGAAACCAGTTACCTGGGACAATGGTTAAATACACAGTTTTGCAGTCATTATACAAAAATATTTGACCTCAGAATGCCGCAACTGACCAATCATAATCAAGTATTCCAGAGAGCCGTGTAATTATATAATTTAATAGTGGTAAAATTGACATGCACAAAATGAGTGAAATTTAATGGACACTTATTTTATACAGAATTTACTCAAAATTCACAAAACTATGAAGGTCAATGGCCCTGGGAAATATATTGGTCTATTGCTATTCTGAACAAAACAAGATCTTGTGGTATCCGCTAGGGATGAGCGATACCACTTATTTGCTTTTCGATCTGATACCCAGTACTAACAAGGCCAATACCAAACCATTATCAATAATATTGTAATTTTAGCCCTTTAACATTATATTTAATAGCCATATATATCAGGCACATGTCGTGGACTTTGAGACTGGGCAAGCATCAAAGATTTTTAATACACATTATTAAACGCTGGGCCCAAAACTCATTATACGGGTAAGTGTAATGTCGCAGAAATGCTATAGACATAAATTGTTGCCTTAGAACCCACCAGTCAATGGAAACAATTATGTCACAGTGGCAAAATTCATGACCAAATTGTTTTAAATATAGGACAGTAATATTGCTCATATCACACAAATTAATGATTGTCATAAATTGAGCCGAGCATGTTTATGTCCATTAAATCATATAATGAACCAGAGAACAATAAGAGCTTGTTTTGACATACAACAAAAAGTATATATAGTATATATATGTTTCAACATCATAGGCCTCACACATCACTCTTCCCACAGTTCAGAACCACTGGAATGGACAGCAGCAATTAACTAATCTGACCACCAAAGACAACAATCTTAACCTGAATGCACAAGGCAAATGTAACGTAGACACGGCTGTGCCCTTACGTTAGAACTATAAAACAGACATAACACAAGAAGGACATGATTTTCAGATCACCACTTTATAGCCTCATCTAACCAAAAACAATGACCTAGAATCTATGACCAAGTATCAATAATATAGATTTTTAATCAATACATTAACTTACCTTTACTGGAACACAAAACTCATGCGTCTCTCCTTGCGAATTAACATCACCGTCACTTTGTTGTAAAAGTCGCCTGCTTGCTGATGTTTCGATAGGCTCTCTTTCTCGCTTTTTATTTGAAATTAACTTTGCCAAATCCACGTAGGTCATCGATGCTTACACTATAACCATTTTAGCATTTAATAACGCATTAATTACATGAACTTGAACAAAACTATAATCTAGCCTACCAGATTGCGTGACTGAAGGAAGGAGCTTCTGATTGGCTTACTCATTTTGGTATGCATGCTTTCCTTGGCCATTTGTAGTAGCAAGCATGACTTTCAATGAAGATACAGTGTTGAATGAAAGGGCAGTAAACAATGCTTTTAATCAGTGAAAGCATAACATAAAGTGCTTATACCTAAGGGTAGCGCCAAAGCGAATACATTAATAACCGTCTGTGCTGCTCAACTGAGATGAAAGATGATGAATTTGAATGAAAAGGGTAGTTTATATTAACAATTATATTTAATTATACCATGGTCTGTTCGAATATTCAATGCTGATTGGCTGAAATGTGTGCGGTTCAAACTGTTGAATGCACAGGTAGTTCCAGTCAGTTTTAATCACCGTTCTATATTAATGTGCCTCCGTAATGAGAGTTTTATGTCTCTGTTCAAACAACCTCTGGATGCAAATATAGTCTCAGAGCTATAACTATGATATGATAATAACTTGATATTCATATATTATATATACTGAATATATATATATATATATATATATATATATATATATATATATATATATATATATATATATATATATATATATATACATTGCAATCCGAAAGTATTCAGACCCTTTAATTTTTTTCAAATTTTTTTGTTGCAGCCTTATGCTAAAATCCTTTCAATAATTTTTTCTTTCACATCAATCTACACTCCATACCGACAAAGCAAAAACAGATTTTTGATAACTTTGCAAATGTATTAAAAAGAAAAAGCTGAAATATCACATCACTGTGACTATGATATGTCACGTCTTGTCCGCAACACAGAAGAAGAACCACATTCAGTGTTGGAATACTTCTCTCTAAATGAACATTGTTTTCTGAAAACACCGTGATAGTGTGTTAAAGTACAACATGACAACAGCACTGTTGATCTGCTGGTGTTCTTGTTTCATCTCAACCTACAATTACATCAGTGATCGCCAGGAAAGCACAAAGGCACAATCAGCTGACATCTCACCAGCACCAGAGAAATGGTATGTTATGTAGGCTACTGTGTTTACGCAGCGTGTTATGATTTGACAAAGTCCAAAGGTCTGAAATACCCAACGATCCACAATGTGAAGTTTTAATGAACTCAAATATGTATATTGTGTACAAGTTATTATTAACAGTAATTAATTAACAGTAATTAAGCAATTCACAAATTTGTTCTAAACATAGCCTTAATGTATTAAAATACACTGAACTAAGAATATTTTAAGAGGGAAATGCCAATACTTCAATTTCTTAAGTGTATAAATTAAAATTAAAACAGTAGGCTACATGCACATATTATTTGGAGTTCTCCACGTGCGTTTTGCTGTATTAATGTTAACAATTAATTGATTAATTGATCGTCCATTTCCACAATGATCGATTATGAAAATGTAATATTCTGTGTTTGTTCTATACACAGAAAGTTGTCATCAGAGTGTATATGTGCACTATACTACTTTAAACTCCCCTCCCCCTCTATTGAGGTGTCTCATGAGAGGAAATGGAGAGAGAAACAGACAGAGGAAGTGAGAGATAGGAAGTAAAATGGAAGGAAGAGAAGGAAAGACAGAGAATGATAAAACAAGGTTAAGTGAAAACAAAAAGATAGAATGCTAGATAATAGGAAGAGAAATGGAATAAGTATATAACACAGAGACAGAGAAGTAGATAGAGGCTGACAGATAAAATTCATGTGAGCACGCCTATATAATCGACATTTTTCTATGAACCTTTCGAGCTCCATCATATAGCATGCTCTGCTGCGGTGGCTTCTTGTTCTCACTCCAGGTTTCATTAAAGCACATTTAGGCTCTGCAACATGACACACTGCAGCAGCGTGATCCACATGCTAACTCACGTCGCAGCAGCATGTGAGCTGATCACCGTGCTGTGACTTTATTTCAACATGGCGGTAATTCCACAGAGGCATATATGGTGCAGTATAGAGCGCACAGACCTGCTCAAGAAAGGAGATAAGCCTCCGTGTGCAGTCGGACAGAGATGGCAAACCCCGGAATCTCTGCTCAGGCACAGCATACTCCCAGGTTGGGAGTAAACACACACTCCACCCCTGCAATCAAAACATCTCTCCGAGAAGGGAGGGGTGGAGGGAGAAGAGGTTTATTGTTGCCTGAGTGTGAATAAATATGCGATAATATATGTACTAGATATGCAAATATATATATATATATATATATATATATATATATATTGTTTGTAATTATTTAAATATAACTATAATTATTTTATCATTATATATTGAATTATTGTTATTTGATATGCTGTGACAATGGAATTTGCAATAAACAAAAACTGTATTAAAATAAATGCATTTTCACATGTGAACTCAGACTTTTGAACACCACTATATATGTCTTTATAAACATGCAAACAGCATCTTTTGATTCACAAAGGGAAAATCGCCAGAATACGGCATTGATATAGAGAAACAAAACTGCAGTGAGATCAGAGAGAACGAAAGAGAGTGAGAGAGATACAGTGCTGACAGTCATTACCCAGAATGCATCAGTGGGGTTTTATGGAGGAGAAATTGTGTGTATAATGTGGATGCTTCTGGGGATGCCATAAATAAGTGCTTGGTAAAGCCTCTAGCTAGGTTTAGCCTACAGTTCTGAATCAAAATTTTCAGAGGAACTTCTACTTAATTAGTTGCTCATACTAGGGTGAGGGATCTGAACAAAAGGGGTTTGTGCTACGAACATGAATGACACCTCAAATCTTGCTGCTTATTGAGGAGAGATGTGCTATTACATTTCTAGTCTAGTCTAGTCAAGTCATTTTTATTTGTATAGTGCTTTTCACAATCCACATTGTTTCAAAGCAGCTTTACAGAAAATCATGCTGCAATGTTTTAAATGTTTAAATTGTCTTAAAGTGATCAGACTCAATTTCGCCTGAAAAAGATCCCATAGACTTACATTGAAGGTGTAATCAAGCCATATCTACAGACCACAATATCATTAGCCGCTTTTCCATTATTGGGTGAGTACGAGCCAGGGCTATCAACTGGTCAGCCGGGACCAATAGCCTCAGACCTCGAGCCACAAGACCAAAATCGATCTGCGTTCCCACCATTGGGCCAATAACTCTGCAGCGTTGCCCAAAGACCCGCCCTTAATATGCCAACGTCACACACCCCGTCCATTTCACAAGCAAGAGGGAAGCTCAGGCTGAGGTATTATGTTATCTAAAATATCGAGTTTATATAGAATGTAAACAGCAAGACAAGTTACAAGACAACTCACCGACTGTAACTGCCATGGTGTTCCGAGTGGTCTCTCCACTAACAGCGGGACGATGTCCCAGCACACCATCTATGAAAGTTTGCCAAACTATGGAAAGTAATTTCTTTGGGTACCGCTTTGTCCATTGGGCATTTGAACAGTTTTTTACTGTGCCCGCATACATTCTTTTTTTTTTGTTTTTTTACCATTGTGCGCTGGATACACAACTTGGGAAGTTCGGCGAAACTCCGCCTTTGACATTGAACCCACCTCAATCCCCACCTCAAAGCCCCAAGGAGGCACGATGAAGCCCCGGAAGTGATAGTGGGAACACAACTGGCCCTGGCACTCACTAGCATGCCCTAATTTTGACCAATAGTGGAAACGCGGCTAATGAGACTTGGGGATGGGCTCTTCTAACTTGGGCCAGTAAGTAACCGCCTAGCAACCACCCACAACACCTAAACAGCCACCCAGCAACACCCTAGCAACCACCCAAAACACCATAGCAACTGCACTGCAATTCATTAAAAATCCCCCAGAACACCCTAACAACTGTATAACAACATAAAAACACTCAAATAAAAACACTCTAACACCTTAGAAACCGCATTGCAATGCCATAGCAACTACCAGAACACCCTTGCAACTGCATAGAAACATAGAAAACACTCAAAACACCTTAGAAACCCCACTGTAATGCCATGGCAACAAACCAGAACACACTAGTAACTGCATAGCAACATAAAAAAATAACTCAAAACACTGTGGCAAGTTCTCCATGGGCAACCGCCACTCGCATTTACAAACAGCAAAGTTCTTCGATCAGTAAATGTACAGTATTTAATATATTTATACTTTCTCTGTTCACCTAACACACATAAACAATAATGTTAATGGAGTCCCTGTCTTAGCCAATACAACCGTAGATCAGCAGCAGAAAACAATAATAATGAATCAGCCCTGATTACTGCTGGCTGCATTACTTTGTTCAATTCTTCCTGAGAGGTACATTTGTATGACAATTAGGACTGATCAAAAAATGTTGATTCGCCTACTCACAGGACTCTGTATCTGCACTGACTTGGGTGGCTGCCAGCTGAACATTAGATGAACTTACTTTAAGAGATTAATGACACGCAGGCCACCAAAACAAGGGCTCTTTTCCAAACCCTAGCGCACAGTCTTGCTGTCTATTGCCTACATAATTTCAGAAGCTGCCATTTAAAGCATCCTAACTAGTGCACCACACTAACTAGCACACCACACAATAGCACTCCTCATGTGAAATACACAATTTAACTCACAATTGATTCCAGTAGAGTCTGACATTAGCATGTTGCTAAGCTAACACAATACTCTACTAAGCATTAAAATCCCTGCTGAAAATTCCAGTTTATACCAGCCTAAACTGGTTTGCTAGGTCTCCCATGCAATGCCGCAATACAATTTGGCCAACATAAGGCATTTTAGAAGGCAGCATAGTTATGCTATCTTGACAGCTCACTACATTTTAAGCATAGTAATATGCTCTTCTTTTATTACAACAGCAAGAAATTGAGGGTTGTTGAGTTGGGTTAACTTCTGCAACCTAAACTGTCATTTACTGGTAGATTGGCTGGTGATAATAGTAGGTCAGATTGGAAAATGCAGTTTTTTTCTGATGAAAGTAACCTGAAAGTGCTTTTGCAGAGGAAATGTTATTGCTCAGAAATTGCTCTTTCATAGCTCAGGAGACTTTATGAGGTTCTGGATTATGTTTAATTTAAGTATCAACACTGTATCAGATATTTCTCCTAAAATTCCTTTAGAGTTCAAATAGAAACAAGTGTTGACAAAGTAGGCCTATAGTTTAGATCTATAAAACAATATGATTAGCATCAGATAATTTGGTCTTGGAAGATTTGAATGAAAAATGTTTTACTCCATATTGAAATCTGGAGGAGACACATGTAAGATAACTAGAGTCTTTTTCTTAGAAAAAAGCTCAATCAAAAATAAATTTTGACTCCTACTTTTCTTTCAAAAAAAGCAAAAATCTGGGTTACAGTGAGGCACTTACACTAGAAGTGAATGGGGCCAACCCATAAATATTAAAATACTCACCGTTTCAAAAGTATAGCCACAAGACGTAAAACAATATGTTAACATGATTTTAGCATTATAAAATGGCTTACTAAAATTTTCTGAGTAAAGTTATTTCCAATTTTACAACTTCGTTGCCATGACAACGTAACGCCGTAACCCCTGTAACCCCGTTAAGTTAGTAGTCTGCTTCAAAAATGACAATGTAAACAATTTTACTGCTAAAATAATACACAAGTTTTAACAGAAGAATTCATGTAAGTACTTTAATAAAATTATAAGCTTCACATTTCTGCCTATAAACCCTCCAAAGATTGACCCCATTCACTTTCATTGTAAATGCCTGACTGTAACCTTGATGATTGCTTTTTTTAATGAAAAGCAAGAGCAGGAATAATGTTTTTTGGTAGTCAACATTACACCACAAATTCTGTCAGTTGAGCTTAACTTGTACTGAACCCAGAATATTCCTTTAGTGCTCTCAATTTGGTCTCCATCTAATCTCAAAGGTGTCTAGGAGAAACAATTGAGATATTAAGGAAATTGGAAATGTTTCCTAACAGTAATTTTTGTAACATAAGCCATCACATTTTTACGATTGGCAGACGATAATAATGGGTTTGAAGGAAAGCATGCAATACTTTTCTGATGAAAGTGCCCTTAAAGTGCTTTTAGAGCAACAATGCTCTAGTGAAGCCAACCAGATGGGGAGGGCGTACAAACCGAATGCGTCACTTGAAGATTAATGTTCTGTACTTTAGCTTGGGGGGTCTCAGACAGAGGTGGGAGAGAAGTGCTCTAGCATAAATACTGAGGCAGTTAATAGTTCTCATCTGTACTAGCCATGCTGAAGAGATTGGTTCCTCTTACCGATGCAGCTCTTGAGGTGTCGCCAAGGGCTAAATGGCAGATATACTTACCTTAGCCCCAAAATAAGTTTCTTCACCTTTAAAGAGCATGCGTCAGAGGTTCTGAAGGGACCTGTGCTGCAGAACAACACCTGAGCTCAAAGCGCCTTGGGTCAGTTGTGTCTCAGACATGCGCACACACCTAAACACTTACAATGTCAAATAACATCAACTCTCATTCGTGCCCGAGCTTGCTTCATATTCAAAGCCAACAAATCCAAGATGTGTTACTAAAGGCCATCTGCATCATAGTTCACAATCGCATCACTCACACACACACTGTCCCCTCACCTCCTCCCACTGGTGGATGTATCTGATGAGGCGTGAAAGCCTGAGAAGACGTAGCAAGCTGAGGATTTTGGTGAACCGTACGATACGTAGCGCCCGAGCCGTCTTGTAGACCTCAGAATCGAAACCTTTCTCCACTATTAGAAAGATATAATCCACCGGGATGGAGGAGAGGAAGTCCACCACGAACCAGCTTTTCAGGTAGTTCATCTTAATGACCTTCGGGTCCAGGATGATCTCCGAGCTCTCTTCATTCACAATTCCCGTTCGGAAGTTCATGACCAGGTCCACCAGGAAGATGGTGTCAGAGGCCACGTTGAAGACGAGCCAGGTGGTCGTGGTTTGTTCGGAAAAGAAGGTTATTCCCACAGGAATGATAATAAGATTCCCCATCATCATGATGAGCATTATCAAGTCCCAGTAGAACCTGCAGGAGAAGACAAACAGCGACAAGTTAAAGTGGAACCACTTGAAGGCGAAAGAATTTGCTCTTTTAGCTGAGATCATAATAAAACACTGTTGAAAAGACCAGCAAATGTTGTGTTTTTGATTCTGGTGTCTCCAAAAGTGTTCTTAACTAGCTTAACCAGCAAGACTTCTTTGGCCAATCAGCTTCACCAGAAAGAAGTTTCTTTAGTTCAACTAGTAGAGAAAGGTGTTAGCAATGCCACAGTCTTTGGTTCAATTACCAGGGAATGCACATAGTGGTAAAATGCATATCTTAAATCCACTGTAAGAGGCTGTTTAGACTGAAAGCATTCTTGTGCAAAGAAAGGCTAGATGCACGAGATGCGTGAGACACGGTGCAATGGTCAAAGACGTCCATATAGCATATTTACATAGAAAAACAATTAAAAAAAACAGCACAGATGGATGCAAAAATGTGTTCGGTGTGAATGGTCAAGTCGCTTTGGATAAAAGCATCTGCCAAGTGAATAAATGTAAATGTAAAGATGTGGCTATGTTGATCCACATGCTAAAACAGCATAAACCTGCCTGGACCTGGTCTTTCTAGCAAGGAAGGCTTGGTGGGTAGATTTTTTGATAATAAATGATGACAGAAAATCATTTTTGCGTGAACTATCACTTGAACCCACAACAAGTGCTCCAAAAGCATTTTAAATTCCCTTTCATGATGATATTTTTTATGATAGCAAACAATACTGGGCCTATTCAACAAGACACTGTGATATAGCCGGACTGGAAAGATTAAATTCCTGCTCTTTTCTGCTGAAATGCCCTCATTCTGAATGCAATCAGATATCAGCGATGTGTCTCTGGGTGCTGTCTAACGCACTCCCTTCAGCTCAGTGCAGCTCACCCCTGCAGTCCACACATGATGCACTAGAGCTCATTTCCCTGTCGTTTTTGATACCACTGCCAACACTTCCTGCTGGATTGCTGCTCTCAGACAGTGCAGTGCGGCTCGACACTTTGCTCTCTAGATGAGGAGGCAAGAAGCCAGAGGACAGAAAATAAAGGAGGGAGATCGTAACATAAGAGGGCTGCCCATGCTTCTGTGCCATGTAGTGTTAACCAGCATCTGTGTACGACGTTCTGTTTTGCTTGTAAGATACACAGAAGGCTAATTAAAGGTACAGGCTGTAATTGCTGAGAGAGCAGCACTTGGACCCACAAGAATTAGCTTGTGTTTGAAAACATGGAGTCACCATAGAGGTGAATGGAAAGGCGGATGCTGTTTGAAGGTGTTTGCTACTGCAGTACCACAAGTGGCCTGCAAGTCCAGAAATTACAATTCGTACATTGAACAAATTTATGAATACTGTATCACAATGACCTTAAAAAAAATTACTGAATTTATCTAGTAAAATAATGGAAGGAATATGCTCATTTTCTACTAACTAACTAGTTTGCTTACTAGTTATTTAGCTGACACTTTTTTCCAAGGAAGTTTGCACCTTGGACAAAATTCCAAATATAGTATCACAGCATCCTTGAAAACAGTTAAATCTATCTGGTAAAATAATGCAGGGACAGTGCTCTTTGTCTACGAACTAACTTGCTAACTAAATATTTAACTGACACTTTCTTCCAATGCAGTTTTGTGTCTTGAACAATATTTAAAATACTGTATCACAACATCTATGAAAATAATGATTGAACTTTATCTGGCAAAATAATGCAGGGGTAGTAACAACTAACTAACTAACTAACTAACTAACTAGTAATTTAGCTGTAAATTCTTTGCAATGCAGTTTGTATCCTGGTCAAAATTCAAAACACTGTTATTATAACATCCTTGAAATCAATGACTGAACTGTACCTGGTAAAATAATGCAGGAACCGTGTTCAATGTGTACTAACCAACCAACTAGCCAACTAGTTAACTCACACTTTTTTCCAATACAGTTTGTATTATGGTAAAAATTCCAAATACTGTTATTACAACATCCTTGAAAACTAACTTCATCTAATAAAATAATGCAGGGTGCTCATTGTCTACTAATTAACTAACAAGCTACAGTGGCTAACAAGTTATTTAGCTGATTCCTTTTTTCCAAAGTGGTTTGTATCTCTGACAAAATTCATTACTGTGACTCAATGTTCTTGGAAACAATTATAGAAATATATCTAGTAAAGTGTTGCAGGGACCGCACACATTATATACTAACTTAGCTAACAAATGAGATATTTAGCTGACACTCTTTTCTAAAGCAGTTTGTATCTTGGTCAAATTCAAAATACTGATATCACAATATCCTGGTAAACAATGACTGAATTTTATCTAGTAAAATAATGCAGGGACAGTGCTCACTGTCTACTAACCAACTCACTAACTAGCTAGCTAGCTAACTAGTTATTTAGCAGGCACTTTTTCCCAGCTCAATTTGTATCTTGGACAATTTTCAATATACTGTAACATGACATCCTAGAAAACAATGACTGAACTTTGTCTTGTAAAATAATGCATAGATAATCCTCATTGCTAGCTAAATAACTAGCTAGATAACTAGTTGTTTAGCTTATGTTTTTATCTAAAGCACTTTGTATCTTGTAACACAACATCTTTGAAAACAATGACTGAACTTTATATTGTAAAATATATAAACAGTCCTCACTGCTGCTTAGCTAGCTAACTAGCTATTTAGTTGACATTTTTATCCAAAGCAACACAGTACACTTATTACAGGGTTCAGGACTGTAGTAACCTAAAGTTTAATGTCTTGATCAAGGGCACAGTTGTGATAGTTCATAATGTCGATCAACCCTTAAAGGGTATGAATGTACAACATTACTGTAGTTATCCTCACATAAAGCTATCCTAATTCTGAGTCCAGTTGTGGCAGTCATTTCTCTGTACACACTGGAAGCGAAACAATGAGTGATGTGACACATTCACAGCCAATCAGAACAATTTTATTTCACTGTGGGCAGGACTACACAAAGGCAACAGGACAGAAATGCAAAACCAAGGAACTGACATAATGTCTTGTTAGGAGAGAAACTCAGAATACCAAAGGAAGAGATAGCAGTTGTCGGGAATTGCTTTGCCTTATCGCACCTGGTTTGGACACAGTGTTAAAGTTTATAAAGTGTAATAAATTGATATATTGAATGGCTCACAAAATTCATACTGGTTTTGAACAAAATGGGGGTGTTAATGATAAAACATTATGACACATTTTTCATTTTTGGGGGATTTATCTCTAGTAGAAAATGAAGGACTAAAAGTAATAATTTATCAACCTTAATGCTAATTTGTTCTGACTAAAAAAATGCTGTCAAAATCACCCAGTCTTTCCTGATAGCAGTATTACCTGTAGGCTGTTTTGATATTTACTAGTCAAGATGAAGCTTTTGATAAATACAGAAACATCAGTCTGCCTCCATTATCAAATCATCCAATGTTTTTTTGCTGTGACCAGTCCCTGAAATGGCTACAGACTAGATTATTGACATTTTGTTACATGTATAAAAAAATAAAAATAAAAAACTCCAGTCATAAATGAAAGTGCTTCTAGTGTCTTGAAGTCTATTAAGCACATCTGTTCAAGACTTCTAAATGTCTATTATCTTTTAAAACTGCTAATATAATGTTTGAAAACAAGCCAAACCAAACACAAGTTAAGTAATTAGTGAACACTGCTACATTGGTGCCATTACTCATACCACCTACAATGTTAAGAAACTTTCCTCAGCGCAATGTGAAAAATAGTCACTTTTTCATGTCTGCCATGAACAGACATGAGTCAGCTTTCTATACCAGGAGAGAATTTTGCAACACTGAAATTTTCAGACCTCAGAGTGCACACACACACACACACACACACACACACACAATGCCGTAAATGCGTTAATGTTGCTCTTGTGTCTTGTAAGCCAGACGTATTTTGACGGGCGCCGGGCTGGCCTAGAGAACCACACAAAATGTCCTGGCCACTGATAACGGCATACATCCACAAACTAAAATAGATGCTTTCAAAAATCCTATCTCATGCCAACCCCTGGATGGTGCCTCCAATGTGGCCAATGCACTTGGCTGTAATGGATCCCTGTAAATGAAAAAAGCTCTCTGGCCTTGCTTTAAAAATATCTACTGATCCAGTATCAAGTAATTGTCTGTGCTTTGGTGTAAACGGCTATCTTTGATTAAAATAATATCCACATTGGTTATTTTTACTTTAGGAAGGTGTCTAAAGCAATGTCCATACTGCAGAGTTTTGGTAGTGACAGATGCATTTAAATGTAGGAGTGAATCCCTTAAATTATCATTTTGTGTGTACAAAATATTGGAGTCACACCTGAAATTTAAATAACTGATGTAGCGGTAACCATAGCAATGTTTTGTCATCTTGCATTTGTAAACCAGAAACACAGGCCACGTCCACACTAATATGTTTTAGTTTTAAAACGCATTCATTTTGCTATGTTTACGCCTCACTAGAACTCAGTTCTCCTCCACTGAAATTTTCACCATAACAGCATACTTTGGAAAACAATGACATTAGGAAACTGAAAACTGAGGTTTTAAACTTTGTGTGGATGTGGCGTAATACATTTAGTTTGAAAAAGCATTGATTTTGCTACATTCACACCTCTCATCCACACTTTACATTTGCATTTGTGCAGATGCTTTTATCCAAAGCGACTTACAGTGCCCTTATTACAGGGACAATCCCCCTGGAGCAACCTGGAGTTAAGTGCCTTGCTCAAGGACACAATGGTGGTGGCTGTGGGGATTGAACCAACAACCTTTTGCTTACCAGTTCAGTGCTTTAGTCCACTACGCCACCACCACTCCATACTGGATGCCACCACACTGGAATGCCATTTCCCTCCACCAAAAGAAAACGCTCTCCATTACGAAAACAATGACTTTGCAAATGTGAAAACAGCGATTTCAAACAAATTAACACTTAAACGCATACCTTGGGTCTTTAGTGACCCGGGACCTTATTCCACCCCCTGTAACTGGGATCAATAGAGACCCTAGATATGTAAGAGTGTCATTCATTTATTTTTTACACTTCCAGAAATTTTATTTTTATGATTATTTCATATCTATTTAAGTTTACTATCAAAGGATATCTATTTATTTTACTATATTCATACAAATAAACACTATATCACAGTTTCTGTGCAATAATGAACTAACATATGCCATTTCTTACTCAATGTGGCACTGATGTTTCATTGATTGATTTGATTTTCATTTGACATTGCTATTTGATGAAGAAACAACATGGAAGTAAACTATAGCAAGTGTAACAAATGAACAGGATGATATGACTATTGTCATTTGAGTGTACTACTGAAATTATGTAAGTTGTGCATCTATTTCGACTCAATATGTGCCTGAGAAAATACTTGTGTAACTAATGTGTAGCTTATGTGTATCATGTGTAGCTTATGTGTTATGTGTAGCTTAATATGTGTTTGACAACCAGTTGTGTCTCAGGAAATTTCAGTGTGAAAGTAATGAATCCTATGCTAGATTTGTCCTGATTTGTTGCATTTTGATATATGAAAAATAAAACATCAAAATATATTTTATTCTATTGTTTTCTAATTGTCTTGAAAATATTTTTAAAATTTGACACTATCTGGGCATTTTGTAGATCAATTTGTGATAGATGTAAGCGCCAGGTCACAAAAGACCCGAATATGTAAGAGTGTCTGGTGAAATTCCCATACTTTTAAGGGTTAATGTGGACTTGGCCATAGATGCCAACAGTTTAACCTGATTGGTGTCAGTTATTTTTTTAAGAAATATTAGCAATTTTTTGTAAACTGCCCTCAACAATGATATTGTATTTTTGAATATATGTTCTTTAAGCTACTGCTTTTAATAGCATACACTCTCAACTGTAATGTACGGATTTCTTTTTTTATGCAGTTTATTGTGTTGGTTCAAGGGCGTAGCCAGGAAATTACTTTTGGGTGGGCCTCAATGGAAATTGATGGGCCAAATTTTTCTGAATAACAGAGAAGCGATGCATTCACATAGTTCTTTCGCACTTTCAGAAATCAGAATTTATGCATTTTTTAAAACTATTTTATAAATATATATTTGAAGTCAAAGAATGATCTCTAATATTCTGGGCCCACCCCGGTCCACCCTTAGCTATACCACTGTGTTGGTTGCAGTATGGCTGGGTTTGTAAAAGAATCGCATAAATTGAGGCGTTTATATTAAAAGGGCCTTGACAGGCTGTTTTGCTTTTGTAACTGTAGCCTTGACGACCGAATGATAGACAGACTGCATTGTTGGAGGTGGGATGGTTGCCATGTGACCATCTGTCCCACTGGTGAATAGTAAAAACCAAAATAAAGGACATGACCCCAACACAAGCGATATACATGCTCTGATGCTCTTTTCTTTTTACCTCTGCTTCTACAAGAACCTCACCGCAGTGTGGAACTTAATTATGGTCATCAGACAATTCGTTCACCCAAAAAATACATTTCTGTCATTATTTACTTACCATCATATTGTCCCAAACTCATTTGGCTTCACAGCAAAACACAAAACACCCCCCCCCCCCCCCCCATCCCGGGTGAACTTTACATTCTCTGCAGTCATATTGCATTAACAAACTGGGTTCTCTCAAAAAAATTAAAAAAATTATAAAAATAGAGTGTTAGGCTATTTTTAAGGGTACCAGGGGGCATCAGTTTGGAAAAAGTGAGACACGCTCTCACAAAGACCTTCATTAGACATTGGGACACATCTTTAAGACAAGCCTCCAAAAGCAACAGCAAAAAGCATCAATAATGCAAGACAAACTTGCATGCCCCTAAAAATAGAGGTTAATCTAGGTTTAGAAATCAGAGGCTGTTTGGTGTGGAGAAGGAGTCTGCTCACACACAAATCCTGCTTTTTGACAACCTGTGTGATTAATTTATAAGCCACAGATTTGACCGGAGCTCATCCGTTACCTGATAAATCCTGCCACTAAGCAGGAAAATGGGAAAAAAAACTCAGTCACTCGGTGAAACGATGAAGGAATTCTGGGAAGGTGACGCTACGCCTGGAAATCTTTCAGATTTTTCTTTCCCCAGTGAAGAATTGTGACTAGAGAAAAGTCTGTTTTCCAAAGACAGACAAACAGGGAAAGCATGAGACACATGACATATAATATGGAGGGCCGATAAAAGAAACACATAACTGACTCACGCGTGACAAGAGACGATGACAAAGGGGCTCTGGTCAAATCAAGTCAAGCATGAGCCCTTTTTGAAAACAATAAATAAATAATATTACTAATCTCCTATTAATTTTTAAACACCCTACGCATTGAGATATCGCTGGATATTGGGTTTCCTTGATGCTCCAGAGCCAAAACAGCACATGGGAAAGCTGATGTCACTCATGTGATGTTGCTTGTTTTATTATGACATTATCAATTCATGGCTGTATTGAGTAATGGGGAGCCATTTCAAATTTTCATAACAGTAGGGTGTTTCTTCATCCATGAGGACTTTTATTTCCCAGGAGTTGATTTTTAATAAAGGGATGGTACATGTCCTCATGATGTTTTATCCAAACCCATATGACTTTCTTTATTCCACAAAAGATTCACCAGAAAATGACAGCCTCAGATGCCAAGATGCTATGGAAGTGAAAGGGTTAGTTTACCCAAAAATGAGAATCCTCTCATGATTTACCTACCTTTAAGCCATCCCAGATGTATATGACTTTCCTTCTTCAGCAGAACCGAAATGAAGATTTTTATAGACACATTTCAGCTCTGTTTGTCCATACAATGCAAGTAAACAGGTGTGTGGCAGGGCGGAGGGCGGGGCCGGGTCGTGATTCCGCACACCCGGCCCCTAATAAGGCTGATTAAGCCCGAGAGGGATAAGGCCGACCGGAGACGGCAGTGTGACAGAGAGAGAGTTACGGACAGCTGTCCGACACCTGTGTGTGTTTGTGTCTTTTTGGTTTTGTTTATTATTAAATTATCATTTATATTGTCAAGCCAGTTCTTGCCTCCTCCTTTCCCTCAATCCCTTTACAAGGTGCCATAAGGCTGCTGGCTGTTTGATGGTCCAAAAGGCATATTTAGGCAGCATAAAACTAATGCAAACGAATCCAGTTGATCAATTAATGTCTTCAGAAGCAAAATGATAGGTTTGTGTAAAAAATAAATCGATAATTAAAACTTTATTAACTTAAAGAAATCGCTTCCTGTCAGCAGTCGATGTGTCACTTTGCTGTTGCGTGACGTAAGCGCAATGGTGCTTTCATGCGTGAAGTATACAACAGAGGAACGGACGTCATGCGAGAGCAATCCAGTGCAATCCAGCACTGGCCGGAAGCAACGATTTAAAGTTAAAAACGTTTTCATTATCGATTTGTTTCTTACACCAACCTCTCGGTTTGCTTCAGAAAACATTAATTTGAGTTGTGTGGATTACTTTTATGGTGCCTAAATATGCCTTTTGGACTGATTTACTTGCACTGTATGGACAAAAAGAGATGTAATGTGCTTATAAAAATCTTCACTTCGGTTCTGCTGAAGAAGGAAAGTCATACACATCTGGGATGCTTAAAGGTATGTAAATCATGAGAGAATTTTCATTTTTGGGTGAACTACATGTATTACTTGAATGGTGACTGAGGCTATACAGAAAGTCATATGGCTTTGGAACAACAAGAGGGTAAGTAAATGATGACACATTTTTCATTTTCGGGTTAACTATCACTTTAAAATGAAAAGATACCAATTTTTTTCTTTTCTTTTTGTTATATTAAGGTCACATTAAAATGATTTTGGAAAAAGTAATTTTTGCTATTTTTAAAATATCTCTCTCTCAAACACACTCACACATGCCCAAGTTTGCTCAGCTATCTAAATGGGGACATGTCATAGACTTCTAGTGTTTTTATATAAAGCTAACTTTAATTACAATAAATTAACCCTATCCTACACCCTAAACCTAAAGCTAGCAAAAAAACTTTTTTGCATTATTAGAATTTTAAAACTCATAATTCAATTTATGTATGGATATTTTTTCCAAATAAGGGACGTCCCAAAATGTCCTCAAAGGGAGGTTTTATTTTTTCTTAAATATATATATATACTGTATATATGTGTGTGTGGGCAGGTTTAAGTGGTTTACGAGGAAATTTTTTTAGGTTACAAACTGGTAATTACAAGGGTATTATACTATAAATGTGGTTTATGAGGACATTTCTAGTGTCCCCATAATTTAAATCGCTTAAAAAACATACTAAACGATGTTTTATTGAAAATGTAAAAATGCTGAAAGTTTTTTGTGAGGGTTAGGTTTAAGGGTAGGGTTAGGGGATAGAATCTATAGTTTGTACAGTATAAAAATCATTATGTCTATGGAGAGTCCTCATAATGACAGCTGCACCAACATGTGTGTGTGTGTGTGTGTGTGTGTGTGTGTGTGTGTGTAGATAGACAGACAGACAGACAGACAGACAGACAGATAGATAGATAGATAGATAGATAGATAGATAGATAGATTATTATCTAAACAAAGAGTGAAACCTGTGCTGTGATATTCAATTATCTTTAGAAAGACAAAGGAGTGTGCTGTTTATTTCAAAAATATTTAAAATGTCATATCCGCAGCAGAATGACTGCTGATTTGAGATGTTGTGGAAATGACATTTGTTGGTACAAAAAACAGAAAAAGTAAAAAATAAAAGACTTCTTCTGTAATGCATGATTATCCACTGTCTGACATTGTTAGTAGACAAATAAAATAAACTAGTGAGAGTGTGAAAAGTGTGTTTAAAAGGAATTGGCTTTCTAAACATCGAAAAGTACCCATAGTTGAAGAAACAACCAGCAACTGTTATTCTGAATTAGTGAAAAATAACAGAGGCACAAAAGAGCAGTCCCATGTGTGGGTAAGAAAAGGAATGACATTGTTAAAGAGCAGAAAACAGTAAAGTCTGCCAAGCGTAGCCAGTGCGTCAGTGTATTACGGAGGTGTAGAATAGTCACATGGTCCAGGCTTTCGGTCATTAAAGGTGATGATGACTGTCTATAGCTTGTTCTTTGCCTATCCCTCATTTTCTCCCTTTCTCCTCATTTAAATCACTATTTTTCTTGCTATCAACCTCTTCCTCTCCATATCTTGCATCCTCACCTGTTTTTGCCCTCTATGTTTCTCTCTATGATGTAAAGCCCATTTTGCAAGGCTGATCAAAGGCTCAAAGTCAGGTGTACCACATGCAGAACTGAAGCATGGTCATCTAAGAATGCTATGAAGGTATTAGCCAATCAAATTCATTCAGTTAAATAAAGACTTCAAGCTCATAAACTGTTACATATTTACTTTTCTCCAAATAGCATTTTCTATGAATGAAAGGCCATCCACCAATCAAAGTCTTTCCAGCAAAAATGTGTAAATTTTGTGCCACTAACGTCGCCTAGCAGAATTGCAAAAATAATTACTGTTTCGAACAGGTTTTCAGGTCTAAAACACTTCACCTAGTAAGCGTTGGTTAGGCAAACAGATGGTCCCACCCCAAACTCACACCTTCGGCTGAGCTAATGTTGCTGCTGTTGGGCTGGTTGGGATTCTCAAACAAACAGAGCGATGTATTGATAGTGCCACAGTGCAACAGTGTTTACACTTTTTGGGCAAATCAACCTACGAATAGTTTACTGTATGGTTGTCTCTACATATTAATTAAGGGATAGGAGGAAGTACATTACTGTGCAAATAAGATGTTACATAAAAACATTTGTCTTAAGATGGTTATTTATATCTTCAGCTTTAACATGTCTATCGGAAATATACATTTTAGACTCCCAAAAATTCCTTTTGCAGATAGAGTAGAATAGAAGAACAGGGAGCCCTGCAACAGATGGCATGGTGCACACAGAGCCCCCCCCCCCCCACTGAACATCAAGTCAGTCTGAGATTACATGAAGAGACAGAAGCAATTGAGGCAGCCTAAATAGATAGAAGAACAACTGTGGCGAATTCTCCAATAAGCTTGGAATATCCTATCTGCCAACAACCAAGAAAAACTGTGTCCAGGTATACCTAGGAGTATTGGTGCTGTTTTAAAAGCAAATTTGGTCACACCAAATATTTATTTAGCTTTTTTTTATGTTTACTGGACTTTTGCATGACATTAATTGATTAATTAAAACTATTTATAGCATTATTTTTTAAGAAATCCTCACTATGCAACATTTTTCATAAGTGCCTAAAGCTTTTGCACAGTACTGTATTTTATCATTAAAAAAATAACACACTTTATCTTTAATTATTGATATTTCAAAAGTAGCAATCCGAAATGTATCCAGCAAATAAGTTGTGTCGAACTAGTGATCGCTAAGCAGCCTTGTCCTTTGTGCATTATGACAGAAAGGTCAATCATGTTACATCACAGCTTTCAGAGCAATGTTAAGCTCATTCAGCATGTGTTGGACCTCTAATCCGATCTCACCTTCTCTCATCCCTGCTCTGATGTACGAGGGCTTTACACAAACTGTTCTGATCTGTTCGATGAGTGGTGCAACCTAATGTTTAAAGATCTGGGCTGACAACTGAAAGGTTGTGTCCCACAAGGGTTGATCCATGCAGATGCATCATGCCAATTTAGATTTTTCAAAATACAAAAGGATTTTTTTTTAATAATAATAATTTTATGAAATATATACAAATAATAAATAAACTGAGTATTTTTGATAATTGAGTTGATACAATTAGAGAAGTTAAAAAAAAAAAAGTGTTTCTTTCAAAGGCTGAGGCAGAAATCACCCATTCACATGTCTAAATTTGGTCAAGTCGCATCCTCCACAGATCTTTTGATTTAAACTGAAATTTCAACATCTACCCATTCTCATGTCCTTCCAACCTAATTTTTTCCCTAATGAAATGCATGTTGATCATTGGCTGTCAAGTTCAGTTGTAATTTTGCTTGGTTTATTTAAAATATTCATTAGGTTGGGAAATGAACAGGGGTCCCCTTGCATGCTAAACAAAAACTGCACCAACAGACTAACATTTTGTATGCAGAGCCTATGTGCAGAACTATTAAGTTGTTATTTTTCTCCCTTTAGTCATATTTCACCTAGGGCACCAAGTGAGCAATGGCTGCTACTGGTGCATCCTAAAAAAATAGCCCATGGATCCATGAACTATCACCATTGTGCCTTTGAGCAAGACACTTAACCCCAGGATGCTCCAGGGAGATTGTCCTTGTAATGAGTGCACTGTAAGCATAATGATTTTGATGCATAAAAGCATAATCTAAATGGCAAATAGTATTAAAACATCATTGTCTGGCTTAGGGTCTCAATGACTTGGGCTTTGTGCTTTGCTATTTAATTTTTCACACAACACAAGTACATCAAGAAAATGGAAGACAGGTAGGAGTCGAGCTAATAACTTTGAGCGGATAGTGTTCCTCCCCATGCATGTACCTCGAGGAGATGTTGATTTCAGCACCATGGAGAGTGGCGCGTTACGGGTCAGATGGGAAGTGAAATGCATGTTCGCAAAGAACTCTGCGTGCCGCGCTGGTGCGGAGTTGCCAGGGCAAAACGAGCACGTGAGGTGCCTCGTCACCTATCCGCGCGCACAACGGCAGAGAGAGAGAGAGAGAGAGAGAGAGAGAGAGAGAGAGAGAGAGAGAGAGAGAGAGAGAGAGAGGCCAATGCATGTAAACATTACAGTGCATTCAGGGTATATAGGATTGGAGATGCCCCTGAAAAGATAATTCTGATAATTTATGCGTAAAACAAGCCTCCATTTTGAAGTATATGTTTGTTTTTTTCTTTCTGTTTTTTCCCTCATGTCATACGTTTAAAAATGAATTTACAACCTAAACATCTAAATGCTAATTATGTTTAAACACAAGAGTAAACATCTGAAATCCTTCAGATTGTCGGTTTCATCTTATAACATATACTGTGTTGGCCTACAAACATGTTATAAATATATACAATTATTTATAACATGTATATATATATATATATATATATATATATATATATATATATATATATATATATATATATATATATATATACATAATGAGTGAGAAACTAACTGGAGTCTTCAAACCCTCAAGTGGATATTCCAACTCCCACTGGTGTACAAGAAAATGAAATTACTTTTGATAATTATTAGTGTTTTGGTTATGTAATAATTCAGATTACCCACCTCCTAACTACCTATTTATTTCAGGTTAAAATATTAAGCCTTATAGCCTTTGTCCATAGTAGCCTAGTCTTATTTGAAATGATTCTATTTTTCCATCTCAGATATGCAAGTCAAATTGAACATAAAAAAAATTTCTGAGGGCCACTGGGTTTGCCAATCCCTTTCATTCACCTGACTAACGCGATTAGCGTTAAACTGCTTTAGATCAACTGTCCCAGCGCTAAAATTGGCATGGGTTGTTACCTGGTGAGTGCCGCACGGGATCATGCAGCCCCACGAGCTAAAACAATAGAGTAATCCGAGTGGTTATGCCACAGAACAGTCTATGGATTCCATCATTTGTGATCTTGCAGCCACCCTCATTGACAGCTATGTGTTTACAATGCCAAACAATGGTGCATCACATATCTTATACAACACAGAATTCCCAATGATGGCACGTCCTGTGCCGTTTATTCACCAAGATGACATTCACCCCTACTCACGCCAAGGGCATTGCGTGCCGTCAGGCTCTGGCTCCCCGAAACGCCACGGGAAATGATGGCAAAAGCACCTCTGATACGCATGGATGAGCGTGTCTTTGGACAGCACAGTGTGGTGCGAAAGGTGACTTTCCAGACTCCTTACCTAAAATCACTATAAGGGTGAATGATCCAATATCCAGCCGTCTGGACTCTCTCCTGCTCCTTCTCCACGGCTTTCTGACTCCCGAACATCCGCAAGGAGAACTTATTCACCCCGGGCTGCATCATCGCTCCAAACTGCCGCTGCATAAACCCATATTGCCGCGACGCAGCGTCTATATCGTCAAAACCGACCATGGATTCCTCCCGGTCCCCCTTGACACCCACTGAGTTGCCGTGGTCCTTCATATTCTGGCTCCCCATGCTGTTCTTCAAGATCGAGTCTTGCCTCTGGAACACATTATTCCCGTCCGCTTTCTCCTCTTTGTTGCTCGAGAACGAGTTGGATTTGTCTTCCATGGCGGTTTCAAAACGTGCTGTCTCCGGGTGCGGAGAACAGGCTACGCGTAAAACTCGAGAGGAGCAGCAGCTGGCGGCTCTTCTGTTTCATTTGACGTCCTGCCTCTAGTGCGATTGCTGCTGCACAACTAAGGGAGGCAGAGTTGTGGTGAACAAGACGGGATCGGGTTTCTTGGGATGCTGCCATCTACTGTCGGGATTAGGCGCGGGCCGTGTGGACAGTTCAGTCAGTGCACGTGCAATGCATATCCATTATGCGCTACATGAATCTGTTTCAAGACTGAGAAGGGTGCCAGAGGAATGCAATTTGAACGTGATGTTGCTGATGCAATAAGGGTTATGTAAAGCATTTGGGAATGGCATGTTTACATTTATATTATGGAAAGATGTGAATTGAAATGGTAATAGTAGCTATTATGAAAATACTTAAATCTCTGTGGCCATCTATTACAAATCTAATAGAGGTGGGCGGTATGACCACAACTATTTAGGTAGCACTTTACAATAAGGTTCTATTTGTTAACAGTAGTTAATGCTCATGAATGAATAATGTTTTTAACAGCATTTATTAATCTTGGTTATTGTTCATTTATACAAATAATTATAATAATAATAATAATAATAATAATTGTTAGTTCATAATGCATCAACTTATGTTAATGTATACAACTTTTTTATTTAAAAATGTATTAGTACATGTTGATATTAACATTAATCAAGATTAATAAGTGCTTTACAAGTACTGTTCATTGTTAGTTCATGAACTAATATTGTTAACTAATGGTAATAACTTCAACTCTTTTGTAAAGTGTTACCAATCCAATTTATATATATATATATATATACATACACTGTATGTATTTATCACAATATAGTTCATTTTAGTGGAAATCCAGTGATACAATTGTTTACACAGTATTTTGATATCCATTTGGTAATGTCTACATTTGGCTAATCCAGTGAATTAAATACTTTGCAAATGAAAGTACTTAATCTGATTTGATTATTGTCTCTTTTTATTATTATTCAAACGGAAGTCTGTGCAGAATCAGTTCACATAACTTATTTAACATTTGAGTTAAAAACAAGTGACTCAAAATAATAAAACTAATATTATAAAATCTTTAGTATAAGAGATATAACAAGCTAAAGATATATGACTAACTACTCTTTCAAATCTTTCAAAGTTGCTTTAATCTCATTCTTTCAACCATTAGAGAATGGATCCTTATTGCCACCATAAACACTGGCCTTGAACTGATAGTTTTCCCAAAATATAGCTTTTCTTGGGAGTGCTCTGACATAATTTGCAAGAAATGTGAGAAGGTGCACTTTATGGACCATGCAAAAAGTTACGGTTTAATTAATGTCTCCATACTTTAATAAATGTCCCTTAATGCATAAAATGAATACAACCCAGTATTTATACATGAAATATTTGGATTTTGTCTTTAAATGTCAGCTCATGCAGTTGATTTCATTCCATTTCCAAGAATAATTTAGATTAAATTAAGATTTTAAGTACTATTAACTCTGAGGTTGTGGGGAATACCCATAAGCCCTTGCGCTTGAATAATTTAAGCATGTTTGTTTTGTGAAAATGACTTTATTGGGCCATTTAATTAGTTGTTATTAAGAATGCATAGAGATTTCAGCTCTTTTAAGTGTTAATGATGTTCTTTTACTGTAATTAGTTGTTTTGTGTAGTCACCATTTGGGTGATTCTTTGGTGAAGCCGGATCCTGTTCAGTCCATGTAATTTTTCTTGGCACATGTGAATGTGCATATCTAAAGTGCAGATTTATCGCTTCTTTGGGTAATCAAGTTTAATGACTGACCACAGTCATTATTTTCTTTTGATCAAATTAAATGAGGTAAAAACAATCATATTAAATTGAATTTGAAACAACGTGCTATTAGTTGTTAAATCTTATTTGTGCGACATACTGTACCTTTTTTGAGTAAATAAAGTTGAATGAACTGATACATTTGTGTATATCTAAAAAAGGTTTTTTAGTTATGCTGACATAAATGACCATAACTTTGACATTGTACATTAAATTGTAATGCAAAAATGCTACATACATATTATGTAAATCTAACACATCATTATTTTATTTCAGTGCAATCTACACCTTTCCTTATTACATTTTACCATGGTAACCAAATTTCCAGTACCATAGCCACTACAGTTATTGTTACTGCTGTAAAACCATAAAAATAATTAATGGATCTTCTTTAAACAATTGCATTACAATTACTTTTACTACAATAAAACTATGGTCATTTCTTATTAGCCACCATCGTCACTGTTCGAAAGAGATTCCATATTTTTGTGTTACAGATTTCACAGTAGTAACAATAAATGTAGAAATTATGGTATTTTGGAAGAAAGACAAAATTTACCATGGTCATTTTTCATCAGGACCTCTAAAAAAAAAAAAAAAAACAGTCAAAAGCTGTTTTTCAGTTTCACTGATCTAAAGCCAAAGAAGAATGTAATTAACCCAGTAGTGTGTATAAAGTAAATTGTGCATTTTGCAGTGAGGTCATTATATAAAGCTCTTGAAGTTAATCAAATTAAAGCTGACATATCTTTATTTCCTCAGTTTTGCTTTCAGCCAGAGTTTTGTCTGGATTAGTTGGCATACCAACTGTTCCCTCATAGGGCAGTCCAGAATGCTTGTGTAACTTTAGTTTTGGGGCGAAACGTTGCGTAATTTATGAACACAAGGTAATAGCTCACAGAGACGGACCAGAGAGCTTAAGCACTAGATCACGTGTGCTGAGAGCCAAAGGAGACTCTGGCATATGCAAAGGTCTCGCTGGACAAGACTGCAACAGATGAGACATTGAAGGTCAGTTTAAATCAGTGCTGTGTCTTTTCTTATCAAAAAATGTAGATTTGCTGCTATAATGGAATAAAATATATTACATTCATATACAGTGCCCCAAAAAGTATTTGGATACTTTAGCCACAATTAAAAATGTATACATTTCTTTGCATTATATGACAAAATATCAAACCAATGGCATTTATTTTAAAGAAATATAACACATTTTTTAAACAAAATATCCCACAAAAAAGGTTTGTTGGGTTTTCTAGTTATAAAACATGTTTTTTATAAAAAAATAAAAAATAAAAAAACATTATTAAGACAAACATTATTTGGACACTTTCTGGCTGTCAAACATAAGTGGAACATGTCCATAATGTGATAAACTAAACATATGGCTTCGTACAGCCACTAAAAATGACCTTGACACCAGTTGGTTAAAAGAAATGGCAAAAATGACTAAGAAAAGTAGGGTTAGTTATGAGAAGGTTTGATATTTGTATTTAATGCAATTATATTTAGACATTTTTAGTGTGGCTTAAGTGTCTAAAAGTGACCAAATAGTCTATGTTTTGGGGCAAAACAAAAGTGATTTAAAAAGACTACTTGTCCTAACATTTGTGTTGTGGGTGATGTTTGCCAAAGTGTACTCATTCTATGGTATATTAGACATCTTGCACAAGCTAATTAATAAAACAGGATTTTGCACAGATGTGGGAAGCTGAATTGCATATCATCCTGGGGCTAATTATCTCAGTTGCATCTACTGGGTAACATTCGCTCTTAGTTCAATGTTTTATCCAGACGTGAAACATTACATGCTCTTTCATAGCAGTTATTCCTCATGCAACAAATATAGCAAAAAATGGCTGACACTTTCTGCCAGGATCTAAAAAATATCAGTGTTAAAATATCTTTATATAATAAAAAATATCAAAGATATCTGAAGTCAATAAGAGGGAGAATGTAGTAAATAATATGGTATAATTATATGTTTCAAATGTTATTTTAGAGTTAAATGGGTTCTTATTTCTGACAAGTATGTTGATTACTGGTGCTAAGACAAGCATCACTATTACTCATTACTCATACATACTATGGCGCATAACTCGTCCCACACATGTGCTACAGACATGAATCATATAAATTGTGTGGCTTGTTGAGAAGAAGTGTGCTATTATATGCAATTGTAGCCTGCGGGAAAATAAAATGGGTGAAAAAAATCCAAAGAATTACATTAGCCGCATTTCCACTATCGGGCCAGATGGTGGGCGTTCTAGTGCACGCCGGGGCCTGTTGCGTTCCTACTCACTTCTGGGGCTTCATCATACCTCCTCGGGGCTTCCTTTGGCCCAGCAATTACCCTTAGGCCAAAGCAGGCCAACTGGGGATTGAGGCGGGGTCAATGTCAAAGGTGGAGTTTAACTGAGTCAGGTCTCGCTTTCCACCAGGCAAAGGCCAAAATAAACAAACAAATGGCAGCTTCAGTCTCCACCATGTTCATTTCGAGGGTTAGATAGTCTCCAGGGTCTGATACCTCAGCTTGAGCTTCCCTCTTGCTTGTGAAATGGGAAAGGTGTGTGATGGTGGAAACAGGGCAGCGTAATAAGTGCAGGTTTTATGGCACCGCTGCGGGGCTATTGGCCTGATGGTGAGAATGCAGATCGATTTTGGTCTCCAGGCTCAAGGTCCAAGGCTATTGGCCCTGGCTGACCAGTTGATAGCCATGGATCGCACTGGCCCGATAGTGGAAACGCTGTTATTGAAGATAATATTGCTAAGGTAATGTCCTCACATTTGAGGTAACGCCTCATAGCTGCTAGAAGGACAATTTTATTTTCAATGTCCTGATGCTTTACCTTTGACCCTGTCTCAAGGTGGATAAATGCATACTGAAATGAGCACACTTGATTGCCCTGGTCAGCACAACTTATTTTATGGATACACAAGTCGGATACAGTCTGAATGGCTCACAGGGTGCATTTGATTCTACAAGGTGCGGATTGGCCCCAGACTGACCCTCAGTTTTGTCTGAAGTAATATCATCAGTCATCAAGTCATAAGTAATGGAGGACAAGGGTGAAAAACAAGAGCACAGACCAAACTGAATTTGTTATGGCAGGTATAATTTGAGGAGCCAAACCTCAAATTTCTCTGCGTGAGATAAATGTTTTTTATGCTGTTCATTTTGTTCCTTTTTCAACGAAAAATGCAATGTTGTAACATCTTTTATTTCAAGGTCAAGGGTGGCCAAATTTATATGATGTTTCAGATGACAAAAAGAGATTTTGACCAAAAAAAAAAAAGCTGCAAGATCAATCACAGTTCCCATACAAGGTTTACGAACAATGAATTTCTATGACTTTTTCATGACCTTTCCAAGCATTTGTGATTACTGGTTACAGATTTTTACTGATTGCAAATGAATAATTTAGACCAATTTGTGAACTGTTTTGTCAAATTAATTGAAAAGAGCTAACTCAAAGAACGATTTACTGACAAATCGGACACCACTATGGCTTGCTAGCATGTCTTACTCGACACGAGCAATATCTTGCTCATGAAATATTTCAGAGCAGATAAAAACTAGAACAATATTCACTATAGACTTTTCCAGGCCAGGAAAATGCAATTTTGAAAGCTGAAGTGTGTAAGTTTTTCTGTGTTAAAATAATTTCTACTATCCCAGCTTTATATGCAGAGACATCTACAGTATAAGTAAGCTATTTGTTCAGTGGCGCTGTAAAAATTGCTCTGTTTTAAGCAGCCCTTACAGCCTGACACAACAACATTAGCTCAAATAATGGCGTGAGGTAGGGGTGGGACTATCTATTTATTCAACCAACAGCAGACAGGAGGAGTTCGGAAAGCTGTTTGAAAACAATGTTTAATTATGCAATTCCGTTTGGTGGCACTAGTGGCCCAGAAATCACACACTTCAGATTCAAAATCCGCTGATAATTCAAGGTTTTCCATGATCATGGGAACCCTGATGAATGTGTTTCTTCAAAGAACTTTTCGGTCCTGTAAGGGTGAACTATCAGAGGACAACAAAGCAGAGGGAAGGATGTTTTAAATAAGTTTAAACTTTCTGAGAAGCTCAACCATAATTCCCTTAATCCAGATAATGGATTCATATTTATACAGTGCAGTTAAGGTAAAACTTCTCTGACAAGCCCATGGAACATTAAATGTGAACTAGCACAAGGTCGACTGGAAACTAAAGCAGGATCATCCTCGCCTTGCTGTTAGTTTTCTACTGCTCTGACATGGCAAGACAGAATCAGATTAATAGTATTTTATTCCCCCAGAGGCAATAATGCAGACACAATGGCCCATGATACAAGACAGATCAGAGACAGGATTACAGTTAAAGAATCTGAACAGGAAAATGTTGTTGCCATTGAGAATAAGAGAAGAGACATCTATGCCTGCTCATGTTTTGCACCATTCACAATTCTTCTTCTCATTACTTTCTCTTTTTTTCCACATCTGTTTCTTTTTTGATCTTAAGTTTTTCCACTTGATGTACATCACAGACACACATTCTTATCATCTGGCTGTCATCTAATTGTAAAACAAATAAATAAATAAAACTAGATTTTTACATTTTCTGAGTGATGCTTGCACAATGCTAGGGTGTTGTCGGTGGTTGCCAGGGTGTTGCTATGAGGTTGTTCAGATGTTAGGTGTGTTTTTAGCATGTTGCTGTATGGTTTCTTGAGTGTTCTGGGTGGTTGCTTACTGGCCAAAGTCAAATGAGCCCAATATGTCTTGGGTTCCTCCTTCAAAGTAAATCTATGGGATTTTCTCTGCCTGTTTTATCACCTGCCAGTTGAAAATTGAAAATGTGATAACTTAAAATAATAATATTGCACTGTTCCTTAAGTATGCACTTAAGATAAATACTTGGGGCTAAGAGTTTGTTCAAATCAGTGGTGTTATGCACTTATTTTTTATTTATTTTATCCATTTATTTAATTACTTATTTAGTTTACACTGTTAAGTTTTCATTTGAAAATGCATTAATTTAGCTACTTTTGTCATTCCGCCCATACTGAGACAGTGTTTTTGTCCAGCGAAAAATTTAGCTTTTCAAATAATGCTCTCCCAAGTGGATGAATTTGAAAACGCTGTCTTTGCGTTGTAGTGTGGACAGGGCAAAGGACGACTATTTGTTGTCATGTGATGCAGTCATGTGATCCATTCAACCCAAAACAATCAAGATGTCAGCCCACGATGTAGCGGTGTTGTTGTGCCTGCTATCCACTTTGATAGCGTTGTTTAAGATAAAGGTTACTACGTTCAACCTTCACATTGAATCCCTTCAAAGTTGACGGGAGGTTTACTTGGAATTGCTATCCGGCGATAGAACACGAGGACAATAGCATTTCATACCGTACATGGAAATGACGCAAGGAAACTTTTCTTACATTTTTTTCATATGTGCAGTAAGGGGATTTAAGCGTTTTCATACGTTTCAGTGTGGACGAGCAACTTTTAAAAAACATTTTAAAATGGCAGTGTGGACAGATAGCGTTTCGAAAAAACAAAAACACTGTTTTCAAATTAATCCGGAATAATGTGGACATAGTCTAAAGCAGGGGTGTCAAACTCAGTTCCTGGATGGCCGCAGCCCTGCAGAGTTTAGTTCCAGCCCTTCTCCAAAATGCCTCCTTGTAATCTTCAAGCACTCCTGAAGACCTTGATTAGCTGCTTCAGGTGTGTTTAATTAGGGTTAGAGCTAAACTCTGCTGGACTGTGGCCCTCCAGGAACCGAGTTTGACACCCCTGGTCTAAAGGATCGAAGAAACAAATAGTAGACTTTGGAAGTTCAAATAATCCACTGGTTTAAATCACTATGAGCAATAGTAATGGTAATGAATGCCTTAGCTTATTAAACACCACAAATGAAAGGAAAGAGAGATGGGTCTTTCATGTTTTATTTTCATACTGTTTGGTACAGGAAAAAGGATTAAATATGCACAATACTTTTCAAAGAAAGAAAGAGGTAAAGAGACAAATAGACAAAAAAAGAGAGAACGAAAGAGACATAGAGAGGGAGTACAAAAGATAGAAAGATAAGAAGATAAAGTTCATGGTCATTACTTCATGGTCACTAATTCCACATTGAAGGCCTGTCTGTCTTTGGAGGAGATGACTCAGCTCAGCTTCAGTGCGAATGAAGTAAACACTAATTAAACATCCTTTGCTACTCTATTGGCTCTCATCACCTCAGTGTCAGTGTGTGCTATCAATGTTCACACAGTGCTCGATTGCTGCAGTCCATCCTCTGGGACAAAGCAAGAAAATCCCCAATAAAGTCTGTCCCTATCTGTCACTCTGCTTTACAACTAATTTCAAAATGAGCTTCTGAAATGGATAAATACTTCATGGAGGATACTGCTCCTTTACTAAGTTTATTAAAGTAATAAAGGTTTCATCTACTTTTGTTCAGAATCTGCTATAGGAAAATATCACTTTTATATCTGTCTTTTATAATTTCCTTTGTAGAGTTGATTGTGAGTTTGCATCACCCTATTCTCTATTGGCTATTGGCATAAAATCTGGTCTGTTTCGCAGCTCATTCCAGACAAGAACATCCCACTTAAGCCAGGCGTACATGGTGCGAGTTCTGACACTCGGGAGGTCGTGAGCCCTTGCACACATTACGAGTCAGTTTATTTGCAAATCGTACAAATGCAGTACACGACACGACTTAACGACCTGGTGAATTCCAAAGCAATCGCACAAATTTTTGCACTATTTATTATTATAAGACATAAAGAGGACATCATTCATTCCTTGTAGATTGTGATTTAGAAATAAAAAAGAAGACTGGCATGGCCAGGGTCTGCAGTAGCTGAAAACTAATCTGCAGATTAAAAATAAATATATACACTGATCAGCCACAACATTAAAACCACTGACAGGTGAAGTTGATTTTATCATTACAATGGCACCTATCAAGGGGTGGGGTATATTAGGCAGCAAGTGAACAGTCAGTTCTTGAATTTCATGTGTTGGAAGCAGAAGAAATGGGCAAACGTAAGGATCTGATTGACTTTGACAAGGGCCAAATTGTGATGGATAGATGACTGGGTCAGAGCATCTCCAAAATGGCAGGTCTTGTGGGGTGTTCCCGTTATGCAGTGGTTAGTACCTACCAAAAAGTGGTCCAAGGAAGGACAACTGGAGAACTGGCGACAGTGTCATGGGCGCCCAAGGCTCACTGATGCACGTGGGTGAAGGCTAGCCCGTCTGGTCTGATTCCACAGAAGAGCTACTGTAGCACAAATTGCTGAAAAACTTTATACTGGCCATGATAGAAAGGTATCAGAACACAGTACATTTGCTACGTATTGCTGCGTATGGGGCTGCGTAGCCGCAGACCAGTCAGAGTGCCCATGCTGACCCCTGTCCACTGCCGAAAGCAACTACAATGGGCACGTGAGCGTCAGAACTGGACCATGGAGCAATGGAAGAAGGTCGCCTGGTCTGACGAATCATGTTTTCTTTTAGATCATGTGGACGGCCGGGTGCGTGTGCATCGTTTACCTGGAGAAGAGATGGCAGCAGGATGCACTATGGGAAGAAGGCAGACTGGCGGAGGCAGTGTGATGCTCTGGGCAATGTTCTGCTGGGAAACCTGGGGTCCTGGCATTCATGTGGATGTTACTTTGACACGTACCACCTACCTAAAAATTGTTGCAGACCACGTAAACCCCTTCATGGCAACAGTATTCCCTGATGGCAGTGTCCTCTTTCAGCAGGATAATGCGCCCTGCTACACTCCAAAAATATTTCAGGAATGGTTTGAGGAACATGACAAAGAGTTCAAGGTGTTGACTTGGCCTCCAAATTCCCCAGATCTCAATCCGATTGAGCATCTATGGGATGTGCTGGACCAACAAGTCCGATCCATGGAGGCCCCACCTTGCAACTTACAGGACTTAAAGTATCTGCTGCTAACGTCTTGGTGCCAGATACCACAGGACACCTTCAGAGGTCTTGTGGAGTCCATGCCTCAGTGGCTCAGAGCTGTTTTGGTGGCATGAGGGGGACCTACATGATATTAGGCAGGTGGTTTTAATGTGGCTGATCGGTGTATATGGATAAATATTACAAATGCTGTCTGACATTTGACAGATTCAGAATTCGAAGGGAGGCTGTGTGATTTCATGACTACATACATCAATCATAACGAGTCTGTTGCTGCCAGTACTGCATGATAATAAAGCGCACAAAATGAACAAGATTAAAAAGTGCAAAATTTGTGCACTGTTTCTTACGGTTATACTTGGATTTAATCTAAGCGCAAACATGACATTTAATGCAGAATTCTGAGTTATTTTAGAGGAGTAAGCTACCTGTATTATTCAGGTTCAGATGTAGGCTATGTCCTTCTCATCTGTGTCACACTGTCACTGCTAGCATGTTGATAGCAGACATGCTGAAGAAGTCGGAAATTTTACAACTTTTTCAGAGTGATTAAGATCGTTTTCTAGCGCAACCCGTATGGCAAATGATTTGTTTGAAGAGCAGAGAACAGCATGGCATTTCTGTAGAATCCTTCCCAGAGATGTGGTCATGAATAATATGGGGAAAACACAGTTATAATATCATTTTTTCCAAATGTGTAAAAGCTTCATTAACACCCAGTTTTAATTAATCATGTGAGTTGTAACACCTTCTACTGACTGGTCAACTTCAGGTAGATCGGCAAATCGTCTCGTTCAACCGCACACACCTCATGAATTCAAGCCGACAGCAGCCACATTTTTTAGAAATTTCTAAAATTTCTTTAGAAAGTTATCGGGAGATCATGAGCTGCTAGTAAGCCGCTCGGCTCCGCTCATAATTCCTCTAACATGATGCAAGCTACAACCACATGAGCACCAATGATTTCTACGTGATCTCTCGCGACTGGAAAAAAAATGGTTGGGAGCTCGCACAACAGCCAAAAATCGTACCGTGTATGCCCACCTTTAGACAGGAAGAGTCTGAATGATATGTATAAAAACCAATCACAGTTCTTTTTGCATGACGTTTAGAGGCAGGTAAATGTAAAATCAATAGGTTACTATTCGTTACCCCGGTTTTCTGAAGTAGATTGAAAGTTCTTCAGCTGACATCAGTCTGTGGCTGTGCTTACCGAAATTGTGCCCGAAGCTAGAAGTGTTACTGAACGGTCGGGCTTGTGTGAGCTCCAGTTTACAGGTGAAATGTCCACAGAGTGGCACCAAAGTGAGTTGTAAAGCAAGTTTTTAGTTGTAAATGGGGATAGCCTTGTCAGTAACTGGTCTCTTTAGATTCCTCTGGGCATAACGAGTCGAATGACACCCAGTTTTCCTACGTTGGCCACACTGGGTGTCAGCCATTTTAAATATTGACATAAAATGCTGTATTATACAAAATGCATTGTTGTATCATTACGAAACTTGGTATCCATCATCGGCACTATTCCCTGAGGGTGCCTATACAGTTTGGGGCCAGCGTCACCTTGTGGTCAAATGTTATAACAAAATTTGTAAAAATGCTTATAGCATTCTATTACCTTGGCATATCGTCCTGTGACTGCTCTCTTTACATTCCTTGGGTCATGCCGAGTATGATGATTATATTTTTTTTTTTTAACCAAAAATGTCAGAGAAACAGATATGAGTGTAGTGGTATGGGGCGAATTAGTTCACCTTAATTATGATGATTTAAGGGCAGATCACTATGGGGAAAAATCCAGTCTAATCCAGACTGATCTAATGATTTCCCACTTATTGCATAGTCTCATGGGAAAAGTAGTTTTGGGAGAAAAAGTGTTTTACATAAACAAAAAGACGCATGCTTATTTTATAACTTGCACATGTTGTCACAACATTTCCTGCATATCGCTCATCTCACCTTGCTCTTTCTTTTCACTTCCTTTCCTCTCGCCCTCATTTTCATTCACCTTTATAATGGTCTCTCTCTCTCTTTCTCTCTTGCCCCCTGGGGCCAGGCCTTGCTGTCTCAGCAGAGATGAGGGCTGAATAAGTGAGAAAATCAGGATGTCCCCTGTCGCGTCGCTCATTAGCACATACCGTGGCCACTTAGACACAGTCTTCTACACACAAGCAAGAAGATTAGGCTTAATTATACATTTAATGTAAAAATAGAAAAAATGCTGAAGGGCAGAACAACCTGGATGTCCTTGCGGAGTAAAATAAATATGGAATATTCAAAATGACAAACAGTCCCGTGATATGAATCTAACATACTAGTCCATTAAAAGTAAAGGAAAGACTCTCTGTTGCTCTGTTTTTGCTATATATCCTTATATGCATCATTCATCAAGGCATTTGAAAACACAGTAATTCATCTGAAATTAATGCAACATTCATTAAGAATAAAGGTCTTATTTTATATGTTGCAAGTTATTATGTTATTTTTCATCTGCTCTAACTTTCAAATAAGGGTCTGAAGAAAACAAATTCTACTCAAAATGTATTTAAATATTTTAGATGCTAATTGAAATATTAACAGATCTCAGTGGACCTTGAAAAACAATAAATTAAGCCAGTTTTGTTCAGAGACAGAAGTGAATTTATGAGTTTCGCAAATATTGGGAATAAAATAGAATGGGATTTTAGAATAAAATAAAACAAAGTAAAAGAACAGAAGAGAAAGGGGTTTTTGAACAAAAAAAAAAGAACAGAATAGAATAGAGTTGAACAGAAAATAAAGTATTTTTATAATGAAATAGAAAGTTTTTTTTTTTAATAGAACTGAACAGAATATAGCAGAACAGAATAGAAAAGGTTTTTAGAATAGAACTGAATGGAATAGAATAGAATAAAATAGAAAGGGTTTTTAGAATTGAATTGAAAATAATAGAACACAATATAATGGTATTTAGAATGCAATATAACTGAACAGAATAGAGTATATAGAACAGAATAAAATAGACTAGAATACAATGAGATTTTAGAATAGAACCAAACAGAAAATAACAGAACAGAATAAAGAGTTTTTAGAATACAATATAACTGAATAGAATAGCATAGAATAGAATAAAAAGGAATTTAAGAACATAACTTAAAGGTTTAATAGAATATAATTTAATAGAATAGAATAGAACATGTATTGAAATAGAATAGAATAGAATAGAATAGAATAGAATAGAATACTATAGAAACTGTCTTGGTAACTTGATTGAAACTGTCTTGGTAACTTGATATTCATATATTATATATACTGAATATATATATATATATATATATATATATATATATATATATATATATATATATATATAGGTGGCCAAAAGTTTGGAATAATGTACAGATTATGCATTATGGAAAGAAATGTGTACTTTTATTCACCAAAGTGGCATTCAACTAATTACAATGTATAGTCAGGACATTAATAACATGAAAAATTACTATTACAATTTGAAAAACAAATTCAGAACATCTTAAACTACTACAAAGAGTTCTCATCAAAAAATCCTCCATCTGCAGCAATGACAGCTTTGCAGATCTTTGGCATTCTAGCTGTCAGTTTGTCCAGATACTCAGGTGACATTTCACCCCACGCTTCCTGTAGCACTTGCCATAGATGTGGCTGTCTTGTCGGGCACTTCTCACGCACCTTACAGTCTAGCTGATCCCACAAAAGCTCAATGGGGTTAAGATCCATAACACTCTTTTCCAATTATCTGTTGTCCAATGTCTGTGTTTCTTTGCCCACTCTAACCTTTTCTTTTTGTTTTTCTGTTTCAAAAGTGGCTTTTTCTTTGCAATTCTTCCCATAAGGCCTGCACCCCTGAGTCTTCTCTTTACTGTTGTACATGAAACTAGTGTTGAGCGGGTAGAATTCAATGAAGCTGTCAGCTGAGGATATGTGTAGCGTCTATTTCTCAAACTAGAGACTCTGATGTACTTATCCTGTTGTTTAGTTGTACATCTGGCCTTCCACATCTCTTTCTGTCCTTGTTTGAGCCAGTTGTCCTTTGTCTTTGAAGACTGTTGTGTACACCTTTATATGAAGTCTTCAGTTTTTTTTGGCAATTTCAAGCATTGTATAGCCTTCATTCCTCAAAACAATGATTGACTGATGAGTTTCTAGAGAAAGCTGTTTCTTTTTTGCCATTTTTGAACTAATATTGACCTTAAGACATGCCAGTCTATTGCATACTGTAGCAACTCAAAAACAAACACAAAAACAATGTTAAGCTTCATTTAACGAATCAAAAAGCTTTCAACTGTGTTTGATATAATGGCAAGTGATTTTCTAGCAATTTAGCATGATTACTCAAGGATAAGCTGTAGGAGTGATGGCTGCTGGAAATGGGGCCTGTCTAGATTTGATCAAAAATTACTTTTTCAAATAGTGCTGGGGCTGTTTTTTACATCAGTAATGTCCTGACTATACTTTGTGATCAGTTGAATGCCACTCAGGTTAATTAAAGTATCAATTTCCTTCCAAAACAGCAAAATCTGTGCATTATTCCAAACTTTTGGATATATATATATATATATATATATATATATATATATATATACACACACACACACACTGATGAGCCTGACTAATATGCTGTTGGTTCTCTGTGTGCCACCAAAACAGTGCCGACCCGCCGAGGCATGGACTCTACAAGACCCCTGAAGATGTCCTGTGGTATCTGGCACCAAGACATTAGCAGCAGATCCTTCAAGTCCTGTAAGTTGTGAGGTGGAGCCACCGTGGATCAGACTTGTTGGTCCAGCACATCCCACAAATGCTCAATTGGATTGAGATCTGGGGAATTTGGAGGCCAGGGCAACACCTTGAACTCTTCATCATGTTCCTCAAACCATTTCCAACTAATGTGTGCTGTGTGGCAAAGTGCATTATCCTGCTGAAAGAGGCCACTGCCATCAGGGAATACCATTGCCATGAAGGGGTGTAGCTGGTCTGCAACAATGTTTAGTTAGGTGGCACGTGTCAAATTGATGTCCACATGAATGGCCGGACCCAGGGTTTCCCAGCAGAACATTGCCCAGAGCATCACACTCCCTCTACGGGCTTGTTATCATCCCACAGTGCATCCTAGTGCCATCACTTTCCCAGATAAACGGCAGACATGTACACAGCCGTCTAAGTGATGTAAAAGATAACAGGCCTCATCGGACCAGCGACCTTCTTACACTGCTCCAAGGTCCAGTTCCGACGCTCAAGTGCCCATTGTAGGTGCTTCGATGGTGGACAGGGGTCACCATGGGCACTCTGACTGGTCTGCGGCTACGCAACCCCATACGCAGCAGGGTGCGGTGCACTGTGTGTTGTGACATATTCCTCCTGTAACCATCATTAAAATATTCTGTGACTTGTGCCACATTAGACTTTCTGTCGGTTCGGACCAGACAGGTTAGCCTTCATGGCCCTCAAGCATCGATGAGCCTTGGGCGCCCAACACCCTGTCGTGGTTTGTCCTTCCTCGGACCATTGTCAGTAGGTACTCACCACTGCTGACCGGGAGCACCCCACAAGGCTTGCCATTTCAGAGATGCTCTGACCCAGTCATCTGGCCATAACAATTTGGCCCTTGTCAAAGTCGCTCAGGTCTTTACTCCTGCCCATTTCTCCTGCATTCATCACGTTGACTACGAGAACTGATTGTTCGATTACTATCTAATCTACCCAGCTTGAAATGCGGCATTGTTAGGAGATGATCAACATAAGTCGCTTCACCTGTGGGTGGTCATAATGTTTTGGCTCATCAGTGTATATACTGTATATAAATATACTGTATATGCATGTACAAACTAAATGTCTTACGGTAGCCTTACGTCCTATGTCACAACCTTTGAGAAGTAAATTGAGATTAGTCATTACCTTTAAGCCCCTAAGTAATTATTCATGTAACGAGGAAGAGATCTCTGTCTTACTCTGCATCTGTAGCAGACTGCAATTTCATAATATGTATTAGCTTCTTTGCTGTTGTTCATGTAGCAATTCAAATTTCTGTTTTAACATCTATTTAATCTCCAGCATATATATTATTAAATACTATCACACAGTTACTGTCAGTATAATGCACATACTGTAACAATATTGTTCTGGTGACCTCTCCAAATTCAACAGTCTCAAATTCCTACCAACAACTTCAGTCTCTGTACCTATTCAAACAGGCTGGGTGGTAAATTGTTGCACTGTGAGGGTGAAATGTTATTTATTAGCAAAACCTGAAGGGATGTGTCTGATGAATGTTTCAATAATTGCCCATTGTAGGGGCGATTTTACGGATGTTTTCCGGAATCCGTCAAAAACCTGAAACAAAGAGGTTATTTTCTCAGAGGGAAGTTATAGTGAGTTGGAAGTGTATGTGGGGCTTTCCTCAAATACGGGCACTTTTATGTCCCAGGGCTATGATTTTCATTAAATTTAGGAGATTTCAACTTTTATCTTTCGGTTATGTGGAGGTTGCATTAAAACCTGGAAACTTTTTTTGCATGACTTTTTTGACCAAATTACGACTAACCCTCATTTGTGCCATTATTTTCCATCACGACTAGCAATTTTTTCCATTCTTTTTTTCGATAAACACAGTAGCTATTCATATCTGGTTTTTACTGATGACCAGCTCGACTGCAGTTCTCCCTATCGTTTTTGGCTTTGATCATCTTTCAGCTCTGCCTGCCAGTTATGAACACTAGAGCAATTTTTTCAGTATAAAATCTCAGGCTTTCTCCATATGATGTCTTATGTGAGTGAGTAATGGAGATTTCTGAAAAGGCAGATCAAACAGAATGGCTGATGGAAAGGGAGCCACAGCTGGACTGGAGTGGGGGAAGAGCTGAGGAGGGTTATCCAGGTGTGGAGGCTGATCCATCATCTCCACCCAGCATTAGAAGAGAGGAGGAAGTGAGATGTGAGATATAGAGATAGAGATGAGAAACCAACTGGACCGGAATAGCACAGCAAAAGTGTTTGTGTGTGTGTGTGTGTGTGTGTGTGTGTGGGGGGGGGGGGGGGGCAGGTTTAAGTGGTTTACGAGGACTTTTTTTAGGTTACAAACTGGTAATTACAAGGGTATTATGCTATAAATGTGGTTTATGAGGATATTTCTAGTGTCCCCATAATTCAAATCGCTTAAAAATCATACTAAACGATGTTTTATTGAAAATGTAAAAATGCAGAATGTTTTTTTTGTGAGGGTTGGGTTTAGGGGTAGGGGATAGAATCTATAGTTTGTAAGGTATAAAATTCATTATGTCTATGTAGAGTCCTCATAATGATAGCTGCACCAACATGTGTGTGTGTGTGTGTATGTGTGTGTGTGTGTGTCTGTGTGTGTGTGTGTGTGTGTGTGTGTGTCTGTGTGTGTGTGTGTGTGTGTGTGTGTGTGTGTGTGTGTGTGTGTGTCTGTGTCCTAAAGCTTGAGTTTTCATGTGATAAATGATTTGTTGCACTAAAATACAAAATAATGAGGGGCATATTTTTTACACACAACATAAATATGGTTGTATTAGTAAAAACAACACATTTGCTCTTATTATTGGGAGTGAAAATATGATGCAACTAGTGTGGTTAGATGCAAAAAGGATGGAATCAAGTTGGAATCTTTAAAATGCCATAGAAAGAAAAATATATCGTTACCAGGGCATTGCTATGTGGTTGCTAAGGATTTCTGGGTGGTTGCTAACTTACTGCCCCAAGTCAAAAGAGTCAAAGTCTCTATGATATTCTGGTATCTATATATAGCTTGGGCCCTACTATAATGTAAGTCTGCTGGATTGTTTAGCTGTTTTATCATATGCCAGGTGAAAATCACAAGTCTGATCGCTTAAAAACCCCTTAAACTATATAACAGGGGCACTATATCGCAAAATAAGTTTACGCTTAAAACGTCCCCGGATCCATAATTCATGCATATGCGGTATCATTTGAAAGCTTAGAATCTGATATTTTCATAGAACACCATTACATTTGTAAAATAATGGCTGAAAATATCAGTGTCACAAATAAGCGTCACCTAGAGGTAACATGGTAGAAATATTAATATGGATGTAAAAGTCTTTCACATACAGTAGCACTTAAAGTGACAAGTCATATATCAAATGAAAGCCCTCATTCTCAGGAATGTGACTATATAGTTTATGTTGTTGCCGTAATACCAGAGTTCGAAAGATTTTCAAAAGAATCACAAAGTAAAATATGATTTCTGTAAGACATCAAATACAAATGTCTCCTTTATGCAGCGATCACTGCTGCTGTAAGCCCTAAGTAGCCAAACACTTTATATTTGCTTTTACCTTAGGCAGTTTTCTAAAATATTTGACATTTTTTACTTGTCTGCAAGCTTGTTTGAGTGGATAATCCAATGTAATATCTTAGATGTCCAGAAACAAACAAATCATCTGGAAAACATGCTATCGTCTATTAGTTATAAAATATTATATAACATTGCAAAGGGGATCTCAGATTTCTAAAGACACCTAGTTTGAGCTTCTAGTCCACTCAGAGGCCAATATTTTCGATGAAATAATGGGGTTGATGCATGAGCTGAAAATTAGACTGAATGTCTATGGACGAGCACATCTGTGAGGGCAGAAATGTGTTAGAGCACCACCTACATTTCAGATCTGCATTTTGAAATGGTAGGTAATAGAGGAAAAATAATTTTTCCTAGTCCTTGCTGCCATCTAGTGGGAAAACTAAATATTTTTAAAGGGAGATTTACCAGAACCAGAATTACATGCCTACATAGTTGTGACAAGGTTTTTTTTGTTTTTTTGTTTTTTGGACAACAACATCATAAGCTTATGATGATAAGCATAAGAGTCTTTTTTTATATTTGGGGGGTTTTCGAAAAAAATTGACACATTTTTTGCAATTAGTCCACAGTATGTGTGAATGGTGAGCTTTTAAATTTGAGTGTGAAAAATTGCAGGTGGCAGTCCAAAAATGCACCAGAGTTTAAGAGATTTTAAAAAACAATAGTACATCACTCCTAAACAAAAGGCATGATTTGAGGTATAATATAATGGGGGCCGGACAAGTTACATTGGTTGAAATCCTTAACCCTAAGAATGAGCAACAGAAATTAATTGAATGCACACACACATACACAAACAAACCCACACACACACTTTATCCAGCTCTCAATATCCCAATATTGTGCTTTATGTACCTGTTTACAGTATCACAAGAGGTGCATGCAGGATTGCAAAATCAGGGATTTTCTTGGCCTAGTTTTCTGTCTCTTTTCTCCTCTCTTCTTCCTCTCCTTTGTTCCTTTGCCAAACTGTCATCTCAAGGCGAAAGACAGCATGTGTACTGCAGAAGAGCAGAAACGTAATGAGGAGAGCAGTTTACCCATGTGCACAATGGGTGCTGAATCACGGGTGTATGATTATATTTCTACACTGGGAGTATACTAATTAAGTCAAGTTTAAACAAACTGTTCTGCTGAAACAACAAATGTCAAGATGGCCAGTTCATATTTCACCCAAAAATCAAAAGATACAAATAACAAGTTATATTTTGCACAAATAAAATATATATATATATATATATATATATATATATATATATATATATATATATATATATATATATATACTGTAAATACATCTTTTCATTGGAAAGCTGAGAAACACTGAGGTGAACACAGAAGGTGTAACACTCAAAAGACCACACAGTTTTACCCTTATATCATTCCTTTGGTTGCCCATTCACTCTGTGCCAAATGAAATATTCATTCAAAGCTTCGTCTTGCCATTATAAAGACGAAATGATTTGAATCTTTGGGTCACAAACATACCGGCTGGATTGAATATTTCAGTGGCCCATGGGAATCAAATTTTGGGTTGAAAGGTATAGCAGAATATGATCCATGTGATGAGTCATGAAAGTGACTGGCCCAGCAGTCCACTTTCTGGACCTTACAGGGATTCTATCTGATTGTGATGGATTAACTGGTTCTGATAATGGTGTAAGGCTTTCAGCAGGGCAGAGAAACTATATTCAAATTTTTCACTGAAATATTCAAGTTCAAGACTTTATTACACCACGCAATTAAATTCTTACTTTGCAGTCCTCTCCATTCCATTGTGTAAGACATTATAAAAAACAAATTATGTCAGATAGGAGGAAAAATCTTCAAGGCGCAAACCTTAAATAAAAAAGTAAAACATGAAATGCTCTATTAGACGGTTCTAGGTTAACTTAGAGTTTTCACAGCAGCCTTTACCGGTGCCATAGTACTTTTGGTACTACCACAGACTCAAGCTTCATAATACCAGCGGTACCACAGTGTTTTTCATCAAATACAGTTGCATGCACATACCTAATGCTTATCCAGCGAGACGCTAATGAGAGCAAGCCAAGGCATAGTCAAAGACACAACAGCCAAAGACCTCCACTTAAGGGGTTGTTTTCTTGGAACGGGTCCGTCTTTTTCTATGTAAGCATGTGCTAGACGGATGTCTTAGACTGTTGCGCCATGTCTCACTGTTTTTTCTTGTGCAGGAGTGATGCATTTTTTTTTTTATACACTGTGTCAATTTAAAAGTAAATTCAGCCTTTAAAACACATCTCAAGACACCAGCGCTCTGTTTTATTCTTTCCACTGCATCTGTTTTAGCTCAAGAATGCAATTGGTCTGAACTGATCGGTAAGTCATCGTCAGTGCTTGGCACACATCCAAAATTCGAATGCTCATTTTAACATTTGAAAATGCACTTTTATCTTAATTTCCACAGATATTTCAATTCTGAATTTTAATTTGACAGCGTTATATTGGTGTTAGTCTTATCAGATCACTGTAGACTCGCACTAAATTAAACTCAAATGTGATAAGAACCCTTAAACTGTATTGCGCTCCCCTCCCCCTCACTTAAACTCTCACACACGTGGACACACACACTTACTCGCAAGCGAAAAACAGAACTGTCATATCAATGCACACCTGCATCTAAGTGGGGTTGAAAACAGTTGTTTACATCGGAGAAGCTATATACAAAAATGCCGACACTCAGTGTTGCTGAGAAGTGCATAAACGTACATCTTGGAGATTTTGAAACAATGTTACATCTGACGAGAGCTGCAACAAAAAAGGTAATCCCAGACGCAATCTTTCTCAGTTTCTGAATTTCTCACTTTCGATCACTCAAAAACAAACACATACACACACACACACACACACTACCTTGTTACTCCAGTAAGTTCTCCAGTAAAGCAGCAAAATCCTCGCAATCATCAGTTGCTTGTTCTAAAGTGACGTTTTCGAACTAGCAACGAAGGCTCAGACTGTATCAAAGCAAGATGCTGAATCATGGCGGAAGAAAGTATTTCCACTCACAAGAGCGTTTTAGGGACGAAAACCAGAAAATGTTTTGAGATAAAACCCTGAACAATGTCTTAATGTGTGGTTACCGTGGTATAAGCAGAATAATTGACTCCGGCCCATTGAATTATTGAAAAATAATGCACACCCGAGGTGCAACGGTCACGACGCGTGGCCGGAGTCAATTATTCCTTACATAAACAAGCAAATATATTCTTTTCTATTTTTAGTCCAACCACACTAGAATAACTTTACAGCTGTCATATGATGTTCATGTCCTTGTATCATTTATTTATTAAACAGTACAATTTAATCTGATCTACTTCAAGATACGACACCTGTCCAGTTGGTCATCCAGCTGAGCATTACTGTATGCCTGAATGGAATGCTTAAACATACCTGTAACAGCCTTCAACGTAACATGAGGTTGTGTGGCAATGTAACAAAATCTCAAGCCTATTATTCTTTAATAGTCTGTGTACAGTTACGGCTCTTAACTCTGGCCTAATCGTGACGAAGTGGACATTCCAGTGTCTTCTGCACTCTGCTAAATATAAAATGGGCCAAGGACATGTCACGCTGCCAATACTCATTAACCTATGATTGCCCTCAAATCTCAGAATGATGTCATCGATGATGCCATAGAAAGGTAGTGGGATGCTATACATCACCCATTAATCTTTTAATGTTCATGCATCTGATATTTGAACTACGCACTCACACATCAAATATGTGAACTGTGCACATTTGATTCATTAAACTGTCCTGTCAAAAGGTGCTGACGATTACTCTTCTTGACCTTGTTTGCCAATGTATTCATATCTTCCCATTAAAATGATTGCAAGGCAGCAATGTATGGATATTCCTCATTCTGGTTAGGGTTTGTTGTAAAACCCTAATCCTAAGTATTCAAAATTGAGAAATTATGGACTAGTTCACCAAAAATTAACATTCATCATTTACTCACCATTATGTCATTCCAAACCCATATTATTTGTTTTCCAGTGGAACAAAAGAGGAGACATTTTAAAGAATGTGGACGATGCTTCTTTTACCATACAGTGAAAGTGAATGAGGAGTGAGGTTGTCAGTCACTAACATACTGGCTAATATCTTAATTCCTTAACAAAATTATTCAAATTAATTATTTGCATTATACTATTATTACACTGATGAGTCAAAACAATATAACCACCTGCCTAATATGCTGCTGGTTCTCCACGTGCCACTAAAACAGCAGAAAACTGCCCAGAGCATCACACTCCCTCCACCAGCTTGTCGTCTTCCCATAGTACATTCTGGTGCCATCACTTCCCCAGGTAAATGGCGCACACGTACACAGAAGTCCACGTGATGTCAACAGAAAACGGGACTCATCAGACCAGGTGACCTTCTTCCACTGTTCCAAGGTCCAGTTCCGACGCTCGTGTGCCTATTGTAGGCACTTTCAACGGTGGGCAGGGGTCATCATGGGCATTCTGACTGGTCTGCGGCTACGCAGTTGCTCAGGTCTTTACTTCTGCTAATTTCTCCTGCATTCAACAAGTTGACTTTGAAAACTGATTGTTCGCTTACCATCTAATCTACCCAGACCTTGACATGTGGCCTTGTTAGGAGATGATCAACGTTATTCGCTTCATCTGTGAGTGATCATAATGTTTTGGCTAATCTGTGTATAGTTATTTATAGTAATTTATTGTTCATTTGTATAGTTATTTATTGGTAATTTATTGTTAATTTTTGGTTAATTTATTGTTAATTTAATGTATTAACGTTGATTTTGTGTAATAAATTAATTTTGTGTATATTCCGTATATAAAATTTTTATTGTCGTGTATATAAAATTTGATGAAGACTGTATTGTCGTGTCACTCTTGCATGGTCCTGGAACCAGGAGGGGGTGGGGGCCTCCAAATAGGATTTCGCTTAGGGCCCCTAACGTGATCAGAAATGGCCCTGCCCAGGGTTTAAACTGAGTTTCAAGCCTAATGGCTAGGTAATAATTTACCTAAAGCTTTTAACAATACTCTTTTGCTGTCTTGCAAGCACTAGTATTTCTTGCAGGAAATGCAAATCTAGTTACTTTTGATCATCAGCTATATAGATAATCATATAAATTGGCTGAGAACCACTTGACCAGAGTGGCACTTACTCAGCACAGTCTAGACTCGTGTTCCACTAACCCAAAAGTATCCTCAATAAAACAACAAGGCTCTGTCCTCCTTAGCTTTTACAACATATGCAAACAATCAACCCTCAAAGGGTTTCACAGTGGCTGTGGATACAATTCAATTCCCTTTATTCAAAGTACCATTAGAAGAAGTTTGATGTATCTCGGAAAACAGTTCCTGTGTTAAGAGTCCAGGTGGTCTCTTCACAGCTAATCATGAGTGATGGAATCAGCCAAGCTTGAACTTTAAATCCAGGTTGAGGCCATAGGGCTAAATAACCTCATTAAAAATTAACTGTCCCTGAACCATGGTGTTTAAGAGCAGACTAATGAATCAATCGCTAACTTAAGTGACAGCTCCAGGCCGAGGTTTATTCAGGTCCATTTACTCAGAGCTGATGCTGAGTCAAGTCTATGTAAAGACCAGAATAGAGTAACCTAAGGCTGGTGCCAAGGCAGTTCCTGTAGGAAAGCATTCAACTGTAGCCATCTGGGCCAAGGTCTGATTATGTCAAAATGATGAAGACTCTATCTGATGCTTTCAAATGGATGCCTTCCCTAGGAATGGATGCACCCAAAACAATATGCAGGTAATTAATTATGTCAGGCAGGAAATCCAAAGTGTGTGATCATTTCGAGAGGGTAAAGGATGACCCCAAGAAGGTGACATGCAAACTCTGCATGCAAACGTTCACCTATTATTCATCGTCCTCAAACATGGCTTATCATTTGAAACATTTAAGTAGCCTAACCTTAGCCACTTAGCATAGCCACTCTCTCTAACGTTAGATAACCTAGATAAATAAGCGCTATTAGGCTTATCCAAGTGTTCATGGGGAGTGAGCTAAATTAGTACCTCGCTTACTGCATGTTTAACTTAATGTGCATTTCTCTCTATAAATTAACTAAAAGTTCAGACAGTCTCCTTGCTGGTTTTTCCGACAAATTCAGAATCATTACCGTTTTTGCCAGTGTCGCTGCAGCTCGCTCGTGCGTGCGCTAGTAAAATGTATATTTTAAAGGCTCATTATTACAGTTGTGTATTTCTCTGTAATGTAGAACAGTGTTAGCAATGTTACTTATAACATTCTTTCTCAGCCCTGGAACTCAAACCATTTTCTGATGCCCCCCAAAAAATATATATTTAAGTAATTAAATTAATATCATAAATGTGCGACAACTAGTCGATTTTTATGTGTGTCCAGGCTGATTTGTAAAAAGGAACCAAAAGCTTTGGAGTGAACCCTACGCAGCTGTTGGAAGACTTGGCCTCTCTTGGTGTTTCAGTTTTAGAAAAAAAAAATATCCTTGATAAGTAGCAGTTTGCACTAATAATGTATAGAAGACAAGATTACATTAGGTGTTTTTCCACACAATTATGGAACTAGCACCTGAACTAAAATCAGTTCCTTGTGGAACTATACCCATTCTGATACAATTCTGACTTTGTTTTTCCAACAGGGAGCAAGAACTTTATTTAAATAAGCTTTGACGTAAATATGTGACACTGTTATAATGGTGACGCCTGAACTTAATGCAACAACAGCCAAGCTGACTCACCTCAAACCAAAAACAGTGGATGACTCCGTGAAAGATTTCATGTCTTTTTTATTGTCCTGTTTTGTTGTCCAAAACTTCACTTGGACAAGGTCTGCTCAGATTTGTTAGAGAAAATGGAAAACAGCAGGAGAGCAAGAGCAGAGAAGAGGGAACGGCTTTAACGCTATACCTTCATCTGTAATCAGCTGCATTGTTTATTGCTTTTTCATACCTTGTATGATCATATGTGTGCTTCCAATGAACACAGTGCCACTTGAAACTATTGTGTATTGAGTTCTATAACACTGATTTCAACTAGCTATTAAATCTGTTATATATAGGATCAATATTAAGTACACATAATGAACATAAAAAAGTTAACTGATTGCCTTGAGATTAAGTCAGTGAAGCCTTTAAAGGGATAGTTCACCCAAAAATGAAAATTCTGGGTAAAAAAAAACAGGGAATTTACTCACCCTAATGCCATCCCAGATGTGTATGACTTTCTTTCTTCTGCTGAACACAAATTAAGATTTTTAGAAGAGTATCTCTGCTCTGTACTGTAGGTCCATATACAATGTAAGTGAATGGTGGCCAGACCTTTGAAGCTTCAAAAGTCACATAAAAGAAACATAAAAGTAATCCATATGACTCTAATATTTAAATACATGTCTTCAGAAGCGATATGATAGGTGTGGGTGAGAAACAACAATATTTAAAGGGTTAGTTCAGTGTTTCCCAACCCTGGTCCTACCCCCAACATTGCACATTTTAGATGTCACGCTTATTTGGCACAACCAATTCTGCTCATGGAGCCTCTACTAACTAGGGATGGGAACGAGTACTCGAGTACTCGGGTACTCGGGTACTCAGACGTGGCAATAATGAACGATCATGAAAATGATGATCGATGGCGATCATGCATGATGTGACTTTTACCTGACAACTAAACACAAAAGTGTCAAAGAGGGAGCTTATTTTTAATTTTGAGATTGATTACGTTGTGATTTTGAGGGGTACATTGATTGTCAGAGACGTCTCATAGCAACCAAACTGCTATCGTTACGATAATCAAAAGAGAGTGTAATTAACTGTGTTTTGAACACCTGTCTCTGCAAAGTGTTTGCTAAACACATTTTATTATCAATTTATGTAAGAACTTTGACTCGTTAATGGATATTCTTTAATAAAAGTGTATGTTTGTCACTGACTGTAAACCTCCCTGTCCTGGGTTCCAAAATGTTTGCGTGAAGTAACACACACCTGCATCTCAACTAAATGGGAGTTGAAGATTTCCGCACGAGTCTCCAAGTTAGAAGTCCGACATAATGTGTCATTCCATTGCACTTTACCCAGTTGGAAATTCCGACTCTCCGAGTTGAATGGAATGCTTCATGAATCATCACAGCAACAACAATACGGAGCATTGCGGCTTTCCCCACAGGAACGAACACTTGGGGAGACACACTCACACACACACACACCAGGCGTGTGGCAGTGGACTCAACACATATACAGCAGGCGAGTGTTTCAAACAGCTAGACAGAGTGCAGCTAAATGGAACAGAATTTAGCGTCTTCAAAAGTGAACTTCAACTTAACACACATATTAAAAATGTATGGATATGGCGTCTCTTGTTAAGCCAACCGCGATTTGAAAATAGACGGTTCACTAAAAACTGGTGCGTGCTTACTAAGATTACTACGCTAACCTGAAGGAAGAACAGACAGATGCGCATTGTGCACATTCTTTCATTGAGTTGGGCCACGAATCTTCACATAATGACAAAATATGATACTTTATATTTTGATTATGCAACCTTTTGCACATTTGTAACAGATTATTTTATAACAGCCCATAATAATGAATATACAATACACTGGAACCACAAGACACAATGTAGCAGCCAAAGACGTTTGTCAGACATGTTATTATATATACAGTTATGTACGTCATTGCCCCTTGAGTACTCGATGAGTACTTGACAATAGTGTTGCCAATATTAATAATAATATTAATTATTAATAATGGTAATTTTTCCATTGGCCATTTTGTTCAACATAGTTCCCATTTCAGAGATTTACTCTTAAAAAGTAATCCCTTACAGTTGGCTGATCAATCAAAGCTTTGCAAATTTGTTTGATTGAGTCATTTAAAGAATTGGTTCAAAAGAACAATTAGTTCACGAATTAAGCCTTTACTAATTAGATCTTTCACTTGCGTGCGCGCGCGCGCACACACACACACACACACACAGACATAAAACCCTGTCCAACAAGGTGAGGAACATTCTGAAAATTCACCAACCTGTCCGTGTTATTGCAATATTCTGATATCCATCAGTTAGCCGCCAGAATGAGAGATGGATAGGCATTTTTGCACTGCGGGCTAAAATTTAATGCTGAGCATTTTTCTTTACCACTTTCCCGCAGACACTTTCAAGCTGGCCAAGGTGTTATTGTAAACAGCGCAGGGTAATGATAAGCATGAATCTATGTCAGCGACCATCATTACCACAGACCCTAGAGAATGCACGGTCACGGCTATAGACATTTCTTACACTGGTACTCAGCTAGAAGCCTTTAAAAAAAGAGAAAAACAGCAGGCACCTTGCTCTCCCAAACTCACATAGACACCACCAACAATTTAAATGGGAGTTCATCAGCATTTAATTTATTAGCTTTGTGCAATTATCAGCAGGGAAACATGTTCTTTTCTGCGTGGGCTGGGGAGGTCACGTGTCATGGACCTTGGAGTGAAGCAAGAACCCACACGTGACTGTAATTATCTATGATTATCTTTTACCCCATGTTTGAGAAAGGGATGACATCTCATTGAGATTAAAATTCAGAGATTCACCTTCGGGACTGTCAGGGAATCTCGCAAAACCTGTCATTCTCTCTGCTTTGGAGGTTGATAATTATAGAAATCTCCCTAGGGTTTGAGTTGTGTTTAAAATTGATTTGCGAAAGGTATAAAGGATTTCCTCTGTATTGTTCTGGACATATGCATCTGTTGTGAATGTCATAAACTGAATAACAGCAGTAATTGGCCCAAAAGCTGCATTTTATTTTGGTTATAACAGCAAGTGGCTCATGTTAACATAAAAGTTAAAATCTACTCCTGAACTCTGAGATTGTTCGTGGCTATAAAACTTATTTCTATAAAACTTCCCCTCTCATTATTTTACAGCAGCTCCAGCATACTCTGTAGGTCAAATTTAATGATCAGACATCATGTTTTATAATGCACTCTAGCCAGCGGACAACTTAGCCAGTCACAAAAAAAATTTCATAATAGTGGACTTAAGGTTCCATCTCACCTGCTAATCTACAAAAAGGTCCTCTTTCTCCAGGTAATCTTGACACTTTGATGTAGCAGGCTCTGTTTAGTGTTTAGCTCTGTTTAGTGCTTCAACCAAAGGGTCAGTGTTTGTCTTGTTAGCATGAGGCAGTTAGCCCCTGCTGGTAGATGATGTAACTACACCAAAAAGTATTTCTCCATTGACAGTGTCTTAAAAGATTCAATCCCCCACAGAATCCTATCTCCTTTGGACCCCCAAAAATTTACAGAGTGCAGAGTTTTTGTGATATCTCGTTCTAGAAAATCAAAAAAACATTTTGGGTTATCATTTGTTAAGGTATCTACAAAAAATAAAAATAGGTAGTGTAGTAAATTGTATAGGCCTATGGTGAGCTAGCAGGCTATTCAGCAAGTAGAATGCTAAGCCAACATGCTAATCAACTAGCAGCAGGCTGACCTAGCAGGCTAATTACTAGCGGCCTGCTTAGCAAGAACACTAGTCAGATAGCAGAATGCCAAGATAGCTGCCCTTACAAAAAATCTTAGTTCTGGCAAACTAGCCACATTTGCTGCAATTTGCTGCAAGTTTGCTGCGAAGCTCATTTGCATGTGAAAATAATCAGTGGAGAATTTAAGGCTAGTTTGTGACAAATTTGCCATGACTCTTCTTGTAAGTGTGGCTATTTCCTAGTGGTATGCTAAGCCGATATGCTAATTAGTTAGCTTGCAAGTTAAATGCAATTAAAGAACTATACAATTTTTAATTGGCCTACTATAGTTTCTGATATGTGACAATTGAAATGACATTAGTTACTGTATTTACATAGTTTAGACGACATACACCCTTATGTGATACCTATTCATTTACAAGAAACAGTGCTACTTAAAAGGATAGTTTACCAAAAAACCAACAAAAAAATTCTGTCATTTACTCACCTTCATGTTGTTTCAAGCCCATTTGGTTTTCTTACATCCATGGAATACAAAAGGAGATGTTAGGTAGAATGTCAGTCACTCTTCACTTTCAATGCACCTTTTTTCCATACAATAAAAAAGAACGGTGACTGAGGGTAAAATTCTGCCAAACAGTTTTGAAAGAATTAAAGTCATAAATGTTTTGAACAACATGAAGAAAGAGGATTAGTTGCCATTTTGATCAACTCATTGGATCAGCGTTTGGACAGCCCTATGTAACCTGAACAAACTTGCAATGCTAGACTCCACTGGCAAGAGTGTTCATGTTGAAATGTATACTATGTCATCACATAAAATTATCTGATCTTCTTATCATCTTATGAAGACCAACGCCTGCCACGCCTGACTTCCTCTCTAAAACAATCTGTCCACACTAGTCATTTCTCTTCCACCTGATTCTGCCCAGCTCTCTCCATCAGCACTTCTCTACTTACAGTGTCCTTTCATCCTGCTTTTGCCTACCTACCCAGCCTATTTTATTTCTCTTTAGGATATTTACACCTGATAACCTTTAATTATTTGATTTTGAAGAGCAGCTTTACTTGTCTTCCCTCTCTTCTTTCACCTTCCTTCCCTGAGCAAGTTGACAGATACATGGCTCTGTCTCCACAGGGAGCAATGGAAAAATAGAAGGGTGGCTTTCATCTCAACAGTCCCATCCCCTGTTAAATGCCTGTCAGAAGCTGTTTGGCCTCCTGCGGTGTTGGGTTGAGTCAGGTCACCTAAAGAGGTCTCGCCACTAGGTAGACCTCAATCAAACTGCTGACAAAGTCACTCTTGGGAAAGAGACCACCCTCAGATAACAGATACTCTCTGATATCAAAATGTATGTATTAACCACATCACACTTTAACTGTAACACTAATCTTCACCCAGCATCTCAACCAATGCAACTAATCTTGTCTAATAAAGGTGAAGTGTGTCGTGCCACTTGCGCCATCAGATTGAAAATAATTACCAATTTCAATCAGCTTTACCAAACAATTTTAGGACAGAGCAATAGTTTGATAGCATCACAGAGCCACAGTGGTTACACTATTTAGGGGAATCAACCAATGAATAGCTTACTTATAGTTGTCTCTGAACATTAAATTAGAACATTAAAAAATGTTAAAAAAAATGTTTTACTTTCCATAATTTTTTTTATTTGTGATATGTATTGTTATCAACCAAAAATTACAAGAATATTGTGATATAAATATTTGATTAAATTATCATACATTTACAGTATGTTCTACAGTAAAGAAAATAAGATTTTATTTATATATTGCATTATATATATATATATATATATATATATATATATATATATTTTTTTTTTTAATATTACATTAATGAGAATTTTAGGTGCTTAATTGTCACAATGCAATACATTTGGTCTTAAAAATCGATTTTTGTTTTCTTATATCCATGCAAAATATAATTTCTTTGTTATTTTTCATTTGCTTTTGGGGTGAAATATGACCCAAATATTTCTTCATTAGATCCCACCATTTAGTTGAAAAAATATACAAAACTGTTGTTTGTGACTATAGATGGGGACCTTTTAGTTGTAAAAGTCAAGTATCATGTATAATTGTATGTAAATGGAGACAGAGCCAAGGTGCTTGTGAAGTGTTAGTTCAGAGTCCTTGAGAACTGAATACCCTGATGACATTTGTTCTTGCCCTGCAGAACAACATCTGATTCTGTCTAATGAGCTAGCGCTGTAAGCCAGAGAGGCTAAAACATTTGTAAAACCAGCTGGTGTCACGCCTCGCCAGGTCAGAAACTCAGAACATGTGCTCCCCAAGTGAACAGCTCAAGCTTATATACACACACATACACACACATACACACACATACACACCACAGGCACATACTATAAATCGGAATATGGAATAATGGAAATAAAGATTTACATAAAAATCCACTTTGTTGAACAGGTGCCGAATTGGACTGTGCACAATACATGTGTGTATGTGTGTAAGAGAGTTCGAAGTAAAGATGTCTGCCGAGTAGTGGAGTGTCCTTTGAGATGTCTGTTTGTCTGCTAAGATCCAAAGATTAGGCATGTTCAGTACCACACACACAAGTCGACTTCATTTAAACTTTCCAAAAATATACTACTGTATATACAGTCACTATTTAAAACTGGGCAAAAATATCTCTTATTTTCTTTTGAGATGATACCATGTCCTACAAAGGACACAATCACTAATAAAATAGGTAATTTCTGCCATTTAACATTATATTGGAAATTATCATTTTTACATTATCTACAAATTATTTTATATTACTTTTTGTATAATATGACTTGTTTATTATTTCTTGACAACAACAATTAGGATCATTAAACAACTTTTAATTTAAACAAATGTAGAAGAAATGTCTGAAAATTAATTTGTTTATAATTATAATTATTATAATTTGTGACGAGGAGGAGGGCGGGGCCGTGCCGTGACTACACATGCCCGGCCCCCATTCGGGCTAATCAGCTGAGGAGAGGGATAAGTGAAGCGGAATGCACATGCATATATTCACACGGTGACACATGTAACAACCTATTAGCAGCACATGTTTGACATCTGGCTTTTATCCTAAGGCTTGTTCAGAGATACCTGGATGCATAGGTCCTGCTCTTCTCACACTTCTCACTGTCTAGAATTTATACACATCTGAGAAACTAACTGTAAGCAGTGTCATAGCAAGATATTTTAACTGCTATCACAGACAGTCTTAATGAGAGCAAATGATTGCCTCTGTGAAATGGCATGATTTAAATAGTTATTTCTAACTGCATTTTATTATTATTATTATTTATTTTTTTATGTGTTATGAGTGTTGGGTATGTTCTGATAAAATCAAAGTTTAGTCGTATGTAAAGTATATATCCTTGAGTGCACCTGTACATCTCTTAATTTCAATATTTTCTATATTCCATCTCTTCCTGTTTAAGTAGGAAGTTCTTGGCAAGAATAAACCGCAATGTGGCCCAGACTTTGTGCCGATAGTCAAAAGTCTGGCTATGTGAGTCTCTAATGTGCTTCCCTGTCCTGAGACTCATTATTTCAGTTCCCCTATCAGGCAGAGATATGACGCATTGCTGCTCAACACTGCAGAGGCTCTTCAGAGGTAAACACACACACCCGTCTGTGACCACTTCACACTTCTCTGTTCTTTATAAGTGCCTCTGCAGGAGTGCAGTTTCTCTGCTGTTACCATTCACAGTTTTTACCCATCCCTCTGATTGGCAAAATGTCATATCCTTAGTTTGCGGTCAATGTCCATATTTATAAGTGTTATGGAGTCAGTAACCTTTTTGTCCCTTCCGTAAAGCTCTGGCTATTTGCTAATTAATCTCTGATAGCATACAGAGCCCTCTTTGCCTATAATGCTCCTGTTTTTTTTAGGGAGTGGCAGCAGTTTTGACAGATGCTCTGGCATGCAATGACCTTTGCAATTACCCAGAATTAAATGACAGCTTATCACGGAAACTGCCAATTAAATAGAGTAATGGCTACAGGCTGTTTGTGTGACTATAAGTTGCTTGCAATGCTCTCTTGATGCATTTGTAGACACATAAGTTCATAAATAACCAAGTTATTGGAATAGTTCGCCCAAAAATGAAAGTTCTGTGAATAATTATGTTGGCTTGATGAAGCCAACATACTGATTATTCTACAAACTATGTTTAGTTTAGTTTAGTTTTTTCTTCAAAAAAATTTCTAACACCTCCTAGAGCTTTCAAGCTAAATTCACCAACCTCAGTGAGGACCTTCAGACTGTTTTGGAATAGGAACTTTAAAGGTCTGGTCACCTTTCACTTGCAGTTTAAGGACCAACAGAGCTGAGATATTATTCTAAAAATCTTTGTTTGTGTTCTGCAGAAGAAAGATAGTCATACATATCTGGGATGGCATGAGAGTGAGTAAATTATGAGAGAATTTTCATTTTTGGGTGAACTATCCCTTTAATGACAGAACAATTCTGTGTAAATATTTAAAGATTTTTCTGATTGGGTAAACTATTCCTTTAATGTGTTGGTTATGTACCCATGTCTACAAATTATCACTCAGAAGGTTTTGTCCTATTTTACTGTTTTCCTTTCTTATAATTGTCTTCTTCAGCACCATGGACATTATATTGTCCTTCCCAAAAGCCATGTGTTAAATGGTTAGCATGTAATGGCCCATCACCATTTAGAAAGTGAACTCCAAATTACAAATATATTCAGGACGTTAATCGCCTGTGCACCACTAATTTAAATGAGTCCCACGTTTGTGGTTATTTCTCGAAAGCTTACTGCAATTAGCCGTTAACTGTGATGCACCAGTGCTAATTATCTAATTATTGCTGCGATCATGTTTGCAGGAGTGAATGAAAGGTTGTTTTATTCTTGGATCTCAGAGGTCAGATGGTTAGAAATGCTCTCAGGACTCTAACAGTGACATTGCAGTGGATTTTAAAGGCCTTAGCCTCACTTTGATATGCAATGACTAGCAGTGATACTGTTTATTGATGTCAAATTTAGCTAACAATTGTGAGACATGCCACAGAATGAATCTACTAAAACAGTACATCAGAAATTCATTAAATATGGACTCCTTGAATAGCCAGGTTTTTATATTGGATTATTGGTACATTCAAGGTCAATGTGAAATCAAAATTGACCCTGTTTACTTTCTTGAAGGTGAATTTTGTAATTTCAATTCCAAAATGGAATTGGTAGACTAATGACTGTTTTCAAACAGGTTTCTCGAACAAACCCCATTCCATTGGTCCACAAACAGATGATATTGCCCCAACACCAGTGACTGAGCCAGTTTTGCTATGTTTGGCTGGTTGGAAATCTAAATCAAACACATTTTCAAGCCCCTCAACAACCTGTTAAATAGACACTACTTTAAAGGATAAAGTCCTGCCTTAACTGTACATTATTTTCTTGTTTTCAGTCTTGTTTCACTTGGACATATGTCACACTTACACAAGTTAAATTTGTTGTGAATGTAATTTCCCGTTGACTATACATACAGTATTTGATTACACTTTATTTTACAGTGTCCTTGTTATAGTGTAATTACACATGTAAGTACTGAGTAATGTTACTTAACCTTAGTATAGGTTTATGGTTAGGGTTAGGGTTTGGTTTAGGGTTATTTGCTTGTAATTATGCATAATTTACTATTATTACTATAGACATTACATGTAATATGTATAACAAGGACACTGTAAAATAAAGTGTTTCCCAGTATTTTAATTAAATATTATTTCTTCAAACTCATGCACACTTGTCAGTAGAGGACCTAAACTTGATCAAGAGACAACAGTCATCTAAGAATCATGTTCAGTTTGTTGCGTTCTCTGGCATTACCTGAAATTAAACTCTGCATTTTACTCACAAGTAACACAAGACATTTACCTGACCTTCAACCCCAGAACAAATCCATCAGGACTGTCTACTGCTTAGATCCCAGACTTCGATACTCTAAAAGGCATTTAAAATTAATTGAGATTGACTGTAGGCTACCTAATTTGTCATGAAACCAAATTTCAATGGGTTTTAAAGATGGGTAGAGATGGGGGATTTTTATGTGGAAAATTATTGAACCCTCTGGTGAATTAAATATTAAATCACAAAGGAAAAAAAAATATCTTTATGTCTAAAATATCAAGCAGTGTCAGAAATGAACTTTTCCACTAAGGGGCAATATTTGCCAACTGGGTTTGATTGTCAGGGGTCGCTTTATCTTTATGAGTGCATACAGAATGTTTTCTTATCATATTAAAATATATGGTGTGTCTTCCTTTTCATGTCAAATACTTAAATTCAATCAATGCACTAACATTAATTCTCAATCTATTATAATTAGTTCTATATTTTATGCAAAAACTAGACTTAGAATGGAATATGCTGTGGCATTTTTTCCCCGACCACCTTTTAATATCAGAACCTGATATCAACTGTATACGAATAATATCTTCTATACAATATATATATATATATATATATATATATATATATATATATATATATATATATATATACACTCACGACCTCTTTATTAGGTACACCTGTACACTACTTATTCATATGATTATCTAATCAGCCAATCATGTGGCAGCAGTGCAATGCATATAATCATCCAGATACAGGTCAGGAGCTTCAGTTAATGTTCACATCAACCATCAGAATGGGGAAAAAATATCCGTGATTTTGATCATGGCATGAGAATTGGTGCCACATGGGCTGGTTTAAGTATTTCTGTACCTGCTGATCTCCTGGGATTTTCACATACAACAGTCTCTAGAGTTTACTCAGAATGGTGCCAAAACCAAAAAACATCCAGTGAGCAGCAGTTCTGTGAACGGAAACGCCTTGTTGATGAGAGAGGTCAACGGAATGGCCAGACTGGTTCGAGCTGACAGAAAGGCTACGGTAACTCAGATAACCACTCTGTACAATTGAAGTGAGCAGAATAGCATCTCAGAATGCACAACATGTCGAACCTTAAGGCGGATGGGCTACAAGAGCAGAAGACCACGTCGTGAACTTTATTAGGACCATAGTGTTCCTAATAAAGTGCTCAGTGAGTATATGTTTAATTTTACTTCAAAACAAGGATATATTAATCCCCATTTTTGATTAATTGATATAATTAAGTAATTGTTTTGTTTTTTCAAATAAAATGATGGATTGTGAGGGAGTTATGCATTAGTCCATTTCAATAGATATAAAGAGGATAGTCATATAGAATTATGGATATCCCAAGGCCACCCATGGTGATTTGCATGGAACATCACACCCTGAATGGTTAAAAATGGCTTTTAAATAATAATCCACTGTAGTCAGTGTCATTCATCCTTTGGTTAATATGAAAAAAAGATTTTATTTACTAAATAAAAAAATAGTAATAATAAAATTAAAAAACATTACAGGTAGATCTAACATTTCCTGCTGGTTTCGACAGATGCTTTCTCATTTTATGGTGGTAGGTGGAGATTTGTTTGATATTTTTCAGCCATCATGGATGTGAATGAGGTCTAGACGGCACACTCGAGCAAATAAGCTTTTAAAATGTGGTTCTGTATGCAAAGGCAAATTAATGATGATGAAAGAATTAAAAGTAACTGAATCCTAAAGAATTAAGGGTTGAAAGAATGGGCATCTAAGAGTTCAAGTGTGTGTACTAGTGCGATATCAATACAGTGAGTGTATGTATGCACGTATGCTTGTTTATGCATATTTAGTATGTGTTTGAATTTGCAGGCATGCTGTGTTTCTGGTTTCCCAATGCATCTTGCTATAACTTACAAGACCCAGCAGTAGCTGCCCTAGAAATGTTATGCATAGCCATAAAGGGAATGAGGAGTATCATGACTGATCATTCTTCACATTGCCACTACTGAAGTGAAAGAGCCAGCCAGCCACATCAGAAACAGCCCCCAGATGTGTTACTATCTCTCTGTCTCTCACCCCCTCTGTCCATCAGCTCTTTGAAGCTTTCAAAAAGTCTCTTATGCAACGATAAAAACCATATCACGCTAATAATGCATTTAAGGCTCATCTGCACGCAGGAGAACATCTGGTTGCGATGATCCCCTGAAATGTTTCCCAAGGTCAGCAAAATTATTTTTGCCTTTTTCATTGCGTAATTGTTCTTTTTTGATCTGTAATGTTTGCTAAAAATATGTTTGCTTGGCAGTCATTAGGGTGGAACAAAAGAGACATGGCTTACATCACATGAACACATATGTGTTCCTGCATAGGTTATGTTCTTGAGTAGCAGTTTCATTTGAAATTCCACAGATTCATCACATGCTGTTAGACATCGATTGCTCAGACAACATGAGGGGGACTCATCTTGTTTACTGATTTATATAATTTACAACTAAAATAACTCTTTTGGCACCACTCTGTGGACATTTCAGCTGGAAACCGGAGCTCACAAGAGCCCAAATGTTCAACAACACTTTCAGCTTCGTCCACTGGGGGCAGTGATTTGAATTTCAGTAAGCTTTGACCAATTTCAGCTGAAGAACTTTTGACCTACTGTTTCCGAATTCACAGTGAGATCAGTCTGCCCAAAAGAACAAATGAGCACTATAAATTTATCATAAAAGTTAACATTTATTAATATGAATTTATTCACTAATAATCTTCTCCTCTGCCAGAGCTCTCAAATCTCATTCTTGCTTGTGTTTAATTAATAAAATGGTGTCTTTAGATCTGTCACACATCTAAAGATGCCATGATGTCACTGACGCTAAATGCCATTGGTGCTTGCTTGTCATGTCATCGATTGCGTCACACCAAACTTCAAGCACAAGTTTGAATAAAAGCAAATGAGATTTGAGATCTATGGCAGAGGGGAAGATTATCAGTGAACAATTATTTACATTTTAGTTTTTCTCACACAAAGCTATTGTGTGGCTTCAGAAGACTAGGAATATAATGTATGAGTTGTATGAACTACTTTTATAATATACTTTTATGGTGCTTTTTGGTAATTTTTTTCAGCATGGTAGTATCACCATCCACTTTCCTTATATGGTAAGAAGTAGATCAAACATTTTGCCTATAATCTACTTTTGTGTTTCAGAAGGAAATAATCCAAGGTTTGAAAGGAAATGAAGTTAAGTAAAAAAATATTTTGGAACATTTTCATTTTAAAATGAACTATTCCTTTAACACATTAATTTTAGCCATTGCACCTCCAAAATGTAATTTGGTAATAATCTTTAAGGTCTAACTGCACATATAGCAGGAGATTTAAACTGTAACAGCTCAGAGTGTGTAGAGAGAATATAATGAAAAAAAATGTTTCATGGCTTTGCGCCAGCTCTGGAGGAAGTCTCTGCTGGCTATCAGACTGCAGATAGGCTCCTTTTGCTTGGATGCTTTATCGAAAGGCTCTCTGAGGCAGCTAATGAAGCTGGCAAGACTAACGACAACAACAAAGGAAAAAACAAAGACATAAAGAGATCTACCCTTAGGCGTTAGGGTGAGAAGCATTGTCAAATACATCCAAAACGGCCTTTTCTGGCCTTTGCAGTTCAAGAGGCCTGAAGCAAAAGAATTGAACCATACCCAGTGGTTTCTGCTAGGACTTTAGATGCTGATTAGAGCTGATTTTTTTTTTTTTTTTGGACATCAGTGAACATACATGGCTGTGTAGGCATTACTTGGCATATCTATTACATTTAGATGTTGCTGGTATAATGGATGCTTGATGTTCTAGCCTGTTTGGTAATGAGAAATTATGATGAATAATAAAAATGGGGAATTAGGTGAGACTGTATTTAAATGAGTAACTTGGCAGTTGGTATAAAGTACAACTCTATGCCAAGTTTTGTGACAGTCCCTATGGAAATAACTGGAGTTAAGTGATTTACTCAAAGAGTAGAAGATGGTAATCTTCAATTCCTGTGGTACCTCTAATTGAGTTTAAACCTGCAACATTGTTTTTCTCTACCAAGGTTCATCACTATTACTCTACCAACACAGTCACCAATAATGGCCATGTCAAGATGGAGATTAAAGGGGTAGTTCACTCCGAAATGAAAATTATGTTACCATTTACTCATCCTTATTTTGTCCCAAACCTATATGACTTTCTATATTCCATGGAACACAAAGGGAGATGTTAGGCAGAATGTCTCATTCACCATTCCTTTTATTACATCTTTATTTCTATACAATGAATATGAGCCTGGAACAACATGAGGATGAATAATGATTAAAGAATAATGGGTCAATTATTCATTTAATGATAATGAGAGATGGGATTTAATATTTTCATGCAACAAACAGATTTCAGTTTCCAGAACATGACTGGTCACATTCTGAATCAAGAATAATACTGAAATCAACAGCATACATTGACTGCTATATTTACTTATTGTACTTGAGATTTTATGAGATTGTGGGATTGTTGTAGATTTAAAGGGATAGCTCATCATTTACTCACCCTCATGCCATCCCTGATGAGTTTGACTTTCTTTCTTCTGCTGAACACAAACAAAGATTTTTAGAAGAATGTCTCAGCTCTGTAGGTCCATAAAATACAAGTAAATGGTGGCCAGAAATTTGAAGGTTCAAAAAGCATATAAAGTTATCCTAAGATTAATCCATAAAACTCCAGTGGTTATATCCATATCTTCAGAAGCTATATGATAGGTGTGGGTGAGAAACAGATCAATATTTAATTCCTTTTTTACTATACATTCTCATCTCTGCCCAGTAGGTAGACATGCATGAAGAATGCAAATAGCCAAAAATAAAAGAAGATGAATGTTGAAATGAAAGTGAAAATTTATAGTAAAAAAATGACTACATGCTTTCTGGACCTTAAAAGTTCTGGCCATCATTGACTTGCATTGTATGGATCAGGAAAGCTGAGAGCTGAGATATTTTTCTGAAAAATCTTTGTTTATGTTCTGCAGAAGGAATAAAGTCATACACATTTGGGATAGCATGAGGGTGAATAAATGATGAGAATATTTTACCTTTTGGTTGAACTATCACTTTGAAGACCCCACTAAATAAAAATTGGAGTTTTGTGTTTTGTTTTTTTTTAACGTCTGTTAGCTTTTAGGTCATCCACTATAACAAAATTAGGCCCTTTAAAGCAGCCTGTGTGTGCCTGTGTGTGTTTCTGTGTACTAAGGTGAGTGTGAGGGCAAGCATGGGCTGGGCTGGTTGGATTACTGTGTGCCCTGTCTCATTATTACCATGCTGGGATGTGTTTACACACAACTGAAACACAAGCCGCCTCACCTGCCTCTCACATACAACTACGGGGTTAGACTTACTGGAGACTAGTCTCTACAAACAACAGTGTTCTTCTTCCTGTGTCCAAGTGTGATTAGAATTGTCTTGAGATCGGGGGTTGCCACCATTATTTCATTTTCAGGTGCATTCTCTGAGCAGTCAAACAATCTTGATAGGCTAATATTTGGAGATAAACATGTTGGAAAAACAACAGCATCAATCACCAAGGCAGAATCTACCACCAGTGTCGATCTGACAGAAAAGAAGAGAGCATAATCACTTGGATGAACAGTGAGAGGCAATCATGATAATTTAACATCTCCCCAAAACAATCAAACATACACAAAAAACACACTGTTGCCATGGTGATGAGAGTAAATCCTCACACATGACGATGACATCCTGTTGGGCGAGAGAGTTTTCCTAAATGTAATTAGGGCATCAGAGGAATGGCACACTGGCTGGCACAGTTCATTTAGCTGAACATGCAGATTTCGAAACTACGCACAAAGAGCGTGAAGCCACTATATGATTGATGATGTAGTTATCTAGGTTCAGGTAGATACATTACCAGCACGGCTGAATTATGGCCTTGCAGTTTGTGACGACAACATCATGTAAGACAATGAATATGGGCCAAAGAAAACAAATGACCAGAGTATGCAAAGTACTTAATATAACTTCATACAACACTATATGCACTATAAGGCAGCATTTGTACCCTTCTTAACCATCTTACTCTTTTTCCTCTTTCATTATCTTACATTCTGTCTTTAAAACCAAAATACTTGCCTTGAGAAAAAGACCACCATTGAATTTCCATTTCAAGGCGGGTTAGTGCTGGTTTGGCGATGATCAGGCTGGTGGACCAGCATAGTCATTCTGTCAACCAGGGGTGGTCCTAGGGTCAGCGAATATTCGGTGCTTAGCCCAGACCTCTGTGGATACATATGGGGCCATCCTTTGATGAAATATCAGAATATATAATACACTTTATTATAAAAGTTTAAATGTTACATCTGTGAGGTGTCATTTATATAGTAAATCTTCCCACTAACTTTTGTCTCAGCTTCAGTTATGTCAGAAGATCAGAAATTGCATGCTTTTTACACTATATATTTTAAATGTGATTTAAAAAAAATAAAAAAAAATAAAAAAACGCTTTATTGTCCCTTTCGGCTTTCCATAGTTCCACGCACATTCTGTAAAATGTATACTTTTATATCATTGATTCTTTGGCTGCTTTAAGTTAGTTTAGAAGATAGCAAGCTATAAGTAGCTAACAATAGGTACTTATGCAGAAAAAAATAGTTGCTAAATTTGCAATACTGCATTACTACATCTGAAGCGACCAACTCAAACCAGTTTTCAATATCTCACCAGTCACTAGCGTTCTTCTTTCTTGCATGCATATGAGTGCTGGAAAGCAGCTGCCAACAAGAACTAAATTTAGTCTGTATTTGGTGTTATCCATTCTGTAGAAATACAGTTATCATTAATTTATATTAGTGTCGTCAGTCAATTATAATTTCTAATCGTGATTAATCACATAATTATAACGATTAATCGAAAATTTTGAACGTGCTGAATTTTGACTCTAAACATACTTCTTTTCCTGTCAATATGCATTTATTTACTTCTTATGAAAGAAAACAAAACAATATGTAACAATATAATGCTTTATTAACATTTTCCAAACAAAGCCGTCCACAGTATAAAGATAGAAATGCACTGAAATAGCAATTTAATAACATTAAACGTTTCCCAAAGTCTAAGTGGGAGTTTGACTAATTGAAAGAACTATTCCCACATAAAACGAATATGTACTGTAGGTTGCATATTCGTTGCAATAGGCATTAAATCTCTTAAACTCTCATCCTCCACAATATTAAACTGCCGGTAGACTGTGGCTATCTGCTTTGTTACAGCAATCGTGAAACCACATTCATGATTCACGTCAGGGCGTCTGCTCCACTTTGAACTAAGACTTGACATGCTTCTGTGGTAATAAAAATGCACCTTACTTAGGCTGAAAAATAGTTCACATGTCACATGTTCCATCTGTGCTTGTTTTGTATGACAAATACTGTAGATTCAAAATTCAGATTCCTTTTTCCATCATTTTAACACTGACACTGAATCAGAGTTGTGTGTGTGTTTATAGTGTGCGTGTCAGTGGTATGACTCCGGGGCCGACACATCGCAAAGGTTTCACCCTTCTAACCAGTGTTAATGCTGGTTCATGCTGTATTAACGGTAAATGTGTTAATCGCGATTAAGAAAAATGTATGTTCTAAATCTTTTAAATAAAATATAATATGTTTTAGTATCAACTTGTTACTTCTGATGATGAAAACTTCATGGCTTCAGCCCTGGTAGCCCAGCCCTAGCACTGCCCATGCTGTCATACCAGATCGGTTTTTGCTCAAGCCGCTAAATAATATTGGATTATGTACCTATTTCTTAAAACCAGAGGTCAGTTTTTTTCACCACTAAAGAACATTGATAGGAGTTTTTTCCTTGCTACATTCACTTCAGCTTGTTCACAGGAGGCTTTCAGACAACAAGGCATGATTTTCTATAAAGCTGCTTTTAAACTATGTGTACTGTGAAAAGTGCTAAACAAATATAAATGATAAGTGTAGACAAACATATTTTCTCAAGAAAAACATGAAAATTGTGAGTTCATATTAGTTTTTCTCATCAAACAAAATAAATGCAGTGCTGTTGTTACTTAGAGCTCTGCTTTTTGTTGTCAATGTCAGACACTTTTGTGGCATTTTTGTTGTAAAAGACATTTATGTCAAATCCTTGAATAAGTTTGAGCGAAACATTTGTGGGTGCTCATATCGTATCATATCGTATTGTGAGGCTATGCATCGTATCACATTGTTAAATTTGTGTATTGTTACATGCCTAATATATATATATAGTATATGTATCATAATATACAAATTCTGATTGAAATGCATTGAGTAGACAAGTTAAGCACTGAAAATACAAAAAGTGGCTTTAGAAGTTCAATCTGTTTTGTTCTGTCAGGTCACATTCTTTTGTTCTGTCTGTGCTATTTTAAATTGTCAGTTTATGAACATATGTGTCAGGCAGACACTTTGGAGCATCTCACTGGTATTCAGCATAATAAACGTCACATTTTTAGGACATTATGTCAAGTTAAAAGTAGTTGAAACTTTGAACTTTGCGTCTAGAGATCCCTGCATTCTGCTGTGCTTCATCCAGCTGTCAAGAACGCATCCTCGTGTGTGACCATCTGTCATTCTTTGGTTTCACTACTTGCGAGGTGTGCTTACTGCCTCCTTCTGAAGTAAAAACATGAAGTTACATTTACTTCAAGCTTGAATAGCTCTAATAGTATATATATATATATATATATATATATATATATATATATATATATATATATATATATATATATATATATATACTTACATATCTCCAGTACTGTGCAAAAGTCTTAGGCACATAAGATGTTTCACAAAAGCATTTGTCTTAAGATGGTTATTTATATATTCAGCTTTAGAGTGTCAGTAGGAAATATAAATGTTAGACTCCCAAACATTACTTTTGCAAATAGAAAAGATTAGAATAGAAGAACAGGGAGCCCTGCAACAGATGTCATGACCCCCACAAAGCCCCCCACTGAACATTGTGTCTGTCTGATATTACATATAGAGACAGTAGCAATTGAGACAGCCTAAATAGATAGAAGAACTGTGGCGAATTCTCCAAGAAGCTTGGAACATCCTATCTGCCAACAACCAAGAAAAACTGTGTCCAGGTGCACCTAGGAGAATTGGTGCATTTTAAAGGCAAAGGTGGTCAAACCGAATATTGATTTAGCTTTGTTTACTGGACTTTGTATGACATTAAATGATAAATGAAAAATATTTATTTCATTATTTTTGAAGACATCCTCTCTATGCAACATTATGCACAGTACTGTATATATACTATATATATATATATATATATATATATATATATATATATATATATATATATAATAATTTTTTTTATAATTAACCACACTAAATTAATGCGTTAAATTGACAGTCCTAGTTTTAAGTAAAGTGAAGTTTTATATTTCTTTCTTGTTTTTATATCTCTTTCACTGTCAGTCAGAGAGGGATTTTAAAATTCCTGTGACTGTGTTGTCCTCAGCACTCTCTCACATGCTTCTTATGATTTAATGATCACACTCAGTCTACCATTCCCAACCCCATCTCTCTCTCTCTCTCTCTCTCTCTCTCTCTTTCTCTCTCTCTCTCTATCTCTCTCGATTGTGGTTTCACCTATTCAGAATGTGTGTATTTGTACATGGGTGTACATGTCTATATGTGGTTGTGTAAGTATTTAAAAGGCTTTGACCTTTGGCAACATCGGTGTCTCTAAATAACCCTGCCTGCATGAACCCCAACAATATGTTTTTTTTTTTTAATCTTTTTGGTCTTATAATCTCTACATCCCATGCAAACATCATTGGAGCAGATGGGATTCACCAGATGTTCATGACTACCAAGAATACAAAATTATTCCGGATAAACTATAGAGAGGGAGAGAGATTTTTGGTGTGGGTACTAAAAAAACAGACAGGGGTGCCCTTCATGTTCGGCTGTCCTTTAATCACAGATGATTATATTGAGAAGTCAAAGCGCTGCTCAGCAGATGTTTCATAAAGCTTACTGGACAGAGGTACAGAGAGAGCGAAAGAGAGAGAGAGAGGGATGTTGTTCTTTTTGTTTCAACTTAAAAAATAAGTGTTCGTGCTGCCTTAAAATTTTAAGTTGTGTCAATTTAATAGGGAAAGTTGTTTAAACAGAAATCAATATAACTTGTTAAATGAGCTTGATATCTTTTTAAGTGAACTTGACTTTGTTAGTTCAATCAAATATAGAAGTTCAGTTACTTATATTATCATTAAAAATTATTGATAACAATAGAAGTATTTTGGGTAATATCATTGTCAGATGTAAGGTAAATTGCCATTTGATGATAAATGGCCAGCTCATGATCAGAGATCAGCATCTGATTCCTCTATCATATTCAGACTAATGCTTTTCAAGGAGTCACACATTTCACGTATCAACACTTTACACACATCAAACACATCGAGTAAAAAGATGAGCTTTGAATTATTGATACATCACAAATAACAGACAGTGACAACAAACATAAAAACCAACTGCATAAATAAAAGCTGCAAACAGTAAAATTTAATGAAAAGTAAGACAGTAAGACTGTAATTGACCCTTTGTTAAGCCCCACCTTCAAATCGTTTCTGACCAATCCTATCTTAACAGCTGTTAGCACGTGCTTTTTTCCAACAAGAGTCTAGGGGAGTAATGTGTGTTTGAGCTTTTTTTTTTTTTTTTTTTTGCCGAATTGTTTAGAAATTATCTAAAAAAAATTTTTTTTAAACAAATTGTTGTTGGGTCAGTTTTAATAGTGACACGAAGTACCTAGAGAGGATACATGCAGTGTTTTTACTTTAATTTTTACAAGTCTTTATATAAATGTCAAGAAAAACCTGCTATGGATTAAACTGTGTCAGTCCTCATTCCCAAATGAACATGTAGCCTATAACATCAGCAAGGACACCAACATTTGCTCCAAGGTGTATTAAAGCTGTATTAAATAAAGAGTTTACAGCATAGTGAGTGTGTTATAAGTCGTTATTAGCAGTTCTGTTCACTTACACTAATGTTATCATCATGTGTGTAATCGCCATCAAATTACACTTTTCTCTTTTCAAGTGTCACTCTTTATTCCAGCCACATAATGAGAATATTTAGCCAAAAATGGCACAGTTCACAGCAATATCCCATTCATTTCAATGGGAAGTGGTAACAAAGGTGGGCAGAGCTTGGTAATTTGCATAATTTATTCGTGGCACAGTGCATGCTGGGAATCCGAAAACGTGAGCGTGATGTGTGTAGTTTTCTTGACTTTTTTCTAAGTTCAATAATTTAAAGGTGCACTCAAGTAACTTTTGTCTTTGTGTCATCTTGGACATACACTGACACCTAGCGGCTTGGATGCAGCATCATTTAAAATCTATAGTTTTTGGTTTCAGATGCCATTGTAGAAATTTAGTATTCACATTCAGCCATGATTATTTTAATCAATGAGTGAAAGTTTGAAAAAACAAAAACAAAAAACAAACAGGATGGTTACTGAGATTAAGCGAATAGTATTCTGCTGGTCATGTGATAACATGGTAGACCCCATGTGCGGACCCTCTCCATGTAGAATAAAACAGCTTTTATAAAATTACTGATATGACTGGAGACATGATTTCCTACATATATTGCATAATTACAATTCATGTCTTTAGGAGTTAAACTTTTTTAATGAGGAAAAAATTACTGAGTGCAACTTTAACACAAATTCATCCAACAAAAATTATGATAATTGAGCTATCTCAACAAGATCAATCCAGGGCAGTTGTTTTAACTCTACATTTTAAGTTATGCTAACTAAAAGAGAAACTTATTTTTTACAGTGAGCATGATCCTGTGCATTGTACGGAAACCTATCATGCTAAAAAAAAACATCTTAAACCTGCTAAGCTGGTTTCAACTGGCCGCCAAGCCTGGCCAAGCTGGTCTGCCAGCATGTCTCCCAAGCTGAAATGTTCTCCAGAAACCTCCTTTAAAACCAGCTAACAGACCAGCCAAACCAGGCTGGAAAACCAGCAAAACAAGTTAAAACTGGTTATTAAGTTATTATTTTAAAGAATATTTGTGCTTATGTATTCTAATACTTATTAGAGTATCGCGCCGTTAGACTTGCAAAATGCTAACATTTATTTTTTAATTTCTATACAATTCGACACAAAAGTGCTCAAACACACATTACTCCCCTAGACTCTTGTTGTAAAAAATTATGTGCATGCTATGTGCATGCTATGCATTTTAGTACTTATTAGAGTATTGCTCTGTTAGACTAAATGCTAACGTCAACTGGTGTGGTGTGCAAAGTTGCTGCCTATGTAGAATGTTCCAAATTGGTCAGATTTGAGGTTCTATAACAGTAAGGATGCTGCCTATGTAGGCAGTAGGCAAAAAGGCTGTTCACTAGGTTTTGGAACAGAGATCTGGAATGGGCAACTTATGCTGTGCTGAGCCATCATTGATTGATTCCTCGAAGAAAGCAAGAGATAAGAAAGCTCTACCTGACTATTGAGATCTATGAAAAAAATATATATTTATTTGAACTCTGGCTCAGAAAAGTTTAATTGCTTTCTTGAAAATTTTCCCTAATAAAAAGTTTTGCATAATAACTGACATGAGGGCAAGATCAAAAAAGCCTCCTTGGACTCCTTACCTCATCTTATCGCTCTCTCTCTCTCTCTCTCTCTCTCTCTCTCTCTCTCTGTGTGTGTGTGTGTGTGTGTCTCTCTCCCTCTCTCTTTTCTCTCTCAGGGTAAACTATGAACAAGCCTTACAGTACATTTACCACAGAGCCTGGATCAACCTGAGGTTAAGTGCTTTGCTGCAGGGCACAACAGAGATAGGAGAGCAGAGTAACTCTCCAGAACCTGTGACATATAGATTAATAGTCCAGACCTTTAACTACTACTATGAGGAGCATCATAGGAGCTGAATTTTGTTCATTGAATGTGGGATTTTCAGGGATTTCTTGGACTTTGTAAACATGTTAATGTAAAATTGATGCACATAGACACAAATTTGCACACATATAAGGTCTAAGTTGAGGGTATGTATGTCATCTAGTCTTCCAAGCAGGAATGTTACATTAACATGAAAGAGACCTGTGATTGACTGTCAACCAAAGCTATGTTTCAACATCCAGCTCTGAAACTAGTGGAAGCCATCATGCTGTTTAAACAAAAGATTGTCACAGCATGAATTAAAAACAGTGAAATTATGTATTCGCCTAATACTCTATAAAAAGCAAGCATACACACTTTTGTGTACTAAATGACACAACATGTATGTAGAAGAGTTGTTTACATTTTCTGAAGAAATTGTGGTACTTGCCCATGCAGAATCCACCACAACAATGCTAGGGTGTTATGGATGGTTACCACGGCATTTATAAAGTGTTAGTGTGTTGCAATGTGGTTACTAGAGTGTTCTGGGTGGTTGTTAGGATGTTGCTTACTCGTCTAATTAAAAATAGATATTCTGGTCTCTATATATGGCTCGGGTCCCCGCCTCAGTTTTTTCCATCTGTTTTATCATCCACTAGGTAACAAACTTAAGTCTGATCGCTTTAAAATGTAAAAGCAAGTCACATGTTTTGAGGTATTATGCTTGTCTGTAACAGAATATAAGAATAAGCAATAGTAATAGTGATGCTTGACATAGGAAGCACCACTTATAGTCAAGCGAACACAGTCTCTGGTTCCAACACTTGCCCTTGTTGGTCAAAACTTCTTGACCTTGTCTGATCAAAGTCTAGAATAACTGTCTAACTGATTTAGGGGCAGATCAGGTGACCTGTCTCACTCACACACAAACATTCTCGCAGCAGACACCTGTGAGACTATGTGAGTGTTGAACTCTAGGGGCTGATGAAAAATTCAGAATGGTGTGAGTAGTCACTTATTCCACTGCAACAGGCCCTGAGAAATGACACATTGCAGAAAAACACACAGGATATGTCATACCGCCTTACGATACCTACAGTACACCTCAGACATTTTCCAAACAGTATGCTATACATTGTGTACCAAAAAAAGTTTTAAAATATAAATGCTACAATGAAAAAGCACATACCCAACTAATCAATTGTTGTCAACTGTTTTCATTATCGATTTTTCGCTCTAGCACTAGTCGCCAATACATTCAAACATACACTCACTGAGCACTTTATTAGGAACACTATGGTATAAAGTGCAGAACCTGGACTTCTGCTGTTGTAGCCCATCCACCTCAAGGTTCGACGTGTTGTGCATTCTGCTATTCTGCTCACTACAATTGTACAGAGTGGTTATCTGCGTTACAGTAGCCTTTCTGTCAGCTCAAACCAGTCTGGACATTCTCCATTGAACAAGGCGCTTCTGTCCACAGAACTGCTGCTCACTGGATGTTTTTTGTTTTTTGCACTATTCTGATTAAACTCAAGAGTCTGTGTGTGAAAATCCCAGGAGATCAGCAGTTACAGAAATACTCAAACCAGCCCGTCTGGCACCAACAATCATGCCACGGTCCAAATCACTGAGATCACATTTTTCCCCATTCTGATGGCTGATGTGAACATTAACTGAAGCTCCTGACCCGTATCTGCATGATTTTATGTATTGCACTGCTGCCACATGATTGGCTGACTAGATAATTGCATGAATAAGTAGGTGTGCAGATGTTCCTAATAAAAAGCATATGTGCAATTGTTGAAATGGATTTTGATTCTCTCAGCTGTACGGCTCAGCCAGAGCACTGCAAGTTATATTTTTCATTCAGGCCATGATCTTCCAGCACAGAACAATCTATGTTTTATAAAATGTTCACAACCAAGATAAACACAACCTCACATATTGCAAACATGTGTCACATTGAAATGCAGCCCTTTTCTTCTCTAGTGTGTGGTTAATTCGGCAAACTCAGGGGCTGCTCCGTGCCTTGCCGTTCTGCCGTGTGCACAAATGCATGCTAACTTCGATCTCCAGAGGTTGGAAACCCTCAAACCTCAGGCCATCTGTACACAGAGTTCCTGTAGCAACAGTACCAAGAACAACCTTGACTGAAGGGGCTTATAGGAAATCTCAAGTGTATACTTCCTTTGTGCGTCAGGTGAGCTGTCATATGACCATTCTTATGTGCAGAGAACAGTATAAATGTAGCTGTCCTCAGAAACCCAGTGTGTTAAGAATGTTCTAGATGTGGGCGCCAAAGATTGTGTTTTTCATACAGTCTTGTCTCGTCAGGATGTGACTACAAGGTGTTTAATTCTCTCTCCAGGAGCTGTTAAATTTCCGGAGGACAAAACACAGAAGAGCTGACTTTCAATTTGTGTTGCATAAGGTAGAAATGTTCAGTCATAGGAACAGGACACTGTCACAGGGCAGCAACAACACTTAACCCTTTAATACAAGGGACAGAGTGTCGAATCGAACCATAAGCCATGTTCTGCTGTTATGCATTTGGAAATCGAGTATTAAGATCAGTATACTGAAATCAGAGCACATTCTTTTGTTGTTGAAAGGGTAATATAATGAAAAATCGAATTTTCCTTGATCCTTTTGAAATAAAATAGTTTGTGTTCTATGCAGACATACACTGTAAAAAAAAAAAAAAAAAAATCTTCATTTTAACAGTAAAAGAATGTTCAAATTATACAGTAATTGTTAACTGGTACAGTTCCACATACAGTAAAAAATGCTATATTATTTACTGTAACAAGACATGATACATAAACTTTCATGGTAAAATAAATGTTTTTTCAAAGTGAAAAGTATGATTTACCTTAAAGACAAAGGAATATTCTGGGTTCAATGCAAATTAAGCTTTATTGACAGCATTTGTGACATAATGTTGATTAACACCAAAATGTATGTGTCCCACCTTTTCTTTAAAAAAAAAAAAAAGCAAAAATATGATCATCTGTAAACTTTAAAATACTCACTGTTTCAAAAGTATAGCCACAAGCTGTAAAAAAATAAAAATAAAAAATAAAAAATAAAAACATAGCATGTTAAAGTGATAGCATTGTAAATAATAGTAATAATAGTAATAATAATAATAATAATAATAATAATAATAATAATAATAACACAGTTTTACCACCTGTGTTACTATGGTGGTTAACTTTACATTTTAGTATAAAGCAGATATTTGTAGTTCGATCTTAGCTCCAGGGCCAGTCAGAGGCTCCTTTATGTAGAGACCCAGCACTAAGACAATCAGAAAGCGAATATTTATATTTTCATATTTCGCTAAATTAAATGCATGACAAATACATTTATAATCTAAAATACATTCATAAATCTGAAATATTTCAAAGAATGTCTAACGATATGCAAATAGGTATTGTTTTCTTTACACTGAAGCGTGCAATCGATTTTACGCCATATTGAGTGTTTTGAACAAATAATTGGTCTTACAGTGTCCAATCTGAGAATGTAACAAATCATGCATTGACATAAATGGAGCATACAACATTAGTATATTTACATAAGGTTTAATATGCAAGGATTGCATAATCAGTCATATAGAATTCTAAATATCTACTCTCTTTCCCATTCAGAGAGAAATATCCAATCTCTTTGATAAAAATCAGTTTAAAAGCCACCTTGGTAAAATTATAAATATAGACAATTCCACATATGCTGTAATCTGTATTGATTGGGGTTAGATTGAAAGGTCACTGCTGTCTATTATAATGTAAATTAGTCATTCAGACTCCAGCATGGATTCTATATGGGTATTTTATGTGCTGTGCATTAATAAAAGTACTAAATGGATTTACATTCCCTGGATTAACTGTACTGGGATTATTCTGAAAAGTTTTAACCTGCTAACACCTTTGTCAAGGCTCCACAGAAGGTCTGAGTTTGTTACTTGGGTTTAAGATGGTTTTCGCCTTTCTTTTCTCATAAGGTCTTTTGTTAATCTTTGTCTGGCAGCTGTGTATTTTAATGACTCAAGAAAAGCCACATTGTGTGTTCAGTTGTGTTATTGTTCTTGTGAACACAACATATACTGTAACCTAAACCTGACTACTGTTTTTAGTATGTACAGAGCTAAGAAGCAATCAAAACTCCATTTCTGAATCTCTGATGATAAGTTAAATGCATAACCAAGGTTTAATATAATTTAAAGTTCAAATGGATGTAAAAATGTTGCAAGCAAAACTTTTTACAAAGGTTTGTATGTTTTTGAATAATAAAATAATATACTGTAAAGGCAAAGTATTTTGACACATTCTGGTTGTCAAACATTAGTGGAACATGTCCATAGTTAATGTGATGAACTACACATTTTACTCTACTAGGACACCTGTGTGAACTTTGTTAACTTCACTTTGTTAAAAGTCATTGCAAAACAAGCTTAAAAAAGTTCAATTAGTCCTGAGAAAAGCACTAGCATAATTTGTTAGCAAATGTCACTTCATTTGATTTTTTGTTATTTAACGCTAAGAAATTCATACTAGTATGGCTTCAAGTGTTCAAATACTTTGGGGGCCACAGCAGCTTCATTGCTTCAAATAGCTCATATTACACTTTACATAACCATTTGATTGTCCTGTCTGGCACAGGCCCACTTGGCTAGACAGTGACAGATAGCAGACAAGTCCCTGCGGAGAACATCCAGAGGACAGCGGGTCTCATCCCATCCTGTATGCTCTGAGGTTAAGACACCCTGTCTGGAGTTACACAGAAACTTTAAAAGGGGTGTCATCTTTCTCTCCACCAACTTGCATCATTAGAAAAGATTGAAGGAAATGTGCACACCATGAGGCCAGAGACTCTATATGTGTGTTTTGTTACACTGGAGAGATCTGTTGGTGTGTCCTGTAGGAAATAAAGGAACTGATCAGTTTATGGCAATGAATGAAATTCTACCTTACGGCATAGTGTGCAGTATATACTGTATACTGCCTACTATTTTTTTTAAAGTAGTATTTTTCAGCAATGCACAATATGCAACAATATTCATATCAAACAGTAGCATATATATTGTCTTCACTTGACCTCATCATGTTGCATGTGAGTGGCACCCAGTTATCATTTTGGAAATAATAACAGTCATTTTGCATTTCTAATTGAATTTTGTGTATAAACTACTTTTGGCAGTTCAATTAAATAATGAGTGAATAAAAAGAGATACTAGTATGCACAGTACAATATACTCTATGCAAAGGTACACTAACTGTAGCACTTTATTAGGAACACTATGGTTCTTTTAAAGTGCCCGACGTGGTCTTCTGCTGTTGCAGCCCATCCGCTTCAATGTTCGAAGTGTTGTGCATTCTGAGATGCTATTCTGCTCACTACAATTGTACAGTGTGGTTATCTGAGATATCTGAGTTACCGTAGACCTCTCTCATCAACAAGGCATTTCCGACAGCAGAACTGCTGCTCACTTTTAGATAATTGCATTAATAAGTAGGTGTACAGGTGTTCATATTAAAGTGCTCAGTGAGTGTATATATTGGAGAGATGGTAAGCATAGTATGTTAGAATGCTATTCTGAATATGGTCTATGGCTATGAATGAAATACTTGCTCATTGAGTACTGCTTAATATATACTGCCAACATTTTCTTTAAATCTAGTATGTGAAACGATGCAAAAAATGCAACAATAAATATCTCAAAGGGTAGTATGCTACAGTGTTGCCACATGACCTCATTACATTGCATATTTTATTTAAGTGGCATCCAGTTATCGTCTCTGAATTGTTTCTTATTTTCCATTTTAATCCTATATCCAAATTATATATATATATAATGCTATTTTGGGTTAAAATGTAACTTTGCCAGTCTGGTTAAGTGAGACAAGCAAAAGCAAAAAAAAAAAAAAAAAAAAAAAAAAAAAAAAGCTACCACTTTTGTAACGATGCTGGCTGCTGGCAATGACGATGATGTAATGTAAAGAACCCAAGTGCAGTTTATTTACAAAGTGAGAGGCTCGAGGGGCAGAGCCATGGAAGGCGGAGCCGTGAGAGGCTCGAGGGGTGGAGTCATGGAACTTGGTGCCCGGAGAGTAGCCGAAGACTCTAAGGGCCAGGGTGGAGCCGATGGCAGGGTGGACCAAGGTGGTGCTGGAGGATCGGAAGACTGAGGTGGAGCCGGTGGGACTGAGGACCAAGGTGGAGCCGTAGGGAAGGAGGTCCCCGGTGGAGCTGACAGATCAGAGGGACGAGGCGCAGCCAGGTGACCGACAGACCAAGTAGGAGCCGAAGGGACGAGGGACCCTGGCAAAGCCGACAGGCTGAAGGACCGCAGTGGAGCAGAGGGTACACAGAGCTGAGGCAATGTCGAGGGACCGACAGGCTAAGGCAAAATCCAGGGCTCGGAGGGTCCAGGCGGGGTCGGAGGGCCGAAAGTTCCCCTTGCCTGCTCAGGAGAACTAAGGGTGGGTATGAGGGTGGGAACTATCTCCAGGTCCAACTGCTCAGGTGTGGCTGTGACGTGGCATGGAGCAGGCTGAGGCATTGCTGTGACGTGGCATGGAGCAAAAGATGATTGCTGAGCTAGCACCATGTCGTGGACCTCTGGCGCGGCGGCGGCCATGTCGTGGACCTCTTGCGCGGCGGCGGCCATGTCGTGGACCTCTTGCGCGGCGGCGGCCATGTCGTGGACCTCTTGCGCGGCGGCGGCCATGTCGTGGACCTCTTGCGCGGCATCCGCCTCCCCCACAGTGAACGTGGAACCAATGATCTGTAGGGCGAGGTCGATGTATTGAGCCAGGCTGAGGGAACTGCGACCACCAGTCATCAAGGAGGAGATCGGCTCACTTAGACCAAAGCAAAAAATTTATTTGAGGGCGACCTCATTAAAGTTCACCTGGCTGGCCAGAGCGCAAAAGTCCTCTACGTACTTCTCCAGGGGATGATTCCCCTGACGTAGCTGTATGAGTAGATCTTTTCTTGGCTAGACTTGGCTAGACTGACACACATCCACACACATCCACACACATCCACACACATCCACACACATCCACACACATCCACACACATCCACACACATCCACACACATCCACACACATCCACACACATCCACACACATCCACACACATCCACATTCATTCAATACTTGACAAAGACACAATGGAAAACATGAAGCTTAAATACATGGACATGGGAGAACAAGACAAACAAGTTAACCAATGAAAAAAACAGAACTCTAACAAGATAATTAAACAATAAACCAATGAAAATATGACACATGAACATGGAGGGAAAACATGAAATCACACAACAAGGGATCACATGACATGAAACAGGAACTAAACTTTTCAAAATAAAAGACATGAATCAACAAAATACACATGACAGCTTTACAATAAGGTTAAGTTTGTTAACATTAGTTAACTAAATTAGTTAACATGAACTAATAATAAACAATAATTTTGCAGCATTTATTTTTCTTGGGTAATGTTAATTTCAACATATACTAATGTTTTTTGTTGTTGTTGTTGTTGTTGTTGTTGTTATTTTTTACATTAAAAGTTGTAAATGCTAACATTATTTAATGCATTATGAACTAACATGAATTAACAATGAACAATTGTATTTTTATTAATTAACATTAACCAACATTAATAAATGCTGTTTAAATATTATATATTGTTAGTTCATCAAACCTAATGCATTAGTGTTAACAACAAAACCTTATTGTAAAGTGTAACAAAATAAAACAAAATAGTACACTGTACATTTTGGCAAATTGAGAAGATGTGTAAAATTTGCAAAGTATACTGCTACTGCAAATACTGCAATAGTAAAAGTAGTGTGGTAGTATGCTATTCCAAACATAGCCAATGGTTGCCACAGCCTGCCACATTGCCCAATTAGTGTGTTTGTAATTATTACTGATGATTACTGGCAGCTGCACTGGTGTGGAAACATGGCTTTAAAAGCCACTCAAACAGTCAAAGAGAAAGAGAATTCAGCATGAGGGTTGATGGACTGATGGACTGAGTAGCTGGCATTATTGATTGCAGCATTGTCTTCTGCTTTTATTTCCTTATTATTCCAGTGTTATCCTTCAGTTTTTTTCAATTTATCTGCTTTCATCGCATATAATTCCTGTTGCATGATATAGTGACATATTATAGTTGAGCTTTTTGTAGCTCTCTAGTGGATTCTAATACTTTAATGCCTAATAATTAATACTTAAATATATATATATTTTTTTTTTTTTTTTTTTTTTTTTATGGGTTTATTAAGTGTTCTTTCTAAACATATTCTTGGCATTAGGGTCTTTTCAAAATGACTCATCCTAACCTTAAGTGTTAAATTGTATCATGTGACTCACCCCGCACCAGTTGTACAATGGACATGAATTTATATCGCAAAATGTGTGGTTTGAGTAAATGTAAACATTTGTTTTTTGTTCTTTAATTGTGAACAACCATAGCGACCAGGGCGTGAGTTGTAACAGTATGCATGTGTTTATGATTTTTCTCTTCAGGTGATGTCTGTGTGTGTGTGGGGGTTTGCTGGGCCCCTGGTGAACTCTGTTTGTCTGAAGCTATGGCACTATGGGACAAACCCATATACTTGCTGAAGTGCTCCTGTCTGACAGTGATCGATGTGCATGTTATGACAGCCTCAGTTTGCAGTGATAGCACAGTCTCGTCATACATTAGAGTGCAAGCTATGAGAAAGGAGGAGAGGGATTGGCATGTGTACAGACAGACACTGTAAACAGATTATCATGGCTGCACTATACTGTAGCTCTGTCTCTCCTTGTTAATCACAGTATTCCTTGCTACTTCCCTTCTCAGCAACATTACCCTGCAGAAAAGACCAGAGACCTGTTTCACAGTTGAACAAACCAGGCCGGTCTGTTCGTTAGTTTTAGAGGGATTTTGGATACTTTTCAGCTAGTAAGGCTGGAAGACCAGCTAAAGTAGTACCAGTTTGGCCAGTTTAAATCAGCCAACAAAGGCTGGTTTAAGAAGTTTTTTTTAGCAGAGTTTTAACATGGTAAGTCACCAAACATTTCATTTAATTTTTGGTCTAGAAAATAAATTATTCAAGATGTTAGGCCCAAAAGCCCAGGACTATCAATGACCCTAGATAGGAGATGAGAGGAGCAAATGTATTGAAAGAGAGAGAGAATTGAGAGGAAAAAAATGGTGGATTTTCAAGTGAAAAGATAAAATCAAGGAATGGGAAAATGGAACAGAAGGACGAAATGAGAAAGACACATTAGTTTGGCCAAGTGTGAGTCAAGAAGACAGCATGGTGCCCCTCAGTAGTTGATGTGCCAGGCGTTGTGTAATCACCTTATGCCCACAAGAGAGAAGCTCTCCTGTCTGGGCCTGACGCAAAGACAAAACACTGCAAGACAATATGTGACAAAGAATGTCCCTGTGTACTTGAGAATGGATAGAGAGGGGAAAAAAGGGGGATAAAAAGAAGATAGATATTTGAAGTGATTATGGTGACAATGCCTTGGTTAAAGTGATGTACAGTATTCTGTAATGGGATATGCTGCCACAGGCCAAACCCAAAGAAACGTGTGCAAACTGGAGATAGTCAAGCTATACTGTTCTACAAAGGCAAAATGCAGTAACTATGACAACCCGAAACTGAGGAAAATGGCTTAAGTGTTGTTTTTTATTATTGTCCAGCCAAATGTGCATCAATTTGTACACGCACGCCCCAAAAATGCAGATACTTCTGTATAACTATGTATTATCTCGAACGACTGCAACAGCTTGGTTTAAGTGTGGATTTTACAAGTTTTAACACTGTAAACAAAACAGCTTAAACCAGCCTAAGACTTTGCTGGTCTTAGCTGGTTTAAACTAGTCTACCAGCATGGCCAAGCTGAAAAAGTGCTCAAAACCCCCCTAATACCAGACAACCGACCAGCCTGACCAATCTGGGAGACCAGCAAACCAGATTATGCTGGTTTAAAATGTTTGTTTGTTTTTTCAGTAGGGTTTGTGTTTACAGACAAGAAAAATGCCAAACCTGGGGCATTATATTCTGTTGCATTGGCAATTTCATTATTTCACGTTATGTTCACATCCACCAGCAAACACATTTTTGCACAGCTACAGACAAAATGGACTTGTGGGAAACATTTAATTCTGCCCCTGGAAAATAAACTGACTCGATGTGTGAGGGATGTTTGCACCTGGAGACATAATGAACCTGCTCTCTCTATCTATTTATCTGCCTTCCTTTTTTCCTCCTCTCTGCTGAGCCATCAAAAACAGCACAAACTTTAATGGCACAGCATGCCATGCACCCTCCCAAGTCATGACGTACCCCGGTATTTATAACACCAGTCATCCATTTTGTTTATGATGATGGAAGTCTGCACGATGCAGGTCTCTATACTAGGAATGAAGAGCCACCTTGCGGTAAACTGCGGTACTACAACTGGGTTATTCCTCTTATGCAGTACTTTAAATAGACTGTAACTACAAAGTGAATATTCCTGTGTTGTAATTTATGTAAAGTATTTACACCGATCAGCCACAACATTAAAACCACCTGCCTAATATTCTGAGATGCTATTCCTTTCACCACAATTGTACAGAGCGGTTATCTGAGTTACCATAGACTTTGTTAGTTCAAACCAGTCTGGCCATTCTCTGTTGACCTCTCTCATCAGCAAGGCATTTCCGTCTACAGAACTGCCGCTCACTGGATGTTTTTTGTTTTTGGCACCATTCTGAGTAAATTCTAGAGACTGTTGTGCGTGAAAATCGAAGGAGATCAGCAGTTACAGAAATACTCCAACCAGCTGGTCTGGCACCAACAAACATGCCACAGTCCAAATAACTGAGATCATTTTTTCCCCCATTCTGATGGTTAATGTGAACATTAACTGAAGCTCCTGATCTGTATCTGCATGATTTTATGCACTGCACTGCTGCCACACGATTGGCTGATGAATGATTGCTGGTGCCAGACGGGCTGGTTTGAGTATTTCTGTAACTGCTGATCTCCTGGGATTTTCACACACAACAGTCTCTAGAATTTATTCAGAATGGTGCCAAAACCAAAAAACATCCAGTGAGCGGCAGTTCTGTGGACTGAAACGCCTTGTTGATGAGAAAGATCAACAGAGAATGGCCAGACTGGTTCGAACTGACAAAGTCTACGGTAACTCAGATAACCGCTCTGTACAATTGTGGTGATAAGAATAGCATCTCAGAATGCAGATGCGGGCTGGCGCTGTTATGGTGGCACAAGGGGGACCTACACAATATTATGCAGGTGGTTTTAATGTTGTGGCTGATTGGTGTACATAAGGATAACCAGACTATGAAAAATACGCTCTGATCAAGCTCAGGCACTTAAAATGTATTAATTATAACTTAATATAGGCTACAAAAGAAACTTATAAAATGACAAAAATGAAAAATACTCTCATCATTTCACACTCATACCATCCCAAATGTGTATGACGTACAAAGTCATAGTCTTTGTATGACTGAACACATACAAAGATTTTTAGAAGAATATCTCAGCTCTGTAGGTCCACACAACGAAAGTGAATGGTGGCGAGAACTTTGAAGCTACAAAAAGCATATAAAGTCAGCATAAAAGTTATACGTACAAGTCCAGTGGTTAAATCCATGTCTTCAGAAGCAATGTGAGAGGTGTGGGTGAGAAACAGATCAACATTTAAGTCCTTTTTTTCCCTATAAATTCTCCTCCCTGCCCAGTAGGTGGCGATATGCACGAAGAATGTGAATTACCAAAAACAAAAGTAGAATGTGAAAGTGAAAGTGAAGATTTACATTAAAAAAAGGACTTAATATTGATCTGTTTCTCACCCACATCAACCATATTGCTTCAGAAGACATGGAATGAACCACTGGAGTTGCATGTAATACTTTTATGTTGACTTTATATGCTTTTTGATGCTTCAAAGTTCTCGCCACCATTCACTTGCATTGTGTGGACCTACAGAGCTGAAATTCTTCAAAAAAGTCTTTGTGATCTGCAGAAGAAAGTCATACATATCTTGGGATGGCATGAAGGTGAATTTTATATTTTTTAGGTGACTAATGATAAAAGAAAACAGATTTCCATCTTCAGAAACATTAAGTTTAATATTGTATCCAATATAAGACAACTGAGTACTTAAAAATGTGCTGCAACACAAGAATGACCTAAATGCCTTTTGTCAGGTTCTGAGCATTTTGACTACCAGGCTTGGGGTTTTTCTTCAGCCCTGATCAAGGGATGCTTTGTCTGCCCCTGTGTCGGCATTATCAACAGCAAGAAGCAATAACAAAACTGATCCCAGATGAGAAAGTGCACATGTACAACAAGATGAGCATTTTAATCCGTAATGACTTGCTGTAGACCGTGCAGTGAACGTTAATCTCAGTTCACAGATTTAGTGTCCAGGGAGGTCATGTGAGGTAGGAAATCCAACAGACTGCAAATCTCAAGTTTTTCTTTGCCGCATGTTTGTATGCATGTGTGTGTGTGTGTGTGTGTGTGTGTGTGTGTGTGTGTTTATGACACAAACTGCTAAATACAGGTGCATCTCAATAAATTAGAATGTCATGGAAAAGTTCATTTATTTCAGTAATTCAACTCAAATTGTGAAACTCGTGTATTAAATAAATTCACTGCACACAGACTGAAGTAGTTTAAGTCTTTGGTTCTTTTAATTGTGATGATTTTGGCTCACATTTAACAAAAACCCACCAAATCACTATCTCAAAAAATTAGAATACATCATAAGACCAATAAAAAAAACATTTTTAGTGAATTGTTGGCCTTCTGGAAAGTATGTTCATTTACTGTATATGTACTCAATACTTGGTAGGGGCTCCTTTTGCTTTAATTACTGCCTCAATTTGGCGTGGCATGGAGGTGATCAGTTTGTGGCACTGCTGAGGTGGTATGGAAGCCCAGGTTTCTTTGACAGTGGCCTTCAGCTCATCTGCATTTTTTGGTCTCTTGTTTCTCATTTTCCTCTTGACAATACCCCACAGATTCTCTATGGGGTTCAGGTCTTGTGAGTTTGCTGGCCAGTCAAGCACACCAACACCATGGTCATTTAACCAACTTTTGGTGCTTTTGGCAGTGTGGGCAGGTGCCAAATCCTGCTGGAAAATGAAATCAGCATCTTTAAAAAGCTGGTCAGCAGAAGGAAGCATGAAGTGCTCCAAAATTTCTTGGTAAACGGGTGCAGTGACTTTGGTTTTCAAAAAACACAATGGACCAACACCAGCAGATGACATTGCACCCCAAATCATCACAGACTGTGGAAACTTAACACTGGACTTCAAGCAACTTGGGCTATGAGCTTCTCCACCCTTCCTCCAGACTCTAGGACCTTGGTTTCCAAATGAAATACAAAACTTGCTCTCATCTGAAAAGAGGACTTTGGACCACTGGGCAACAGTCCAGTTCTTCTTCTCCTTAGCCCAGGTAAGACGCCTCTGACATTGTCTGTGGTTCAGGAGTGGCTTAACAAGAGGAATACGACAACTGTAGCCAAATTCCTTGACACGTCTGTGTGTGGTGGCTCTTGATGCCTTGACCCCAGCCTCAGTCCATTCCTTGTGAAGTTCACCAAATTCTTGAATCGATTTTGCTTGACAGTCCTCATAAGGCTGCGGTTCTCTTGGTTGGTTGTGCATCTTTTTCTTCCACACTTTTTCCTTCCACTCAACTTTCTGTTAACATGCTTGGATACAGCACTCTGTGAACAGCCAGCTTCTTTGGCAATGAATGTTTGTGGCTTACCCTCCTTGTGAAGGGTGTCAATGATTGTCTTCTGGACAACTGTCAGATCAGCAGTCTTCCCCATGATTGTGTAGCCTAGTGAACCAAACTGAGAGACCATTTTGAAGGCTCAGGAAACTTTTGCAGGTGTTTTGAGCTGATTAGCTGATTGGCATGTCACCATATTCTAATTTTTTGAGATAGTGAATTGGTGGGTTTTTGTTAAATGTGAGCCAAAATCATCACAATTAAAAGAACTAAAGACTTAAACTACTTCAGTCTGTGTGCATTGAATTTATTTAATACACGAGTTTCACAATTTGAGTTGAATTACTGAAATAAATGAACTTTTCCACGACATTCTAATTTATTGAGATGCACCTGTATATCATAGGTCTTGTCCTGGCCACAGACTGCACTGATGCAGAGTGGTAATAAATCCCACAGCTTTAATTTCTATTCTTAGACCCTTTCACATCCTTCACATATACTCACAATCCAGATTAATAATCTTAATTTGTCAGATATCAGCCAGAGAAAGAACGTGAGTGGGTGAGAGAGCAGTGCCCCAAATTGACTTTGATTATGGACCGTTGATTTTGATGACCCAAAGGTCAGCATGGTAAATTCTTCCTGTTCTCATGCAACAACATACGCACATGTAAATGTCATTATCACTGTGAGTTCTGATGAACCCTAGGACCTTCCTGACAAAACACAGAAAAGGAAAATGCAAAAATGGCATAGAAATTAGTTTTCCATTTAGTTTGTTTTATCCAGAATGAGGCCTGTCCAAATAAATAAATAAACATTGCATACTTTTTTCCTGATTATTTTAACCCTGGCCATTCTCCAGTCATACTGCAAATATTTTCATGTGCCACTGACATAAAAATATTTGGAGGGTTTTCAAGGCTGTGCATATTTTACTGCTTTATTTAGGTGCTTCCCCTGCCTTGATTTAAAAACAGTCACACAAAAAAAGTAATTAGAACAGCAAAGAGAGTTCGATCTCATTAATACGTGTTTGTGCTATTATTGCAATTTCAGCAGACTAATAAAATTATCAACACAATTATTCAGTTCTGTGTAAATAAGACCACCCCTTATGAAGCACAGCTAAATTGTAATAACTAATGCAATTGCAACTTGTAACACTAGATAAAATGTTTAGTTAAGCATAACAAATAGCTCATTGTTGTTTGATTAGAAGTAATATTGTAAAAAGAGCAGGTGTTCTCTGTCTGCAAACAATTCATTTGTTTTGTGCTTACTTATGGGTGTTTGAACAGCACAGCGTGAATAATGTAACCACCCGAGACATTCAAAAACACAATACATCATCAGCTGGATAGAATTTGGAAACAAATGCTGAGTCTGTTTAATTAAAATGTGATAGTCATCCTCGTGTTGTGATTCATAGGAAATGCATCATAAAAAGCATTTTATCTCCCAGGTTTAGGACTGTCTCTTGGAACCAGTGGGAATACATTACCTTGTGCAGCTTTTGTGCTATATACCAAGTACTCTGAAGCCTTTGTGTAGATTTGTGTGAGGAACAGACCAAAACTTTAAGTAATATTAACTGATCTTCCCCTCAGCAGAGGCGATCACATCTAATCCGTATTCAAGTGCAGAATTAAAAAATGGCATGTCGATGTTTATTGACAGAATTAGGGGCTGTTCATGGTGAACATATTTTTCTTTATTCTCTGGTTTTCCAAGGTAAAGCGCCTCATTTTTAAGACGCCGTGTCACGTAAAACAAAATTCAACTGTTAAAACACGTTTCAAAACACCTGTGTTTTGTTCTGCTCCTGAAGCTGCGTCTAGCTTTTTATGGCGCAAGAATGCGTTCGGTCTGAACGACCCCTTATACGTATAAAACGCGTCAAATATTTGTATTCCACCAGAAAATAACAGCATAGACCTATGGGTTTGGAATGACAAAGATGAGTAAAAAGGTGAACCATTCCCTTAGAGGGGTCATATCAAATTTTCCTTGATCTTTTGACATATAAGAATTTATTGTACTATAAAAACATGCATCATGTTTCAGAACTCAAAACTTCCTCCCTAGACAAAAAGAAAAATTTTTGACACCAATCTGCAAAAAAGGGCTCGTTCTCTACTTCCACAACTTCTCTACGTCACTTGGGGGCCTTCGTTAATGCATGACCACCTCCACAGCAAGAAATCAATGCCTGGGGCCTGGGTAGCTCAGCGAGTATTGACGCTGACTACCACCCCTGGAATCGCGAGTTCAAATCCAGGGTGTGCTGAGTGACTCCAGCCAGGTCTCCTAAGCAACCAATTTGGCCTGGTTGCTAGGGAGGGTAGAGTCACATGGGGTAACCTCCTTGCGGTCACGATTAGTGGTTCTCGCTCTCAGTGGGGCACGTGGTAAGTTGTGCGTGGATCGCGGAGAGTAGCATGAGTCTCCACATGCTGTGAGTCGCCGCGGTGTCATGCACTACGAGCCACATGATAAGATGAACGGACTGACGTCTCAGAAGCGGAGGCAACTGAGACTTGTCTTTTGCTACTCGGATTGAGGTGAGTAACCACGCCACCACGAGGACCTACTAAAGTAGTGGGAATTGGGCATTCCAAATTGGGAGAAAAGGGGATAAAAAAAAGAAAAAAAAAGAAAAAAGAAATCAATGCCTTGTTTTACATCTTCGCCTCATTGGTCCGCCCACTTGAAAGGTACAGCCATTGCTACACACATAGAGGGACCATTGCTGTAGTTGTGATGTTGAGCAAGATTTGAAAATGTTGTGCCATTCCTGGGTGTGGAAATTTAACGTCTCTGCATAGCCTTCCGAAGGATGACAACATTAGGAAAAAGTGGCTGAAGTTTATTTTTGACAATGATCCTGATCACGTCAATGTGGGATTAAATGTTTTGTTCGGCAAATTTCTCTAAGGATTCTTTTGAGAAATATTCTGATTCAGTCTTTGCAAAGAAACTTATATTGACTTAGTATATTGACTTTGCCGACTTTGTTCAGTTTTCGATTGTTATTTCAGTTGGAACAACAATAGTAGTTAGCATGTTAACATACATTGGGATATATAGTTATTAATGATTGCCTGAACTGAGTGCTTTCAGGGGATTTTGTAAATTGCTTTCATATATTCATTCTTTTGTGGAAAAAACAATTCCATGAGTGCTGGCAGGGGGTGTTTGCCCTTCAAAACATGTTAGACAATCCTAATACAGTGGGCATGTATATTGAAGTCTTAAAGGGGACAGCACAGAAAACCAAGTGTTTCAGACAGAAGGCCAGAGGAAGGAAAAAGGATATTTTAATATATATAATGATTATTTTTTGTGCAAAAACCTTTACTAACATTATAAGTGAACTTCATGGAAAATAATAAAGTAAAAAAGAATGCATTACTTGACCCCTTTAAAATCTTCATAACATTGGCCCTAGTTTACATTTTAAATATTTTACTTGCATTGCATTAAAATTGTTGAAAGAATGTGACGAGGAGGATTTATCACTTTTAAAACACTCTGACGTGGTTAAACTCAGCCAAGATTCATCATACAAACAGCTCCATGGTAACATCCAGTCGATCCAGGCTGATATTTTTAGAGTGGCTTACTCATGGTTGAGGATTGTGAAACTCATGAGATGTGAGATTATTCATCAAGAAGATTGCTGAAGGGTGTATCTTCATTTATTGCTCTTCAGACGGTTGTTGATAGAGTGAGATCATTTTCAAGTGAGAACTGTATGCATGCAAAGGAGAAACTGCTGCTGCATTGTTAGCCACTAGGGGGCGACACTGTGACTTTCAAAAGGTGGTTCCTATGTCATCAAAAGCCTTGAAGAAGCCTTCATTTTTTGTCACACATTATACATTTTTAACATATACATTGAAATTCTTTTTTTGCATATCCCAGCTAAGCTGGGGTCAGAGCGCAGGGTCAGCCATGATACGGCGCCCCTGGAGAAAATAGAGTCAAGGGCCTTGCTCAAGGGCCCAACAGTGGCATCTTGGTGGTGCTGGGGTGAACCCCCGACCTTCTGGTTAGTGGTTAGTAACCCAGAGCCTTAACTGCTGAGCCACCACTGCCCCTTAAAGCAAGAATAAATAGCTGAATAGCAAGAATTCAAATTATTAATTGAAAGACAACCGTGTCTTTAACTCTAATGTTAAAAACAACTGTAAAACAAAAGAGAAAGATTTTAATAATACAATTTGGTTTTTTTTAAATGCTTCATGTATCAACAGCATCCTGGCCCTATGGTACAAAGGGTCATTTGGGTACCCTTAACAACTTAAATGGCAGTCAGAAGTCAAAGAAACTAAATTGGTGCAAACAGTCCCAGGGTTAAGAGATGTCAGTTTGCCTAGATTAACCCACAAGGCTGAACACAGTTGGACATGGGAGCTAAAAGATGGTGTCATGTTTTCCTATAGTCTATTTTCCAGTTTAACCACAAACAAAACAATTGCCCTTATACCTCATAGCCCACACACAACTAAATTATTGATTCATTAATTTAGCTTACCAACTATTTTAGTAGTGAAATAGTGACCAGTCACGTAACCTAAAATATTGTTTTTCTCTTATACTTATTCTGCAGGGTCTAAAAGTCTGAGACCACATTGGAAATTTGGGATTTTTATTTTATTTTATTAATTTACAACTGCTAATAAAGCTTTGGGATCGTTTTTTAATTGCAATATTTCTAGGTCAATGACCATGTTGTCTTCTTTGTACAAAAGGCCAGATTTCCACAAAATGCTTTTTGAAACTTTCTCAAACCATGTTTGGATAATATGAATCATCAGGTAAATGCCACCTTGAAAGCATGCTGTCATTATAGTAAATGAGGAATAGCTATACCAAACTAAATTCTAAAATTCATTAAAACCTCTTCTAAACATTCCAGTTTGGTATCTATGTTTCATAATTTATGCTGATATAATTTGTAATATATATTTTTAAAGGAATAGTTCACCCAAAAATGAAAATTCTCTCAATATTTACTCATCCTCATGCCATCCCAGATGGCATTCTTCTGCTGAACACAAACAAAGATTTTTAGAAGAATATTTCAGCTCTGCAGATCCTCATAATGCAAGTGAAGGGTGACCAAAACTTTGAAGGTCCAAAAAGCACGCAAAGGCAGCATAAAAGTAATCCATACAACTCCAGTGGTTAAATCCATATCTTAAGAAGCGATATGATAGGTGTGGGAAACAGATAAATATTTAAGACCTTTTTTTACTGCAAATTCTCCTCCCTGCCCAGTAGGTGGCGATATGCACGAAGAATGCGAATCGCGGTGGTTGTTGGTGTAGAAAGCGAAGATGCGTGAATACAAAAACGGAGGGGAGTGGAGACAGTGACTCTCGGGACGGAGAATTGCGGCAACCTTGGTGTGTGCACATTAAGTCTCCTGTGTGTTGCGGTTGTACAGAGACGGTTCTACCTCTAAGGAACTAAATTGTGCCCAAGATAAAAAATGACCAAAATGGCAATTGCGAGTGGGGTGGCCAATGGGGTCCATGGTGGCCACGGGCATCCCTGGCCACCCCCTAGCTCCGCCACTGGCTGACTGTATGTGGTTTTGGAGCTTCAGAGTTGTAGTCACCATTCACTTGCATTGTGTGGATCTACAGAGCTGATATATTCCTCTAAAAATCTTTGTTTGTGTTTAGCAGAAGAAAGAAAGTCACACATCTGGGATGGCATGAGGGTGAGTAAATGATGAGAGAATTTTCATTTTGGGATGAACTATCCCTTTAATGCAAATGCAAAATAGAGGCATTTTCACTTGTGGCCTCTGCCTGTACATACCCCCTGTACATAGATTCTTAATATAATAACTTGCATCGCATACCCATATTATCGGTCAACATCCCTGGCATTTTACCAAATGTTCGCATTACTGTATACAGGAATAACTTTAAATGTAACCCCCGGCCATTAATAAATATTACATTCATATCTTGTGGTTTATAAACTTAGTAGGAGCAGTAGGAGGGGCCGGAGGGATATTCTTGAAACAGTTGAATCTGCGCGTGGGGCTTTGCGGGAGGTAACCAATCAATACTCTCCCAATTCCACTGAAAGACACGAAGACGCTGGCGTTAAACGGACACATAAGATTGTTTAAAATGAGCTACATGGGCAGAGGAACTTTTCTCAGACTCGCTGTGGTGGTAATATTATACTCATCGGGAACGACGTGGACTTTCCGTGAGGAGAAGGAGGATGCAGACAGGTAAAGTGCGCGTGCAGTGCGCGAGCTGTCCAAACACGCGCGCCGTCCGTCAGCTTGCTGTGTCACAAACTCTGTGGGAATAAAAGTGCTGTTATGTGTGTAACGCAGATGTATTTGTGTAATACGAAACAGCTGACGACTCCTTTGTGTTATTACAGAGAAGTGTGTTCGGAAAACAAAATCGCAACGACGAAGTATCCGTGCGTAAAATCCACGGGAGATGTCACAACGTGCTACAGGTAAGTGACTTTGTTTATGTTTACAATCCTGTAGAGTCTTACATTCTGTTATTTTATCTATCTATCTATCTATCTATCTATCTATCTATCTAGTGAAACAAAGACCTCTTTGTATAATGCAACGTTGACATATGAATGGTTGTATTTTTAAAGTTATACATCTTTGATTGGCTTCGTTGCATAAACCTGTCTTGCCTGAAGGTGTTCTGAAAATCACATTTTCTTAGAAAGGCTTCCAAGAAATTATTTAGACCTATATTACCTTACAAATTGTAACTTTGTCTCAGATGATTCACCTAAAATTAAACATTACAACAAATTTTGACTGAAGAATAAAGAGCTATAAAATAAAAGTGGATTGCTCAGATAATTTGCTCTCAGGCGAATTTGATGAGACACTGGCAAATCTGAGCACAGTTTGTGACATTGTTTAGATCTTTTCTGAAACTCTCGAGTAGAAGCGTGAAGTTACTTGGGTCTTTTCTTCAAAAGAAACCTCTGAGAAGTAAGCAGAACTCTTTGCTCTCTATTTAGTCTCATTGTTGTCTAGGAGAAACAAATGAGAGTAAAGATCCTATAAATGTTTTTTTTTATTTATTTATTTTTTCACTTGTTTAATTGCTTATAGCATGCAGTGGTTTTGTTTTGTTTTTTTCAAAAACACTGGCATGCAGCAGCAAATTTGTACATACATAATTAACCTGCTTTTAATTTACCATGTGATTCTACATCACTAACAAGCCACAGACTCTAGCTGTGCTTCATGCAATGCATACGTGGCAAAGAAGGAACCATCTGAGTTTTATTTTTAGGAAATTGGACCCATATTGTTGCCTTTTAAATTGAGAATTACTCTTTAATTTGTTAAATTAGTCAGTTGCTGTTCATGATTATCATTTCTGGAAGGGGAGTGTTTTATTGTCATCTAATAAAGCACTATATTTTATAGACTATCACCAGATCAACACTTGATCAACCAGCATTATCAAGAAACTGAGTGATTTCTGCTATTTCTATTCTCAGAGTTGCCGGGGTTCTCTTCATTGATGTTTCCTTGTGTTTGTGTCCTGTGTCAAGCATGTTAAATAATCCTGTTTCCATTCCCTGTGACCGTTTGATGGTGTTGAAAGAAAGCAGGGCGATATCACTCTTTGAAGGTTGGGGATTAGGATGCTGGAACTTTAATCTAGCTCCTGATCCAAAGCAGGTCCTTTAGCCTTACCATGGTAACTTAAGCTAGTTTTGACAGCAAATCTTGTTGTTCCAGTTGACTGCTTCAGTCCCGTTCACACCGCCAGCGACATTGTGCGAGACAGCGACACCGTCCCAGAGAGCACTGTGACTTCCGGCGACACAAGTTGTCGCGGCCGTTGGTGACAGAGATCACCATGGGGAGCGACAAGACAAGTGTTGAGAATTTCAAATGACGAGCGACATTCGCGTGTGACTACCGATGAGAGTGAAGACAGTGTAGCTCACGACATTCGTCTCCAGGCAGTGTGAGCGTGAGATACTGGATTCAACACGAGTGCAGGCAAGACGGAGAAGTTAAACGTTTCTGTGAGCGATTTCATTGTTCTGTATCATTTGTCTGTAACCTTCGGTGGCCGTGAAGTGCAAAACAATAAATCTAAAAACACAACACCAAATCCAGAAACAAAACAATAAGTTAGAAAACACAACGGCAAGACAGGAAACACAACGGCAATTCAGGAAACACAACAGCAGTTCAGTTGAAATGGAAAGGGTAGGTACCACAGCTTCTCACCTGACTGGCTATGTGAATGAGACCTAGTCCTTTCTTCGGGATTGGTTCACTGATTATATCAAAATCCATGCCAAAAGATCACTGACTGAAAAACGAAATCATTTGTAGTGTTTTCTCTCTCAGGAAAACAGTAACAGGAAACTTTATAACACAGAGTAAAAACAGCAAGCGGGAAAAGTTAGTTTTAGGTACAGTGTTCATCTATGGCAGGGCTTCTCAACTTCGGAAAGGTCAGGGGCCGCAAAGCTGGATTCCTATACCCTTGAGGGCCACACTCGTAATTTTTATGAATATAAAAATTCATATATTCATCATATATAAAATGATGAATAATAATTTTTTATAGTTAAAATGTTAGTTAACGGGATAGTTCACATAATTTACTCACCTTAATGCCATCCCATATGTGTGTAACATTCTTTCTTCTGTTGAAGACAAATGATGATTATTTTGAAAAAATATCTCAGCTCTGTGTATGAGAGACAGCTCAATATTTAAGTTATTGGCTTTTTTTTTTTTTTTTAATTCCATAAATCTCCCTTTTCACTTTCAGATGTGAAAGTTAAACTAAAAAGTGGCCACATGTG